>NC_136419.1:32762500-33357500 GCF_052625555.1 Lactuca saligna | reverse complement strand
ATTAGAATTTATAAAATACTTTGAATTTAGCTTAAAATGGTGTCAACATCCTGATGCAATTAGTAGAATATGATAAACTGTGACAAAAAAAAATGGAAAATTATAATGTGCACCTTCTCAAGTCTATGTAGCAAGTAGGTCATGAATTGGCGAACACCACGTCCATTTGATTTAGGATCCATCCTATAGGCCTTCTCGTATGCATGAAATCGGCCTAATATAACAAATTAAAGGCATAAAATGTTATGGGAAATGTAGTACAACTAACAAGCAAGCATAACCACCATGTTGTGTATTAGTCAATTATTCATAATAAATAAAGAAGTTTCACCATGAATATGTGATTGCATAAAATCAACAAAATGACACTTTTTTTTATAGGCAACCTCTATTTGAGGGTAGATGACTGCTTCCATATATGACCTTTCGCATAGGAAATAAAGAGAAAAAAAAACACGAGCGTACAACAGAGGATACTCTACACATGGATATAGTAGACCTACAATGGAAAAATAAATAGTATTACGTGACTAGCAATAAATCATGAAGCATATACTAGAAATACAAGCTAAAAAGTAAGAGGGAATAATAACTAAATGGTAAAAGCTGCACGACAAGCAAAATTAGTGAAAAGAAAGCTAGTATCTAGACTACTCCATTATCACGATTCTAAGTCTCTACACTCTCCTGTCAGAGGTCATGTCTTCTCGATAAGAGCCACTTCTTCAAGTCTAACCTAACGCTATCTTCTCACTTCCTTCCCGGGTGTCCTGTCCTTCTTTCACTTCCTTTACTAAAATTTCATTATATTAGGAATTATTCTTAGTTCCAATGAGTTTGTGATTCTTGGGTTTATTATCCAATCCAATAATGTTTTACCATATGTCCAATTTAATAACCTTGGTTCTACGACCTCTAAGTTCCTTTTGTATTCCTTCTTAATAGGCTACCATTTGAATCCATACAATATAGTAGGCCTTACTACATCCTTGAACCTTCTTGTAGAAATCTTGTATGTGCTCTTTATTTAACCATAATGCTAGACTTGGAAATGGAGTGAGTTTTGACCTTGATTCAATCTAAACTGATAAGAATAATAAGGGTTTGGATCTTAATTTTTGTTTACTCATTACAAACCCATACCTATTAACCCTTTTATTAAAAGGGTTGTGTATGGATCATTACCGTCCACCGATCCGCTCCATTTTATAATATGCCCCGTATAAATATTAGAACTATAGTTTTTAAGGTTCCCAATCGTGTTTCTTTTAATTTCAATTCCCAAGCCCAAACCACCAAAGGATGGAGCAACTACCATGGGCTAAGGAGGCAAGGACTCGAGGAGTCATACTCATTTAAGTTTTCCTCACTTTTTGACCTAATTTTCCATTTATTAATCATCAATGAGCAATATGGATCATAATTGACAATATTGATCTTATATATGCGACGTGATAATATCGATTACAACTCGGTTAATGTTTTTTTATCCTATTATTATTTTAAAGTGATCATACCTATTAATCGATGCAACATTTTCATCAATTCATCACTCATAAGCTAATATCTTCTATTATTCTTTCAATCTCAAGTAGTATACAATAATAAGTTTTGGTCTTGCATGACTTCTTCTTCATGTCTTAGTTCTTTCAGGTGTAATCAATAAGAAAATATTGTTCTTTGTGAGTTTGCGTTGTGCATTTGACTGCTTTAGTGCTTCACCATTTCTCTTTCATGTGGTAATTTTTCTTCATTCTTTATAGTCTATACTTAGTTTATAGTTCTATGGATCGTGAAAATGCAAATGCTTCACCTAAACTTAATAAAGACCTTGAGGAAAATATATTGTCCAAGACCCTAAGATTAGAAACGAATTTACATGTAACTTTTGTTCAAAAGTTGTTAAGTGAGGTGTATACCATTTAAAACAACAATTCGTTGGAGGTTTTAGAAACGTCCTTGATTGTAAGAGATGTGCGTAATATGTACGGAAAGAAATAAAAGATTTTATGATAAAAAGACAAGCATCTAAGGGAATTATTTAAATGCTATCAAGTATGAAATAAGTTGGCGATGAGTACGATGATGAAGAAGAAGATTGTGTTGAAGTATCATCAAAAAGGGCAAGTGGAGGTAGTATCATACTACATCTTAAAAAGAAACAAAAATGGCCCATCGATATGTATTTCACCCCAAATCACGAAGATGCAATTAAAGGTAGACAAGATGGGAAAGGTGGGAGAGAACAAATGATAAATTATGCATGTTAGAAAGAACTAAGGGAGAACATGTGTCATCAAATGGGAATATTGTTTTAGGATGCAAGTATTCCTTTTAAACATGTTTTTGTATATAGTGTTGTTTTATTATATGTTGTTCTAAGCTATAAAAATGTTGTATTTAATGTTATATGTTGTTTTAAGTTTTAAATATGTTGTGTAGTTATTCCTTTTAATTTTGCAAGATAAGATAGTTTTAAGTATTTGTATTTTAAGAGGTAAAATATATGCAATCTGTTGACTACATCTATAGATATCTTCGATTGACCACATCCATAAATATTTCTAGAAGAAGAGATGAATCAAACGTCTACAGTTTGTAAGAAAAAGAATGTTTGTTTTTTTAAATTTTACAGACTGTTTAAATAAACTGACTTTTTAAACTTATAAGAGTTTTGCAACACTGAATTTTAAATAATTACAGTTTACAACATTGGAATATAATTCGTACAACCACAATAACAATTTTTTTTTTTTAATTATTCGTTTCATATATTTCTAAAACAAAAACTAAATATTTTCTTAATATGGTGTGTAATAAATGACATTCTTTTGTATTTCATCCTAATCTAGTAATTAAGATAAGATGTATTTATACAAATTGATTTTCAAAACTTAATGATAAAACATAAATTTTAATAATAAATTATTAACATTTTCTTAAATTTAGAATATTTATTGACGGTATATTTTCAAAAGTTACCAATCATTTTTCACACAAATGATTAATTTCTCATTAATTTAAGAATAAGTTTCAACAGTTATTTTTGTTAATTTTTGTGTGAACTTTGAAGAACATAGTTAACAATATTTGTTTGGTCAACATTTAGGACATTTTCCATCCTAGTCTTAAATCTTATTTCAGAACCATTTTTATTCTAATATATCGTTATTTTGGTATTATTTGAAATATTATAAAATCAACTTTGATATATATATATATATATATATATATATATATATATATATATATATATATATATATATATATATATATATATTTACGGTAACTAAAATCATCTTATACATTGCAAACTTGAAACAAAAGTTATTTTCTAATTGAACTAATCAAACGTATTTCAAGCAGAAGTAAACTTAAGTAACTCCCAAGATTCTTCCATTTTTTTCATCTCATGATAACAGACTCACCAAAAGATCCTAAGAGGTAGGACCTACGACTTAGTATCTCATGCAGCATGGTTTGAATCCCCTTAGGTAGCTAGCAACTCCTTATGCACACGCACCAGAAGGACTACATAGCTGCCAGATACCATAATTTTTTTTAATAATACATGGATCTGTCTGATGTGCTATTCTAATTAAAAGTAATTAATTATTATTCTGATTCATCCTTTTATAGAAGCAAACTTACATAACTATCTCATCTTAATCAATATATATTATAGAAGAAAAGTTACATACCTATCTAGTCTTAATCAATATATTTATAGAAGAAAAATATATTTTTCTACTGAATCACTTTAAAAACTCAACTCCACACCCAAAATTATAAGAAATTCTGCATTTTATAGGAAAGGAAGAGTCAAATATAGTAAGGGGAAACATACACAAGTAAGCAACTCTGTCATTATCCTTCTCGATCTCATTGGCAACCCGAAGGATAGGACCAACAGCAGCAAGGGAAGAAGGGACAAGCTCGCTGTCAACAGCATCGGTATCGGAAGTCCCCGTCATCCTCCTTGACAATGACCTCGGTGGACCCACCTCATCTTTGGTCCCACTCGTACTCGCCATTCCTGCTCCCCAACTCCGTCAGCACCCCTGATATCCACCTGAAACTTGTTGAAACTCTCTCTCGCTCCACCCTGAAAGCTGCTGAAGATGTGCACAGAAAACCACATTTGTATTTTTGAATTTTGATATATATAGCGTGTGTAAAGATCCTTTGCTTGTTAATTTGGGGCAATTAATTAGCTTTTAGGGCTTTTAGTGCTAACAAGTAAAGAATGGAAGCATTTTTCAACTTTATGGGGGACCAAGAGTATATATATATATATATATATATATATATAGAAGTAAGTTCATGCGAAAATATAAATATCCTGCGAAAACGCGAAAACAGCTTTTATCTTATGAAAATTAGATACATGTACTATAAAAAAATAATTTTATTAGCAATAAATTAAAGATAGTAAGTTTACATTAGATGGTGTTATGATAATATATATTTAAAGACGGTTTTTATAATTATATTTTTTTTACGTCCTTAATCATTTTTAAATTCATGTTTTCATAATAAAAATGTTAAAAATCATACTTTGCTAATATGAAATAGTCTATCATCTATCATCGATTATCATCATGTATTTCAAAGTTTGGATGAATTATTTTCCAAAATATAATGTTGAGGTGACATAATATCATATGGTTTTCTTGTTTTCGCGTTTTCGCAAATTATTTGCATTTTCGCATGAACCCTTCCCTATATATATATATATATATATATATATATATATATATATATATATATATATATATATAGGTTATTATGTTCTAATAATTAATTATTGTGTGGATGTAGAAAAGATTGTGGATCAATTATTATAATTATTTTAAGATAATCATTTATCCATATTATTAAATTAAAAAAAAAAAGAATAATACCATTTAATTAAAATAATGGTAAAATTGTACATTTCAATTACTTTGGAAACAAAAACTTAAAAATGAAATTTTCAGATTTTAAATGATTTTTGATTATCTAATTTTTAAATTCTAATTTATTTAACTAGTTATTTTAATTTTAAATCTATCTTAATGTTATTTTGTTAGAATGATGTTATATGTGATTGTTTTGTAATATCAGAATATTATTGAATAATAATAGAATTCTTGAACCTACAATTGAATAATAACAATATTATATATATATATATATATATATATATATATATATATATATATATATATATATATATATATATATATATATATATATGTCTGAACTTAAATACAAATTCATAAATATTCCTACAGACTGTTAGTCAGATACATTTTAACATAATTATACACATTCTAACAAAATGTCATAAAAATGAATAAACTCCTTAAGAATAACATTCTCAAATATATAATTATTGAACAAATACACTTAACCTTCTTCAATGGTCCAAATTATCAACTTGTTTACAACTATTCTTATGAAAATATGATGTATTTCATAAGAATGTAACTTGTTATTGACCTCTATTACAAGTCTCTCTCTTGTAAGATCAATCTTTGATTCCTTCTTCAAGCTATTTTGAAAGAATAACAAATGCAAGTAGGTACATTTTCACTAAAAATTATCATAAACTTATATTCTTTTAGAATTTCATAATCTGATAAAAAAAAATAATGTAATTTATTCTGAAAGAATTATACCTTGGGGGGAGCCTATTTGACCGCTTGATATCCTTCTACCGAAAGGTGTATTCTTGCTTGGTTACATAATGCAATTTCCTATAGAATTGAAAACCAAACCATAGATAAAAATAACCATATTATTTTATAAGATATAATGACATACTATTACAAAATATGAAACCCTTACCATATAAAAACATGTATTTGAAAAACCATTTATAAGAATAATATTTTAAGAATACCAATGATCGAACACCATCAAATTTTCTCAAAAAAAATTTCCTTCATGATGAAACAAGTAATGCAAAAAAAACATAATTTATAAGACGATAAATGTAAACCAAATACTTCATGAACTAAAATGCATGTTGAAAAATTCTTCATTTTAATATATGATTAGTTCTTTTTCCTTCGTTGGAGCACATGTTATTAATGAAATTTCAAATATGTAAATTGATACAATGAAAAGCTAATCCTTTCTCAAATAACAAAGTTAAAACCTTGGAATGAAAACTTGAAGATACTAACAATATTATCCATTTTCATTGTTCAAAAGAATACAATTTTAAAACATATGCAAGAAACATTAGCGGCATGTTGGGTTATTTCCTAATAGCTTTCAAGGAAATCCATTTTATTTATTTTGAATTTGATTTAGCGCAAATGAAGCTTTCAATATGTAGTCCCATAATAACCCTAATAAAGTTACAGAGTGTATTGTCTCTCTCATATCTGTACAGCATGAGCACCAGCCATGGTAAGATCAAGGTCGGCCCATGAGCCTGGGCAAGTTGGGCGACCGCCCCGGGCCCCCAAATGCCAAAGGGCCCTTAATTTACACTTGTTATATTGGTTATATGGTATTAGCCCATTAGTTTTAAGCCTATTGGGCTAGATTTTCAAAGCCCAACACTCTAATTAAGCTATATCTGCATCGATCCAAGAGAGAAAGCGAGAGGAAGCGTGCAACATCAGACTTCCAAGTTCCAAGGCGCAATTGATCTTCGAAGAATAATAGATTTCTATGGGAAATCCAAACGACTCTTCTTTAGAATCTAGAAACAATGGTTAGTGAATCAATTTCTTCTCTAATTTCTTTTTTCTTATTCAAGATTTCAAGTGAACAATTTCTTCTCCTATTCTCCAATCTCCATCTTTTATGATTTTTTGAGTTTGTCCACAACAACCACATTGTCACGTACCATACTAGAACTAAGAACCATAACATCCAAAGTCTAATTGCTTTTCCATCTTTTCATGATTCTAGAAAACTGAAATCCATTCTTACCCTTCTTATTTTCGATATCAAGTTTTCTTTGTCTAAAATAGCATCAGTGACTGAGAGACTAGAATCTAGAATCGAGAGTAACTCAGACTCAAAATCTTCTTGAAATTGAGACGAAACTGATTATAAGTCTCTGTAAGTTCTAGTCTATAGCATTCTTGAAATTTCTTATTCTTGTTTGAATTCGATTTTTTCTATGAATCTTTTTTTCAACTTCAGAATTTTGTGTTATGTAGAATCGGAGTAGTATTCGACCTTCTGATTGTGAATGGTCTTCGGATCATATTTCACTTTTGGCTGAATTTAGGTGCAAGCCTAGAACAAGAACATGATGCATTTTCATTTTAGGCAAGTTTTTTGTATTTTTATTTTTTAATTATGATTATAGGTATGCATGTTAATGAATTGATGATGATGTTGTTATAGATGATAGCGAAAGAGGCTTTTAAAGCAATGTAAGTAAAACAAGAAAAATGTGATCGAAGTAGATTGTTAGTATTTGTTGGGAATTTATGCAATGTGCAATGATCAACTACACTCTTACACTCTGTATCATGCTATCTTTTGGAAAAATCAATCATTTTTATTTTTTTGTTTATTTGTTTTTGATAGAAACTTAATTTCAGATAGTTCATTTATGAACCTTAAGTTGAAGGGTAAGTTTTAGTAATGGTGATGTATATCTTTGTGATAAAGGTGGGTCGGATGAAACAACATACAAATAGAGACATTTATTTTACTATTGAATATAAAGGTGCAAATATCTTTTTATAAATTGTTCGTTTCTGAGTTTTCTTTTTGAAGTTACTAAAGAATATATATATATATATATATATATATATATATATATATATATATATATATATATTGGAAAGGGCCCTATTTTTGTGTTTTGCCCCGGGCCTCAAACTGTCTAAGACCGGTCCTGGGTAAGATTTCAAGTATCTAATATTTAAAAAAAATTATCAAATACTGCCGTATTCCATTTCTTTTTCCAGGATGAGTAACAAAAACGGAGATATATTTCAAAAACTATTAACCACAAGCAAGATCGGTTGGTTAGACAGTTACATTAAATTAATCTTGATTCCTACATGTTTGTCTTGAGAAAATTCACAGCATTAAAAAAAACAAAAAAAATAAATAAATCAGAACCCAATACAACCATACCTGCAACTAGGGATAGTTTATTGTCCATAGCAACCGGTGATGCATGATGATGATTGATACGCGGCAGGTGATGCTCGCCAACATAGCTCATATACTTTATATTCGATTCATCTAGAATGGACCGGCGTTGAAGATGATTACTGCCATTTTTGGCCGGCGATTGAATGGGGGATTTATATGGTCGCAGTTGTTAAGAGGAAGAAGGGATAAATTAATGCCAATGGCTTTGTGTCTTCCAGTCGCATAGGGTTTTATAGAATAACAAATAGGGTTTTATAGAATAACAATTAACACATTCATAATATTTGCTTAATACAAAGAGATTTGACTGGGATAGAAATCAAATTAATTAATTTAAAGTATTAATTAAAATGTAAGATTACAAAATTGACATACATTAATTCCTACATTCACACAAACTATTAATTAAAATGTAAGATTACAATATTGACCTACATTAATTCCTATATCCATACAGTTAGAATATATATATATATATATATATATATATATATATATATATATATATATATATATATATTAGTTTATAACCCGTAGTAACCACGGTTATCAAATTAATTAAACTTTTATAATAAAAATTTATAATTATTAATCAGTTATTTTAAATAAGTCATTTTAAATAAATTATTAGTTAAGAGATATATCAAAAATTTAAAGTTATTATAACTTCAAACTTAACATATAATTAAAAAAATATAAATTTGAATTTTGAAATTAATTGCCTAATATATCTAGATAACACATGGCAGAATATTACTAAGGAGTTGTATTAGAGTGACACTTGGCAAAAGGATATTAAAACTATTCATTTATTAGAGTGTATATATATATATATATATATATATATATATATATATATATATATATATATATATATATATATATATATACTACTTTGTAAAACATATATAATAAGAAGCCCAAAAGTTTTAAGACCAAAATCTTAAAAATAAGGAGGATAGATATGAAGCCCTAGATTTAATTTGGATGATATAGATTATATAAGAGGTATGGTGATCCATGCGAATAAGTTTAGGCCAATAAAAATAAAGCATTCACACTATAAAATAAAGATTGATGTCGCCTCCTTATTTTAGAACAAAACCTTTGTCATACTGTAAGGGTTGTTTGGTAGAACCTGAAATTTTAAGACCTGAAATTTTAAGATCTGAATTTTTAAGATTTGAACTTTTAAATATTGTTTGGATGAAACATCTGAATTGTTATGCTGAATAATAAAAATAACTATTTTATCCTTCGTGTTATTTTTTATTTAAGTATATCACAAATTATAAAAATTCCAAAATCAAAATCAATTGCTAGAAAAAAATTATATATTTACATAATTACATGCTAAACATACAAACATACATTCAATAGAGTTTCAAACTTTTGACAACAATTTCAGCTATTAAACTTGACCGGAGAGCAATCCACTTCCTGTTAACATGATCGACAGTCAAAAGACTAGTTATATATCACTTCAGCAATCAATTATCTTCTTCCTAAGATGATCTTGTTTTCCATTTGTTACCACCCTTGTTAATACATACCTAAAATCATCAAATGGTGACCGAAAACACCTTAATTTGATCCGAACTAGATTGATTCAAAATAACAAAGCAGCAACTAAGGAGTCACCAAATCAGCCATCAACGGACATATCCTTGAAGTTTTTGAATCCAGTAACTCAAAAACCCATTTAAGCTTAAATAACTTCAACTAACCACGACATCAAGACAGATTTAACTTCAACAAAATGAATTACACACACCAAAATCACAAATTACACACTCAAAGGAATCATTGGAAAAGGAACTCCTAAACTTCAAGAACAAATTTCACAGCAATCAATTTTTGAAAAATCAAAGAAAAACGAACCTGGTAGGTGTGCGAGATCGACGATGGGGACGGAGGTGCAGTGAGAAGTCGAATGACCGAAGAGGATGGTGAATCACCTGTTCCTTGTATTCCATGCTCGAATCATAATTCTCCTTCTCCATAGAAAATGTTAGGGCAAAAAAAAGTTTACCTGGTGTCACCAGTGAATGGCTAAAGGATGATGCTAGCCGGAGGTGGTTAGTGGATGGCGGTGACGACCAGAGAAGAGGTCGGTGAGAGAGGTCGGTGAGAGATGATGTGGAGAAGGGGAGAGTTGATTGTAAAGGCATAGAGATCTTGAGAGGCGAGAGAGAGAACCGATGGGCAAAATAGGAAGCACGTCTTATTTTTTTGTTCAGATGTGTTTTGAAGTCTGATTCGGTAAGACGTCATTTTACAATTAAGATGATTTATTAAGCAACAAACTATAGATTCAGATGTGCCTCTTATTCAGAGGCATTAAGTGATAAACAAACACGACTAATATAGATTAATGTTTCTACTTCCCACATTTATTTAAACTTTTTAAAAGATATTTTTTTAACCCTTCTATTTACATAAGTTTAATTAAATAACCCTTTGTTTTATAAAGTTTTACTTTATACGATCATCAAAGTTATCTGAAAAAACATAAAAGTTTGAAAAAAAAATATATAACTAAGTACTATATCATATTTAATAATAATAATAATAATAATAATAATAATAATAATAATAACACGCTTAAATTAGCCGAAGATAGGAATTTTTTTAGCTAATATGTATCACTATATTTTTGAAAATTTTTATCACGTGAATTTTGATGGGTTTTGATCATAAGAACATCCTATGTGCTCATACAAACCCTAATGCTTGGATCTAAATTTCTCTATTGTACATGCAATTCATCCAAGACTATAAACCCTAATTCTAGCATATGATAATCGACATTAACATAATATTGGGTCTAAGATATTACCTTGATTGTTATGTAGCAATAACAATCACAATTCCTTCTTGTAATGACTTTAGAAAGCTTAGAGTCACAAATGTCACTCCTCTAATGGTTCACAAACACCAAGAGCAAGAGGATGAATAAGAGAAGAGGAGGCTGCCCAAAATCGTTTAAAACCCTAGAGAACAAGTTCCTCACGTTTTTGGGGCTTAAGGGTGCTCTTTATACATGTAGGCTATTAGGGATTTAAACTAGGAAACCCTAATCTAACTGCTTAAGCCCTAAGCAGCCCATGGATTCCTTTCTTAAAGGCCTTGGACGATTTCTAATGGGTTTCCCCATAGAATTCGTCCAACCTTATAATATAAGGCAATCCATAGCCCAATTGAAATTATCTTATAATTACAATTCCAATCCCTTAAGTTTAATTAATCTCTTTTAGCCACAAACTTAATTCTTATTAATTCTTGACTAATATTAATTAAACAGTATGATTTCTCCTTAAATATATTATTCCCATAATATATTAATAAATCATATTTAATCCTTTCTCTCCATAATTCATCCTATCAAGTTGCTTTGGTGAAGGCAACCCAAAAGGACAATGCACCATCGGGTCAAGCACATACCAAAATAGTTATGGACTTAGACCCTAATCCAACCGTCTCCCACTTGGATACGTCTAATAACTATTATGCATATGACTTCAGATCCTGATCTGCAATCGTAGCTTTCCAAAGCCGCTGTCAACTTTAATCCTATAAGATATGTGTGTCCTTTAGATAAGGGACCATATATTCCTCCATTCTAGATATCGTATAAGACATGATTTCTAATCATTCTCTCTGTACTATTTCCCGACTTCCGATTTATGACGACTGACTAATTAAACAAATCAAATTAGCCCTAGCCCGACCGAGCATTTACGTTTGTCATCAATAAATCATTGAGGGGCCCAAAGATATCACTTTTATCCTACTTTGGATAAAAGGAACGGATAAACTTTGTTTCAATGCTTGCTTGCACTCACTCACCGAATCACACACAACAATATGTTTTATAACACCAAGTTACTGATGCGTTTACATATCATCAATATGCAACCGACTTGCAAGATACAACTCACACATCTCGGTTTCAAGAATATAAGATGTTATCGTCTCACCAATCACTCGTGATAAAATCCATGAAGTGATCCAAGTGAGCGTGGGTTTAATCCAATGCTCAAATCATATTCATAAGCACTCATGAATGTTGCAGCAAACATTTGCTTATGTCTAATAATCTTTAGACAATCCACACACCAATTCTCGATAGTCTTCATTCATACCTACTTCCAACATATGAACGACTGTGGCCCGTTTGAATAATTTGACTGTTCTTAACCAATTAAATTATTCAGGAAGTCAAAACATGCAAAGTGAGACGCAAGAATAATACTAATCCCATATGACATCAAACCTTTGAGTATAAATAAAACACCTTTTATTTATCACCATATCGATTACTCATTATTTGTTGTTTCGGGTAATCAACTTCTTACTTGAATTATTACACTTGTCCCATGCTCTTATCATGCACACAATGTTTACTTATGGTTCTTACTTTGTGAAATAGATCAAATGGACACATTTCCAATCATACTCATTTCACAAATCCCAATCCTTTTCACAAGTGTAGAATATCAAATTCTTGCCACTTATAGAATATGTTAGATTCTAACATTTTATGCAATGATCCTTTCGTAATGTCATAGCACAAAAGTCACAAAGACTATTGCCAACGATATTACAAAGTCCTCTATCGGAGATTGTTACAATACAATTCCTTAGATATGATGTCGCTTACTCAAAGTACATTCCTTTGAACATCCTTTTGCATAAAAGTTTCTAATCTAGACATAGATTCTCAATATTTAACTCCCAATGTGGAAACCTTTCCATACATATCATATGACAACTTATTCTTAATAGAATCTTATCTATTCATAATAATGTCGATATACTCCATCCAATACTATACTTCCAACTACTCACAAGCGACCAATCCTAGGCGAACTTTGGATTGTCCTTTGATAGTTGTTTAATTATCTTAGTCAAAACCGATTCTTGTCCTTTTTCCATCTAAATGCACTAGACATTTGGAAAAATTTTAGAAGGGTCAAATACTATAGCATTTTCAATCAATCCTATATCATAAGCGTATGGGACACGATTCATAATGTCTTACATAAAGATTTGATACTTTATCAATCTTCTGCCATAATATTCTATGTACTATGTTCTTACAATTCGAGTTATGAAGAGGAAAGTCGTAATCATAATCGAAAATTAAGAACACACTATGTATCCTTGACTAAATTTATTAACATTCCACAACCTAAGCCTTTAGTTTTTGAAATGAAGCATAATACTCTCTCCCTTAATTATAGCAAAACAACTATTCAACTCTTACAACTTTGCAAAGTATGACTCTTGTTTTCTATAATTAATATTGATAACTTGCAATACTTGCCTTAATAATCATACAATCATAACATTTATGCTCCCAATATCATGATGATTATTATAAACATAACACTTATGCTCCGACTAGCTTTGACATGTATTCAGAAAACAGCTTAACTTACTGAAAAACAATACTTATTGAATTTCTTAAGTTCATGTTTCTAATACTTAATGCTATGATAATCCTTTATTAATTCTTCTCAAACTTATACACCTTTGCCTTAGATAACTCATATGTGTATCTAAACAATTAAGACTAATTGCCAAATCTCACAATTCGAATCATGGAAAGGGATACCGTAACCATAATCGAATTCGAGAATACAATTTCACAATCACTATCTTCTTAAATCTCTATTAGTGAAAGCATTTCCTCACAGTCATTTTCATGAAGGAGGAAATCTTATGACACTTAGATTTTAATGGTGTATGTGTTCCTATCCATGTGAATTTGTCAAAACCAAAGTTTACGACAAATTCAAACTCATATGGACCGAACTTTCTTAATCTTGATTTCTTGCCTTATGGTAGCACAGCTACCTACCATGTCTTCCAAGCAGTTAAGCAGCTCACCCTTTCCTATCAATGTATCTTTCATTGATTAAGGTCCTTGTCTTTTATGCATTCAAATGAGAACTCATACGACTCATATGCATAATTAACTCGATTGGAACGGCACAGAAACAAAATAGTGTCAACACGATAGGTTGTAAACCTCAACTCGTGTGCTAGTGATGATCGATAAGGTTTATTTTGATTTGTTCTTGAAACCTTTCAAGACCATTAAGACTCCCACTGACTCCTTGACATATAAGATTCTCTTGTCAATAAACATTTCTTGACAAACAAATATTCAAGAGTTAGTGTAGTTTTTATCAAAACACTTCATAAATAGGTCCTAGTTGGTCTTTGTCTTATCCAAGACATCAAAACTTTCCTCATTTGATGAATGTGATAAACCTTCTTAGTACTTATCACTCAATGTCACAATCTTAACTCTAAGACTTGTTTTGGAACGAAGTATGATTGACTTCTTGATTTAACCATTTCTTCAATTCTTGATTCCTCTTCTTAGACATACAATTGTACTAAGACTTACTTAGAGGATCAATTGAGATATGGTTCTTAATCATTAAGACCTATCATATAGCATAAAAGGTACTCTCCCTTCTTCTTAGAATGGAGAAACTTTTATCTTTTTGCCTACTTGATTCTTCTTATTCGTTCTGCTTATTGATTTAAACTTTTACTATCAATTCATAATTACACTTAGTCTTATAAGTATAATCATATTTACTAAACCTTTAGTAAATCATGGCGAATATCTTTGTTACTCTTATGGTGGACTTGATCAATACGCAACTTTGTGTACTCGATCTCCTAGTCCTTCACTTGACACTTTGTAAATGAATTAGTCTAATTTCCAAATATGAAATTTCTCATTCATCGTGCAACCAAGTTGCATGATTCCAAGTTTCTGTCCAATTGAAACTTGGGTGATGAGAAACTCTCCTTATTTGGTAAATTTTCAACATTTCCATAATTAAGAATCAAATCCATTATTGCTAATAATAGAAACATTCAAACATCAATTTTTCATACATGCCATTGCAAGGATAAATAAATAATAAAATCAAAATTTATTTTATTGCGGAAAAAAAATTGTCCTTACAATGCAATTCATTGAAAAACTATGTAATAAATATTCCTAACAACTCTATCTAACCTCAAAATCTAATCTTCGAATCCATGTCTTCGTGATTAGATTCATCTTGCTATTTCGTCAAGCTTCCTCCCTTTTCATTGATCCTGCAAAACATTCAAATGCAATCTTATCACATTATGTATTAAGAATCAACTAATAGGAACTTAATCGAGTTAGATAGTGGATTTTACCTGAAGCACAGTCATACTCTTTGACTCTCCCATCTTTTGGACTCTTCAGGCTCTTAGGGCAGACTTGTATCCAACGCCCTTTCACTTGGCAGCAAACGCAGGTCGGTTCTCCTAGAACGTCCTCGGATGCATGGTTGGTCGACTTTACAAATACGCTCCATTGCTTTGCCAAATCATTTCTGATTCAGCAGCAATGAGCATGTAAGTTAGGTCAATGAGGCTTTCGTCATGATCCATCATATAATACTTTCTTTTGAACTCATTATATGATTGGGGAAGTGACTGCACAACCCAGTTCACAGCCAACTTATCCGGGAATGACACACCCAACATTTTCAACCTATCAATGTGTGATTTCATTCCTAGAATGTGAGCACACACGAGTTTACCATTTTCATGTTTCATTTCCAATAGGGCTTTAGTGATATTGAACCTTTCAATTCTTCGATCTTGTGGGTTAGGGAGAACAACGGGAGGAGGAGGAGGAAGTGAAGCATGATCTCTTGTTCCTCGATCGAATCGTGGAATATCATCTTCATGTGGAATGCTTGTTCCACAGGACTTGGGAAGACCGTAGTTGTCGAACTTTGACATCTACAAAACGGGAGAAAACAAATTCAAGTTAGTTGATCGATTGAGTCCTTAATAAATCACCCAAATGAGATATTAAGGCTATGACCCAACACAATACGCTACAACCTAGAAAATGGATGTCGTAATCTAGTTGCAGAATATTTGAAGGTAAGTGAATGACGATTCACTAATTTCCACCATGAAAAACGAAAAAGAAATTTAAGTTTTAAATCTATGAAAACTCCTAGATTCTTTGAGATTCATTGAACTTTTCAATGGCATGTTTAAATCTCGATATGCCCCTCTAGTTTGTGACTGGGATGTCGAGGATCACAAAGCGGGTGTGAATAACCATGCAAACTTACATGGTGCCCTTATATGTTACGGTCACCTATTTGATGTGCCGGTAAACCACACACGCTCCACCGAACTATGAAAAACATTGAGTCACCCTTTGCTACCTTTGCTCTAACCCATTTAGTGTGCCGGTAAACCACACACGCTCCACTAACGTCTTCGCAAGGGCACAAAGTGTAATTTCATGGAATTGCATCAATTCACTTTTGCCTAAGTAACTAAGATTGGGAATTTATAAAACATTTAGTTACTTTTGTACTTCAATATACTTATATTGGAAGGTTTTGTCCTATCCTACCCATTCGGCTAACGACCCTCCACTAGTCAAGAGTGCGGTGGGTAAGAGTGGATACCCATTCAATCGCCATTTTATAGGCAATTTCCTTAAACACCCCTTATAGACCAGCTTCGTGAATGAGGCCTACTAACGGTAAGACTGACTTTTACTCATACATATACATATATAATGTTAGACTTTTAATGTTATATATAGTATAGGGTGTATTTTACACTTTTAAAATACCAGGTGGTCAAATTTAACGATTATACTTTTAATTCAATTAAATGTAAACCAAAACTTTTATGGATTTATTAAACCTCCTTTAATTATACACCTTAATTAATTAATAAAACCATAAGGGTGTGATTTGAACTTTTCAAAACAATACTAGGGTTTAAGAATTTAACATTTCTAAATTAACTTTTAATAAACTTTTAAATTCAAAAACTTGAGGACAAGTTTTGAAACATTTCAAAACATTAGGGTTTAGAATTTAAATATACATCAAAATTAAACTTGTAATCAAAAATTTAAATTCCAAAACTTGAGGGCAAGTTTTGAAACCTTTTCAAAACATTAGGGTTTCAACTATTTAAATTTCAAAACAAAACTTTTGAGTTCAAATTTAAACTATAAAACCTAAAGGGGAAAATTGAAACTTTTCATAACACAATGATCAAATAACTAATAATATAAATTAAACAATTAATTTCATCATTATCTGTATTTGACCTAATTTCAATTTCTTGCAAAATAAGTTACCTAATTAACACAAATAATCAACTTTAATCATATAAGGAAGTTATTATCTAATCAATTGGTAATTATCTTGTGTTTTGGCAAGGATATCCTTTAAGAAACAATAAAATTCGTATTTTATAGGTTTAAAACGAATATGGTAATTATCCTTAAGCAAAACAGCAACAAAATCCGAAATTCCCTCTGTCTGACGCTCCGACTCATCGAGTCACACTCTGGAACTCGCCGAGTAGGGCTGACTCGCCGAGTCCAGGTAGTGACTCGCCGAGTCAGGTCGAACAGAAGGCCAGAAAATGATTTTCAGCTACATAATGTATCAATACAATAGAAACCAATCTAGGCTCTGATACCACTGATGAGTTTTGATCATAAGAACATCCTATGTGCTCATACAAACCCTAATGCTTGGATCTAGGTTTCTCTATTGTACATGCAATTCATCCAAGACTATAAACCCTAATTCTAGCATATGATAATCGACATTAACATAATATTGGGTCTAAGATATTACCTTGATTGTTATGTAGCAATAAAAATCACAATTCCTTCTTGTAATGACTTTAGAAAGCTTAGAGTCACAAATGTCACTCCTCTAATGGTTCACAAACACCAAGAGCAAGAGGATGAATAAGAGAAGAGAAGGAGGCTGCCCAAAATCGTCCAAAACCCTAGAGAACAAGTTCCTCACGTTGTTGGGGCTTAAGGGTGCTCTTTATACATGTAGGCTATTAGGGATTTAAACTAGGAAACCCTAATCTGACTACTTAAGCCCTAAGCATGTAACGCCCGGGTTTCAGGGCTAAGCATTTCTGGTGATGTAATAGTCTAGGTCAACTATTGTAACTCTTTTTGAAGTAATAAATATGAAATATTTGAGTATTATGTGAACTATGTGTTTATGTGTTTATTATTAAATTATAAATGTATAATTAATAAAGAATAAAAATGAACGTCAAAATTAAAGTGTGAGATAATCCCGATATCTCTACATAAAGTTGTAGAATATGTCTCGAGGTTTCCGTACATATAAAGAATGCCGAAATCCGAGCTATAACGAAGAAGTTATGGCCCGCCGAAGTTTTACGGCAAAACCGGCACGGCACCAGAAGACATAAAATAGTAAATTTACGATAGAAGACTTTTTAGCCTTATAAATCTAAACAAAAGTTGTAGAATATGTTAAACTAAGAACATCGATAAAAAGAAGGCCCAAATCCGACTTCGTATGAAGAAGTTACGCCTTCTCGAAGTTTCGGACTAGCAATGTACTGCCCGAGATTCGAATGTTTGATCGAGCGGTTTTTAGCCGACACGACCTGAACGAGAATCGAAGATCTCGTTGAGAGTAGCGTAACGAGAAAAAGATGGGCAAAAACGGATGTCGGATGAAGAAGTTATGAGGATTTAACGGATCAATCGTATCCCGGTCCATTAATAATATAAAATTTAAAATCGAGCCAAAATTAGCCGACGAAGTCTAAACGAAAGTTGTAGAGTACGTTCCCACCTTCGCGTGGATATAAAGAACGTCAAAAACGGAGCTCGTATGCGAAAGTTACGAATTTTTGAAGTTTGAACTCGAAAATGCGAACCTGATGCGAATCAGGGTGACGTGGCGCGATCAGAGCCGTCGCTTGCGGCCCACGGTCTCGCGCGGATGAGCGACGCGTCGCTCCTCGCTACGCCCAGCGTTCCGGCTTCGTGCGCCCCGCGTCCGCTCGCTCTCGGTCCAAAAGATGCCACGGCGCCTCGCCCTACGCCCCGCGTACGAGATCCGGGTACGCCCCGCGTACCTTCGCCTCCCCTCCGTCCGGTGCGAGACAGCTGGCTGCGAGCTGGCGCCCTTATCCGCGGGAACGCCCCGCGTAGCTGCTGAACGCCCCGCGTACGGCCGAGGCCTCGCGCCTATATAAAGGGGCCGAAGGTGCCCTCATTTTTCACACCAAAACCCTTTCTCTCTCTAGTTTCTTTCTCTCTCTACAACCCCAAACCACCCCTAAGCCCTAGTTGAACCCCTAGCACCCTAAGGAAGCCCCGAGGCTCCCGGAGTCCCGAGAAAAAGGAGTTTTTCGGTTTCAAAACGCTGCTCCAATTGAGTCCCGGTTTTCAATAAAATTCGCTGTAAGTATGCTACGCTTACGCAATTTTTAATATAGCTTCCAAATAATTATAGGAATGTTATTAGGTCCTTAAAATAATTATTTGGGCTATTATTATGAGTTATATTGAACATTATTAACGCTTAATAATAGTCAGACTAATTAATTTATCGCGGTTATCATTAAACTAAACCCTAGTGATATCGATACTAGGTTTTATCGAAGGAATATCATTTTAAGAGTATCGAAGCGCTGTCCGAGTGCTGAGTCACCACCTAATCAGGTGAGTGCATAGTTACCTTCAACTTACACATAGATATGAAGTATTTTACGTGCTATGTGTGCATATTATCTGAATACTTGCTATCTATGCTAGATGAACGTTGTTATACATGTTTTCAATGATTTAAACTGTATATGTATTTTATATCTACGAAAATGTTGGGGTAAAACATGGGTAGATGTAATAGGTGATGTGTGATAAAATGATGAGAGGCCTCAATGTTGTTGTTGTTGATCCAGTCATCTAGCGGAGTATAGATGACGACCACGGACTCTTCTAGACAGTCCAGTGGAACACTAGCAGGCTCGCAACCTGTAGGTGTTGTGAACGATGTGTTCACCGGTGTACTCCATCCCCCACATGGTTGCCTATTAGGACATTTATTGCTGAGGAATCCCCTTAGCAGTAGTGTCCATCCCGATGATGATCCTTAGGCTAGGTCCCTTATGATAGGTGTTTAGGGACGTAAAGTGAGGATAACGGGAACGGGTAATCGGGTTATTGTTGATTGATGAAATTAATAAACTTATTTATTGTGGGTTGAAAACTCTATGTGCTCACCAGGCTCCCAAGCCTGACCCACTCAGTTTTATGTATTACAGGAAGTGGCGCATGAGCATAGGTGTGATGTTTTGGACGAGGGATTACGGATATAGGCCTGTAGATATGAAATAATGTAGTAAGGCTTATATTGTACTGTTTATACTTTTGATCTGTACGAACATGACATCCCGAGTCTTTTAATGAAATACATTTCTATGGAAATGCTTTTGATAAATCTTTATCATATTATTGTTTTGGGACAAATTCCGCAATTCTTTTATTAAAAGATAACTTTGATTTTGAAATAAAGTATAAACAAAACCGGTCTTTTCTGGCCGTGATTTTGGGGATGTCACAAAGCAGCCCATGGATTCCTTTCTTAAAGGCCTTGGACGATTTCTAATGGGTTTCCCCATAGAATTTGTCCAACCTTATAATATAAGGCAATCCATAGCCTAATTGCAATTATCTTATAATTACAATTCCAGTCCCTTAAGTTTAATTAATCTCTTTTAGCCACAAACTTAATTCTTATTAATTCTTGACTAATATTAATTAAACAATATGATTTCTCCTTTAATATATTATTCCCATAATATATTAATAAATCATATTTAATCATTTCTCTCCATAATTCGTTCTATCAAGTTGCTTTGGTGAAGGCAACCCAAAAGGACCATGCACCATCGGGTCAAGCACATACCAAAATAGTTATGGACTTAGACACTAATCCAACAAATTTAACTTGTAATCTATATTCTTAATATAGATGTTACTTCTTAAATTATTATTTAGTTTTTCTTTTTTACTATAAAACTCTTATTTCATATTAAATTTATGTTATTATGTTTAGAAAGAATCTAAGTGATGTTATTTAATTGGTTTACTGATCCAAATTCTTATATAATATTGATATAAAAGTGAAGAATGTTTTTCATTTAATACGGAGTATATTTTAGTTAAAGATTGACAATGAAACTACCGATAAGTAAACTAACTTTATTATTTGTGATTCCTAGCTTACTTATTATTTATACTTATTAAGTTATTTTATTTATTTATTTATTAATCCTAAACATAATTTGAAGAATATATTTCGTAATAAGAGTTTGAGCTTCATCCGATTGTGATTGATAAACCCCAAATGAGTAATTGGATGTTGACATCGTTAGGATTGATGAACCCCAAATGAGTTCATGTCCATACAATGGATAACTATATCACTGATGGTCCGCAAATAAGTTCATGTTGACACAAAAGATAACTCACTGACATTTTTATGTTTTTCTAATATATAATCAAGCTTAGCCAATTATTTCACGATCTAAAGCCCGATTGAGCGTAAGTTGAGTTCTGACATTCGAGTTTTGTATTTAAGTAAAGCTCAAGTTTGGCTATTTACTGATCGTCGAAAGGAACAAATCGTTGGAATGAAACAAATCAAAATGAACAATTTGACGGCCGTCGAAATAACACTAAAATTTATTTTGAAACTAATCGTTGGAATGAAACAAATTGCCGCCGCCACATCGCACGGGTACGCTACTAGTATATATATATATATATATATATATATATATATATATATATATATATATATATATATATATATATATATATATATATATATATATATATATATATATATATATATATATATATATATATATATATATATATATATATATATATATATATATATATATATATATCGGGTGATATCCGTTGAAAACTTAAAGTTTTATGAGAACCCAAGAACTAAATGTGACATGTTAGATCAAAATTAACGCATTAGGGCATGATCGTCATCTTACCAATCTCATTTAATATTTAATTTTATATGTTTTTGGAAAATTTAATAAAAATGTCTAAAAACTAACATAATAAATCACATATTCGGATTTTTTTTATGAAAATAATAAACTACCTTTAATGCTTAGATTAAATTGCCTCCATAAAATACAACCTAATTTCTTCTCACATTATGATTATTGGTTTTTTGCATCTCTAGTTATATTGTTAAAGCTCTCAGATAATCCGTTTTCAACTACATAACACATGTTGTCATCTTAAAAGAAAGCTCTACACCATGATTTTGGGTTCTTTTCCATAAGATATTCAAATGCTACAGGATTAAGCAGTTAGATTTCCTTCACGGATACATTAAATAAAGGCTCAGTGGATGCCTTGCATGCCTTCCAAAATATCCTCTCATAGTGTACACCAGTGAATATTTTCCTGAAGTTGGCAAGAATATGCCTTGCACATTGTATATGCTCAACTGTATGCGATATCTCTTTCATAGCCTCCAACAACCCATACATAATAAAGGTAATCTGTTAAAAAATAAAAATTCATTTTAGTGTACATAAATGTGGATAGTAAGTAACATACCTTATGTTCATCTAACATTAAGGTAATTGTAACAACCCAAAATTTAGAAAGATTTGAGTTTTAGTCAAAGATTGACCATAAGGGCAATTTGGTCATTTATGAGAAAAAGAAGGGAATATGAAGTTGTAACTTCATGAAGATGTCCAAGAAAAGGTTAAGTCACAATAATAGGTTAGATGAGTGAGTTCTAGATAAAAAAAATGCATGAGAAATGCATTTTTGGCCAAAAGGGTAAATTGGTATTTTATGCTTCTAGGGCATCTTCATGACTTAATATATTAAGATATGTATGAATTCAATGATATATGACTAAAGAAACTTGTATAGTATGTTCCCAACTTCGCGTGCATATAAAGATCAATGAAAACGGATAAGAAACGAAGAAGTTATGCACATTTGAAATTTGGACAAAAATGCACCAAAGTTGTTGCAGATTCCCAAAAGTCGCGACGTGGGTAATACTCTCACGACGTGACTATCACTTTTCACAACGTGACCAACACATTTCACGACGTGAAAACGTGTAGAGAACACATATTTAATCTATTAAACTTTTGTTTTTGAACCAAATTATCCCAACTCGAACAAGGGCTCTTATGGGAGATTTTGAAGATATAAATTGGTCTAGAGAAAGCTAGAATCAAGGGAAACAAGTTGTAATCTTTGGAAACATATGATATAAGATTTTTTTTCTTGATTGAGTTTATGAGCTTCCGTGGAAAATGTTTAATTCATGATTGAAACTTGAAATAGCTTGTGGATAACTTTATCATGATGTTATTACAAGTGTTTAGAAGCTAATTACAAGCCTCATGTTGAGATTCAATGCTTAAATTTGTTTATTGATTAATAGGGTTTCAAACCCTAATCGGTGGAAGTGATAAATAGTGAAATTGAGAACACAACTTAATGAATTTAGTCATATGTAAGCTTAATTTATGGAGCTTAATCCGTTTCTTGACAAGAAATTGTCAATTTAGTATTTTGGGATAAAAATGTGATTTTGGTGAATTGGAGTGTTATTAAACTCTTAATAGGCTAAGACAAGTATTAATATGTTTGTGAGTGTGTATGAATACGCCTATGAACAAAGTTGTCAAAATATGGATCAAGATGCATAAATTGACAAAAAGGAGACAAAAAAAAAAGGATAGTTAGTGTTCACTAACTGATAAGGTGAGCTATTATTCTCACTCTTTCTTATGATTGTTATACGTTTAAATTATATATATATATATATATATATATATGTGTGTGTGTGTGTGTGTGTATGTGTGTGTGCATGTATGTATTAGAACCTTGATGCACTAGGTGAATGTTATCAAGTTATGAGGCAAAAATAGATCATTAATATACATAAATATTATGTATCTAAGCATGTCTATATAAGATTGGAGTTTATGTATGAGATATACATAGAGACATGTAGCAGAACATGTAATGAGTATAATTTCCTTCGGGAAAATGAGATTGATATCTTTTCAGGAAATGAGATTGATATTTCCTTCAGAAAAATGAGATTCATATTTCCTTCGAGAAATGAGATTGATATTCCTCCGATAAAATGAGATTGATATTCCTTTTGGAAAATGAGATTGATATTTCCTTCGGGAAAATGAGATTGATATTTCCTTTGGGAAATGAGAATGATGTTTCCGTCGGAAAAATGAGATTGATGTTTCCTTCGGGAAAATGAGATTTATATTTCCTTTGGGAAATTAGATTGATATTCCTTAGGGAAGTTGAGCTTGACATTCCTTTGGGAAAATAAGATTGATATTTCCATCGGGAAATTAGATTGATATTCCTTTGGGAAAATGAGATTGATATTCCTTCGGGAAAAGAGATTGATACTCCTTCAAAAACATTAGCATATTTCCTTTAGGAATGAGAAATAGTATGAGTATATATCCTTTGGGAATGAGAATGATATACGAGTATACTTCCTTCAGTATTGATATTGAGATATCAGCCTATTTCCTTTGGGAATAAGTTTGAGATATGAGAATATGAGATTGAGTATGAGATGAGATACACAGAGTATACGAGACTTAATCGAGATGAGGCATACAAAGTATATGAGAATGACCATGAGATGAGTTATATAGAGTATACGATAATGTGAATGATATATATATATATATATATATATATATATATATATATATATATATATAAGATGAGATATATATAGAGAGAGTTAAGATGTGATATACTAGATGAGGTATATATAGATTACATGAGTTTAAGTAGAGATACACAAAGTATATGAGACTGAGTAGAGATGAGATATACCGGGTATATGAGACTGATTAGAGATAAGATATATTAAAAAATATAACATCGTGATGAGATGAGACATGCTAGAGTACATCAGTCTGAGTATTGACGAGTTTGAATTAGAGTATGAGAGACAGAGTAATGATGAGATCAAGTAGAGTTTAATAGATAGAGTAGAGAATATATTAGATCGAGTTAAGAAATACACAAATTATGAGATACGTTGGAGAAGTATCTATGAGGATGAGTACGAATTAAGAGAAATAAGGTTAATAAAATATAGGAGAATGACTCACCAGACCTATTGTCTGAGGCAGTGGAGATATATGTTTTGTAGCTTCATGTATTAGTAGTTGTGGTACCGTAAGAGATGATAAGAGCACGAGATCAAGTTTTAATAGTAGGATGCTAATTTTGTTTTCTTCTTTTTATATAAATAGGTAGATTTTATTGTGCTCACTTGATTTAACTTTGCAATGTAGATCCGGGCTATTCAATTTAGAAACGATAAGCATCAAAAATGACTTTTTGATGGAAGATTATTTAGAATAATTAATCTTAACCAAGTTTTAGTATATGTCACAAGATTTTCGTGCATATAAACAACGCCAAAATCCGAGTTATAATGAAGAAGTTATGACCTGTCGAAGTTTCGCGAAAGAACCAGCATGACCCAGCGCGACCCAGTGCGACATAAATAGTGAATTTAAGGTAGATAAATATCTATCCTTAGTGATCTAAATGATATTCGAAGATTTCTTCGATAGTAGTCCAATGATAAAAAGACAGACGAAAACGGAGTTTAGATGAAGGAGTAATGAATTTCGAACGGAGTTTTCATGTTCCGGCCTGCTAAAGATAATATATAAGTAATATACTTATAATATATTAAAAATAAAGTCACAATTAGCCAATAGAGTCTAAACGAGAGTTGTAGAGCATAATCTCATCTTCGCATCGATATAAAGAACATCGAAAACGGAGTTCGTATGCGAAAATTATTAATTTCTGAAGTTCGGGGCGCGAACCCCAAAGCCGTGTCAGAGACCACGACGTGGCAAGTAGTGCCACGATGTGGCAGGTCTTCTGACACCTTTGGGAGTCCCCCAGAAGCAACTTGAGATGACGCATGCAATGACGAACAAGCCCACGACGTGGTAAAAGATGCTACGACGTGGCAAGGTCCAGTTTTGCCCTATAAATAGATTTGAAGGGCCAGTCGAGTTTGGTTGCTCATTCTCTCATCTCTCACCCATATTACCTTGATTTACATGCAAATAAGTACCCCCGAATCCCCGGTATCAATCTTGAGACCTGAAGCAAGTCCTGAAGCCCGAAGATCCCGAGAAGAAAATAGTTTCCGAGCCGAAGCTCTGCCCGTGAGAAACCCGGTGTGTGAAGTGATCCCGGTTTTACCGAAGAATACTACTTCTACAAGTCGTAGTGCTGTACGATCATCTTCTGATCAAGTGAGTGTGTGGTCACTTTTTTCTAACACATAAATATTAAGTATTTGCTATGAAATACGTGCTATGTGTATAATATAAAGTTGTATATATGTCTGAGTGTATAGTCCTTTTCATAACACGATTTTAATACAAGTATTGTTTTAATGTATTAAGTATATGTTTTGGGTGAGTATGTGATCACTTTCTTCTAACACACATATATTAAGTATTTGCTATGAAATACGTGCTATGTGTTTATACATTGTTGTTTATTTGAAATAAGTGTGGAATGGATGTTTTATATAGGTGTTAAATGAGTTAATATGTATATGTATTCTGTATCTACAAATATGTTGGGTAGGACATGGGTAGATGAGATAGTTGGTGTAGGATAAAAGATGAGTTGGATAATAATAT
The DNA here is from genome assembly GCF_052625555.1 of Lactuca saligna. Classification (NCBI taxonomy): domain Eukaryota; kingdom Viridiplantae; phylum Streptophyta; class Magnoliopsida; order Asterales; family Asteraceae; genus Lactuca; species Lactuca saligna. The sequence goes on along the minus strand of NC_136419.1, from coordinate 33,330,728 downwards.
CAAAAGGTTAGCTTTAGATTCGTGAGTAGGGATCAGGAATAGAGATAAACCTGTTATTAATCAATTGGCATGTATTGTGAGAGGGATCTCGAGTATGATACTCTCAATAAGCAAGATAAACCTGTTAGTAATCCATTGGCATGTATTGCGAGAGGGATATCGAGTATGATACTGTCAATAAGCAAGATAAACCTGTTAGTAATCCATTGGCATGTATTGCGAGAGGGATCTCGAGTACGATACTGTCAGTAAATAAGATAAACCTGTTAGTAATCCATTGGCATGTATTGCGAGAGGGATCTCGAGTATGATACTATCAATAAACAAGATAAACCTGTTAGTAATCCATTGTCATGTTTTGCGAGAGGGATCTCGAGTATGATATAGTCAATAAACAAGATAAACCTGTTAGTAATCCATTGGCATGTATTGCGAGAGGGATCTCGAGTATGATACTGTCAATGAACAAGATAAACCTTGGTAGCTATGGATTTAGTACCATATAGACGAACGTTGGTAGCTATGGATTTAGTAATGTATAGATAAACCTTGGTAGCTATGGATTTAGTATCGTATAGACGAACGTTGGTAGCTATGGATTTAATACTGTTAGATAGATGATGATAGCTATGGACTTAGTACCTACACTGGTAGCTATAGATTTAGTACCCGATGAATGAACCATAGCAACTATGGAATTAGTGCTCTAGGAAGGAGCCTTGGCAGCTATTGTCATAGTGCCTAATAAAGAATCCTGGCAGCTATTGTCTTAGTGCCTAATATGGAGTGAACGAATAGATGATTCTTAGGGTAGACCCTTAAGAGTAAGGAAGATAATGGGGGATGGGTAATTGGGTTGATTATTTGATAATTAAATATAATAATTATATTATTGTGGGTTGAAAAGCCTATATGTTCACCAGGCTCCTAAGCCTGACCCACTCAATTTAATTGTATCACAGGTATCAATATGAAGCTGCTTTGCACTTTGAGATTAAAGGAGATGTAAATCACTAGAGTAAATGAATGTATGTTCTGTTTATGCTTATGTGTCTGTATCGGAACATGACATCCCGAGGTTTTATTATTTAACGAAAATACATTCTCTTTGAGAAATGTTTTGATAAGTTTTTATCATATCTTGATTTGGGAACAAATTCCGCAACCGTTTTCTTTAAACGAAGACTTTGATTTATAAAACAAAGCATAAACAAATCGGTCTTTTCTGTCCGTGAAATCTGGGATGTCACAGTTGGTATCAGAGCATTAGTTTAAGCAAACTAGGAATTTGTAGGAAATTTCTAGACTTAAACTTAGAATGCTAAGTAATGATTGTGAGGAGTGTGTCTAAAATATGATAGGTAGTACACCAAAATTGACACAAGCACTAGTTTATATTAGGAAGGATGCCTAATATGCTTTTATGTGCTAAATGTTATATGTTGCCATATATGATATTATTTGTTTGGATCTATGGTATGTTTCCGACCAGATCTGGAAACCTTATGTGTGTAGGATTCTAAGCGTTTGGCTACGATATTAGAACTAAAATGTAAATGTTTCGGAGCGATTAGGAGAGTCATACGTTTATCATAAATAAAGCTTTTTTATCTTAAATTCTCGCTCAGTACACTGAACGTCTGCTTGGTATACAAGAGGTCATGGTGAAGACTCGTAGAGAATTGAGTAAATGGAGGAAATGAAAAGGCTTATGATAGTGAATGACGCCTATCGGAAGATATCGTAAGAGTGGTATCTTGACTTTAGAATATGTCTTATAAAATAACAGTACATTTAGAGGAGTATGATACGTTTGAAGTACGATTGGCAGGATGATGGAACGATTGGAAAAATTCTTGAAGTTGTCTCATCGTCTGGTATTTCCATCACCAATCGAGTTGAAGTAGAGTTGATGATTGAAGATTGAGCAATGAAGAAGTCCTAGTAGAGTCTAGGGAAATTGTTTATGATTATTTGGACACATTCGTATGGTTAAATTGTTTTGTGATTTTCTTGTATGGTGACCTGGTCGACTGCGAGACAATACTTGGGACGAGTATGAGTAGGTGTGAAAGTTAATAGACGCATATACTACCTGAAGCACAGGACTCGCACTTGGATCAGGGAAAGTCACAAGGTTACCAAGAAGCTAGTAATTGATTATGTTTTGTTCAAGTGTGTCATTACCCTTGTTTCGGTAGTGACTAGTAAGATGGTTGTTATTCCAACCCTAGTGGTCATATCAAATTGAGTCCGACTACGAGGAGTTTGTTACGTGATTCATGGAACCAAGTTCGATGTAACATATGACCTAAGTCAAAAGATTAAAATCAATGCGATCGATAGCATCGCGCTGGTTGTTAAGGAAGCTTGTAGCTAGAAATGCTACATGTAAAAATGTGATTATATCACGTTAGAATATGAAGGAAGGTATATTCCATTCTGGAATTTGACTCTAAGAGACTTGAGTCTAAGCGTTGCATCATACGATGAGAGGTCATTAGAACACGACTCATCGGTCTGTTACAATAGATAAAGGAAAGTATTTATCCTGAGAAGAAGAAGGAGTCCACAATAAGGACTTATTTTGTAACTTGGAAGTTATGATTGAAAGTACAACATAGTACGATAAGCAGATGCAAGATTGGGCATCGTCTGCGGTCAAGAAAGCCATAGAGTTAAATACTTTTTCGAGGAAACATAGAAGTTACGGTTATTACCTAGGATGAAGATATAATGTGTGGAATCATTATGCAATCCCTATTTTGTTGATGATTCCGGGACGTAATCATCCTAAGGGGGAGATAATTGTAACGCCCGTAGATCCGGGCTAGTCAATTTAGAGACGATAAGCATCAAAAATGACTTTTTTATGGAAGATTATTTAGAAGAATTAATCTTAACCAAGTGATAGTATATGTCACCAAGTTTCCGTGCATATAAAGAACGCCAAAATCCGAGTTATAACGAAGAAGTTATGACCTGTCGAAGTTTCGCGACAGAACCGGCATGACCCAGCGCGACGTAAATAGTGAATTTAAGGTAGATAGATATCTATCCTTAGTGATCTAAATGAGAGTCGAAGATTTCTTCAATAGTAGTCCAACGATAAAAAGACAGACCAAAACGGAGTTCAGATGAAGGAGTTATGAATTTCGAACGGAGTTTTCCTATCCCGGCCTGCTAAAGATAATATATAAGTAATATACTTATAATATATTAAAAATAAAGTGAAAATTAGCCAATGGATTCTAAAAGAGAGTTGTAGAGCATAATCTCACCTTCGTGTCGATATAAAGAACGTTGAAAACGGAGTTCATATGCGAAAGCTATGAAATTCTGAAGTTCGGGGCGCGAACCCTAAAGCTGTGTCAGAGACCACAACATGGCAAGCAGTGACACGACGTGGCAGGTCTTCTGACACCTCCGGGAGTCCCCTAGATGCAACTTGAGATGACACATGCAGTGACAACCAAGCCCACGACGTGGCAAGGTCCATTTTTGCCCTATAAATAGATTTGAAGGGCCAGCCGAGTTTGGTTGCTCATTCTCTCATCTCTCACCATATTACCTTGATTTACGTGCAAATAAGTACCCCCGAAGCCCCGGTATCAATCCCGAGACCCGAAGCAAGTCCTGATGCCTGAAGATCCCAAGAAGAAAATAGTTTCCGAGCCGAAGCTCTGCCCGTAAGAAACCCGGTGTGTGAAGTGATCCCGGTTTCACCGAAGAATACTACTTCTACAAGTCGTAGTGCTGTCCGATCATCTTCTGATCAAGTGAGTGTGTGGTCACTTTTTTCTAACACATAAATATTAAGTATTTGCTATGAAATACGTGCTATGTGTATAATATAAAGTTGTATATATGTGTGAGTGTATATGTCACACCCCGAAAACCGAAGGCGGAAACATTTTCGGGGTTGACTCCACGTTGAGTATCAAATCCAATGCACATAGTAAGTAAAGTAAAACAACCATTACATTACATAAGAAAAGTTTTACAGTTGTTTCAAAAGTAAAATTTGTACAGTTGTGATACATAATATATATATATATATATATAGATATATATATATATATATACATATATATATATATATACACACACACACACACATATATATATATATATATATATATATATATATATATATATATATATATATATATATGAACAAAATGAAACGGGTCTTCTGAAAATTCCGTCTTCTAACAAAAGGATCTTCGAGTACCTGTTCTAACGCTGACCTGAGAACACAGGCGGTTTGAAAATCAGCATAACGCTGGTGAGTTCATAAGCGGTTTTTGTTTGTGAAAATGTTCAAGTTTCCTTTCTGTTTCTGAAATGTTATGCATACCAAGAAAATCCCATATTTTCTTAAGAAGGTTGGTTATCGTTAGTCAACATGTAAAGTAAAGTGGTAAACTGAAAAACATGTTTTCTCTTATAAAGATGTATAGTTAGGTTATCTGGATTGATATACTGTTTTGGTTATGTACCAATGTATTCCCAGGAAAGTCCCATACTTTCCTGATTGTTTTACCAATTGTGAAAGATGTAAAGTTATCTGGTTTGTTATCCTTTCTGGTTATGTAAATATTTTCCCCAGGAAAGTCCTATACCTCCCTGAATGTTTGTTACCATATGTAAAAGATGTATTCCTGTCAGACCTGGTTATGTACAAGGTTTCCCATGAAAGTCCCATACTTTCCTGAATGTAGGTTACCATATGTGAACGATGTATTAAGTTGTTTGTTATTACTATAAGTAAATCTCTGTTATCCTAATTGCGAGTTCCATAACCATACGATGGACTAAACCTGTGGCAATAAGTAGTCCACATACTTATGACTTTTGTCACCCTTGAACCATTTCGGTTCGGCTGTAGCTAGCAGCCAGGTGTGGGCTAGTCAGCCCCGTATAGATCTATACACTCAAGTCACGCTCTCTAAATCCCAGAGATTCTGGTTACGGGTGTAGTCCTCCACTCGCGTATCTCTGTGGAGTGTTTGCCGAGGACGTGTCTCCAATCATACAGGATTAACAAATTTACTAGTAATATTATGATAGTCCTCCACTCGCGTATATATGTGGAGTGTTACCAAGGACAAAACAGCGTACAGGTATTATGTTCAAATGTTCTGATACGATGCTTTTAACTGATAAAATGTGAAAACCCTTTGTGAAATATATGTAAAACATAGAAGTTTAAAACCCATTTCACAAATATATATTACGTGATCTGCATGTTCAAGCGGTTATCAGTTGTAGTAATCAGTGTTAAAAGCATATAATAATGTGAAACACACATTGGAAAACATGTTTTGAGTACAAGTAATCTCTTGTACTTCGCTTGTGTTCCCCCCTGAAAATAGTGAAAACAGTGAAAAAGGGTAGGGGTATGAACTCACCAGACTCGGGAATGCGACGGTTTCAGACACTAGACGTTGGTTCGGGGTTTGTTTACTCGTGATACCCCTATGTAAAATGAAATAATGTCCATATATATATTCAATTAGGGATACATTCACTAATTATATGGAACATTACACTCCGACGAGGTTAAACACCTCAAAACACGCGTTTGGAGTGACCCGGGTGACATCTATGGACGTGTATTGGTACTAGAGACTTGGGACTTGAGTTTACTCCCCAAGAATAAACATTTAAGTGAGTTTACAGCCATAAAACACACACATACATGAGTTTACGGCCGTAAACTCATGTTGGTGTGATTTTGAGGGTTTAATGGCTAGATTGGACTTGGGGATTATTGGAATGATTTACTAAAATGCCTTGGAACAATTAGAATGAATTTATACCACATAAAAGGGAGTTCATGGCTGTAAACTTGGAGTTTACGGCCGTAAACTCTCATAGGATGAAGGAAAATTGATTTGAGGTACAAGGAGCAATCACATGTGATTCAAGTTAATTTTCCAAGCCTTGTTATGAATTTAGAGCACCATTTAACATATTTTTAGGATTTTACGGCCTAGAAGCATGTTCTATGGCCGTAAACTCTCCTATGCTCATGAAAAAATAGTTTTTGATACTTAAAACAATCACATGTGATTCTAGAAATTTATTCAAGCCTTTGGAGTGAATTAGATGCATCTTTGGACATAGTTTCATGAGTTTACGGCCAAGGGTATGCTCCTAGCCCGTAAACTCCTATATGTGGTATTTTTGATGTGTTACAAACCCCCAAACTATTTTTAGAAGGATCTAGGATTTACCACAAGGCTATTGGTTGAGTTACAAGGCAGTTAGACATGATTTAGGGTGTTAAATCCCCATTTTTGAGGAGTTTACGGCCCAAGCACATGCCTTGGCCGTAAACTCTTGTTTTTTCCTCAAAATGTATGTTTAATGTGTTCCAAGTCCATATTTGCAAGCCTCAAGGTCATATCTAAGTCCCAACTATGATTTGGAAGGGTTAATTGGCTTTAAAAACCCCATTTTTAAGTGTTTACGGCCCAAGCTTGATCCTTGGCCGTAAACACATGTTCTAGGTCCTAAAACTTAATTTAAACATCAATTTGAAGGCTAAAGAGGTTAGATAACAAGTTAGGGATGTTACCTCTTTGATTTGAAGCCTTAAATCTTTGTTTTTGGACCTTTGATTATGGATGAGGAGAGAGGTTGGAAGTGTTTATGAAAGAATGGCCAAAAGCTTCAAATGAAGGCTTAGAACACTTTATATAGTGTCTAAGTTTTGGACACGGTGGAATTCTACCCGATACCGGCGTTAGGTGAGGATTTTGGTCGTACCCGATTGAGTTGCCGTAACCCGATACGGTAAATTCTAGAAATATTCTGATCGCTAATATGGGTCGTTAAAATGATTTCTAAATGTATTAAGACACCCATTAAGTCATTTTAGATACGTATATGTTAATGACTTAATTAAACAAGAAAATCGGTTAGATAACAAGTTAGGGATGTTACCTCTTTGATTTGAAGCCTTAAATCTAGGTCTTTTGGACCTTTGATTATGGATGAGGAGAGAGGTTGGAAGTGTTTATGAAAGAATGGCCAAAAGCTTCAAATGAAGGCTTAGAACACTTTATATAGTGTCTAAGTTTTGGACACGGTGGAATTCTACCCGATACCGGCGTTAGGTGAGGCTTTTGGTCGTACCCGATTGAGTTGCCCTAACCCGATACGGTAAATTCTAGAAATATTCCGATCGCTAATATGGGTCGTTAAAATGATTTCTAAATGTATTAAGACACCCATTAAGTCATTTTAGATACGTATAAGTTTGACTTAATTAAACAAGAAAATCGGAATCGAATTTGGAAGCGACGATTGGTTGCTTGAATTGAACTACGAAAGAGTTACAAGAGATGGTATGAAATTTCGGGTTGTTACATTATCCCCCTGTTAGAGGGAATTTCATCCCGAATTTCAAAGTTTAAAACACAAGACAAGATACAAATCATGGATCTGGAAAGAGTTGTGGATACTTCTGTTTCATTGAATCTTCCCGCTCCCAAGTGAATTCCGGTCCCCGCTTGGCATTCCAGCGAACCTTCACTAATGGAATGCGACTTTGCTTTGTAAGTTTGACTTTTCCAGCGAACCTTCACTAATGGAATGCGACTTTGCTTTGTAAGTTTGACTTCTCGATCCATGATTTCGATCGGTTCCTCCACAAAGTTGAGGTTTTTGTTGATCTCGATCTCGTTTATGGGAATTGTTAGGGTTTCATCGAATAGGCACTTTTTGAGATTTGAGACATGGAAGATAGGATGAATGTTATTGAGTTCGCGAGGTAAACGGAGTTTATAGGCAACTAGACCGATCCTGGAGAGGATCTCGAAGGGTCCAATGTACCTTGGATTAAGTTTCCCACGCTTACCAAAGCACACAGTGCCTTTCCAGGGCGAGACTTTTAACAGGACACGGTCTCCAACCTGGAATTCTAGTGGTTTCTGACGGTTATCAGCGTAACTCTTTTGGCGATCTCGTGAAGCTTTCAGTCGGTTACGGATTAGAATGATCTTCTCAGTGGTTTCGCGGATGATTTCAGGACCAGTGAGAGCACTGTCGGGGACTCGACTCCTGGCTAACTGTGTATCCCCCACCTCGGCCCAGCACAGAGGGGATCTGCACTTACGACCGTATAGAGCTTCAAACGAAGCAGTCCTAATACTGGTGTGGTAACTGTTGTTGTATGAGAATTCGATCAAAGATAGATGTGTGTCCCACGATTTTCCAAAGTCAATGACACATGCCCTAAGAATGTCCTCCAGTGTTTGGATTGTTCTCTTACTCTGTCCATCGGTCTGAGAATGACACGCTGTGCTCATATCTAGTTTGGTTCCAAGGGCTTTCTGGAGGGACTGCCAGAATCTAGAGGTAAACCTCCTATCTCGATCAGAGATAATAGATACGGGTACACCGTGCAGTCGAACTACCTCTTGGATGTAGGTTCGCGCGAGTCTTTCCATCTTGTATGATTCTTTGATCGGAATGAAGTGAGCGGATTTTGTTAAACGATCGACAATTACCCAAATGGTATCGTACCCACTAGAACACTTGGGCAGTTTGGTGATGAAGTCCATGGTAATCATTTCCCATTTCCATTCGGGGATCTCGGGCTGTTGGAGCAGACCCGAGGGTTTCTGATGTTCAACTTTGACTTTGGCGCAAGTCAGACAGTTGCCCACGAATGTAGCTATCTCAGCTTTCATGTTTGGCCACCAGTATTACTTCTTGAGATCCAGGTACATCTTGTCCGAACCTGGGTGAACAGAGTATTTGGTTTTGTGTGTTTCCTCCATGACAATCTCCCTGAATCCTCCGAACTTTGGAATCCAGATCCGATCCATGAAACAATAGACTCTGTCACTTCTGATCTTAAGTTTCTTTTCCATTCCTCTCAAGGTTTCGATCAACACGTTCTCAGGTTTGAGTGCTTCTAACTGGGCTCCTTGGATTTGCATGGGTAGGTTGGAATGGATAGTCATCGTCTGGTTCTTCACTTTGTGGCCTGCACTATCCTTTCGGCTAAGGGCATCTGCTACCACATTGGCCTTGCCGGGGTGGTAACGGATTTCGCACTCATAATCACTGAGTAATTCTACCCATCGCCGTTGCCTCATGTTTAAGTCTTTCTGATCAAAGATATGCTGCAGGCTCTTGTGATCAGTGAAGATCGTGCACTTGGTTCCGTAGAGATAATGTCTCCAAATCTTCAATGCAAAGACTACGGCTCCTAGTTCCAAGTCATGTGTGGTATAGTTGACCTCGTGTGCTTTCAGCTGTCTTGAGGCATAAGCAATCACTTTTCCTCTTTGCATAAGCACACAACCCAAGCCTTGATTAGACGCATCGCAGTAGACAACAAAGTCCTCTGTCCCTTCAGGCAGAGACAGAACAGGCGCGCTGCATAGGGCTATCTTCAACGTTTGGAATGCAGTTTCTTGTTTATCACTCCAACAAAAGGGTACACCTTTCTGTGTTAGAGTGGTTAAAGGTTTGGCGATTTTGAAAAAATTCTGAATGAATCTCCGATAGTAGCCAGCGAGACCCAAGAATTGACGAATTTCTATGGGTGTCTGTGGTGCCGACTAATTCTCTATTGCTTTAATCTTGGAAGGATCCACGTGAATTCCCTCCTCGCTTACCACGTGACCGAGGAAAGTTACCTTCCGTATCCAGAGTTCACACTTGGAGAATTTTGCGTATAGCTTTTCGGATCTAAGGGTCTCCAACACTAACCTCAAGTGTTGTTTGTGGTCTTCTTTGCTTCGGGAGTAGACGAGGATGTCATCAATGAACACGATGATGAACTTGTCTAAGAAGGGATGGCACACCCGGTTCATCAGATCCATGAACACAACCGGTGCATTGGTTAGACCGAAGGGCATCACTACAAACTCATAGTGTCCATATCGAGTCCTAAAAGCTGTTTTAGAAACATCATTCTCCTGAACTCGTAACTGATGGTACCCTGATCATAGGTCTATCTTTGAGAAGTAGCTGGCTCCCTGGAGTTGATCGAAGAGGTCATCTATTCGCGGAAGAGGGTATCGGTTCTTAACGGTCAACTTGTTCATCTCACGGTAGTCGATACACATCCGAAAGGATCCATCTTTCTTCTTGACAAACAGTACCGGAGCTCCCCAGGGTGAGGAACTCGGTCTAATGAATCCTTTACTGAGCAACTCATTGAGTTGACTGGATAACTCCTGCATTTCTGCTGGAGCTAATCAATACTGAGACTTTGCTACGGGGGTAGCTCTAGGAATTAGGTCAATACGGAACTCGACCTGACGCTCGGGAGGAATTCCTGGAAGCTCTTCGAGAAACACATCAGGAAAGTTACAGACTTCGGGGATGCTCGCGATGTCTTTAACTTCTTGTTTCTTGTTGATCACATGGGCTAAGAATGCAATGCACTCCTTTCGTAAGAGCTTTCGAGCTTTGATGTAGGAAATGATACGAAGATTGGAACTGGGTTTATCGCCATAGATTACGAGAGTTTGATCCGAAGGAAGATTGAGACGGATGCATTTTTCGTAACAAAGGATATCAGCATGATTGGGACTCAACCAATCCATGCCAATGATAACATCAAAGCTCTTAATGGAAACGGGCATGAGATCTATAAGAAATGAGTGATCATTTAGGGTAAGCGTACAACCTATGAATACGTCGCTAGCGCTTTCTTTCTCACCATTAGCCATCTCGACGGTAAACGTTTCAGTTAGTGGTTGAGGATTATGTTTTAGGTTATGTTTGAATGCATGACTAACAAAACTCCTTTCAGCACCCGAATCGAAAAGAATACTAGCATATGAATTGTCGAGAAGGAACGTACCCGAAACAACAGTGGGATCGGCGACTGCTTCCTCCCGTCCCATGGTTAGAACCCTTCCAGTGTTATCAACTGTTGAATTCTTGGGACAGTTCCTTTTAAAGTGCCCACATCTCCACAGTTGTAGCAAGCTTGACTAACACCTGCTCCAGATGATTGGTTGGCTGATTGGGTTGGAGTTTTGCAGAATCGAACTGTGTGCCCTTTCTTACCACAGTTGGTACATGATAGTTTTCGGCAGGGACCAGGATTGTGATGGTATTTGCACTTCTCACACAGTGGAAGATTTCCAGCATACCTGCTGGTAGGAGTTGGAGCTGTGGATCCCACAACAGAAGCAGCAGCAACAGGGGTAGTAGCAGCATGAACTGCTACAGTCTGCTGTTTCTTGGAAGATCCTTGAGAAGATTGACCCTTCTTCTTCTTCCAGAATTTTCTCTTTTCGCCACTCCTTTGAGTCGGCTCAGAAGTGGTAGTGATTTCCTTAACGTCATCGCTGTGATCAATTAGAGTTTGAGCTAAAGTCTTGGCACTATCATAGGTATTCGGACGAGCAGCCAAAACATGACTCTTTGTCGGTTGGGATAACCCCCAAATGAACCTTTCGATCTTTTTGTTTTCAGGAGTGACTAATCCCGGACAGAGAAGTGCGAGATCATCGAATCGGGAAGTGTATGCAGCAATGTCGGAACCTTTCATCTTCAGGTTCCAGAGCTCGTGCTCTAGTTTCTGCATTTCACCACGGGGGCAGTACTCAGCAATGAGGAGTTCTTTCATGGCTTCCCAGCCCATGGCATTGGCTACGGGTAAGGTCAGAGATTTGACTCGGCCATTCCACCAAGTCAAGGCCTTATCGACGAAAGTACAGGCTGCGAATTTAACTTTATCGGACTCCGCACAAGCACAGATTTCAAAGATGGATTTGATTTTCTCGAACCATCGGGATAAAGAAATGACACCTCCAGCGCCATTGAAGGATGTTGGTTTCGCGTTCATGAAATCCTTATAGGAACCCCCTTTTGGTGTCCCTGGCTAACTTCGGGGTTCTGGGATTGGGGACCACTTCCTGAACCACCAGGGTTCATTTGTGACATGGATGCCACCATTGCAGCAGTCAGGACCGTCTGGAGTGATGCTAGGTCAAATTGGGGAGGAGGTGGCGGCGAAGAAGGATTGTTGTTGTTCTTTGAGCTGGGTCTCTTTCTGGGAGGCATCTTGATCTAATAAGATCAAGAAATAGAGGATGGTAAGTCCTCTAGATTGAATCGATAGATATCGCAGTTATATGTTCCGAATAAGCGATAAAGTAGGAAAGAGTTATCGAAACAGATAATTTATCGCTAAGAATAATCATAGAAAGCCACTCGAATAAGGATTTCTACAGAGGATTGGCTCGAGAAATACTCCCATAGTATTTCATGAATTGATTACGACAATGGTTCGACGTTTGGGATATTAGGGTACGTTTTAGGCATGCCGCATACCACAGTCACTCCCAAGCACATGTTGGCCGTGTCTCGAATGAATATAGTTGGCCAGGCTATATTGACCCTAGACACGACTACATAACAGCCCAGGTTTAACCATAGTACACAACACCCAATTACTTATGTTTTGTTCTACTTGTGTTTACGGATGACGACGGTTCGGTATACTTGTATACTTTTGAAAATACTTGTAGTTTGAAAATACTTTTAATTCAGAGCACTTAGGCCCTTTAATGTTTATAGTTTTATACCATGTAAGGTTTGGTATACTCCATTCACTATAAACAAGGGCTCTGATACCAATCTGTCACACCCCGAAAACCGAAGGCGGAAACATTTCTGGGGTTGACTCCACGTTGAGTATCAAATCCAATGCACATAGTAAGTAAAGTAAAACAACCATTACATTACATAAGAAAAGTTTTACAGTTGTTTCAAAAGTAAAATTTGTACAGTTGTGATAAATAATATATATGAACAAAATGAAACGGGTCTTCTGAAAACTCCGTCTTCTGACAAAAGGATCTTCGAGTACCTGTTCTAACGCTGACCTGAGAACACAAGCGGTTTGAAAATCAGCATAACGCTGGTGAGTTCATAAGCGGTTTTTGTTTGCGAAAATGTTCAAGTTTCCTTTCTGTTTCTGAAATGTTATGCATACCAAGAAAATCCTATATTTTCTTAAGAAGGTTGGTTATCGTTAGTCAACACGTAAAGTAAAGTGGTAAACTGAAAAACATGTTTTCTCTTATAAAGATGTATAGTTAGGTTATCTGGATTGATATACTGTTTTGGTTATGTACCAATGTATTCCCAGGAAAGTCCCATACTTTCCTGATTGTTTTACCAATTGTGAAAGATGTAAAGTTATCCGGTTTGTTATCCTTTCTGGTTATGTAAATATTTTCCCCAGGAAAGTTCTATACCTCCCTGAATGTTTGTTACCATATGTAAAAGATGTATTCCTGTCAGACCTGGTTATGTACAAGGTTTCCCAGGAAAGTCCCATACTTTCCTGAATGTAGGTTACCATATGTGAAAGATGTATTAAGTTGTTTGTTATTACTATAAGTAAATCTCTATTATCCTAATTCTGAGTTCCATAACCATACGATGGACTAAACCTGTGGCAATAAGTAGTCCACATACTTATGACTTTCGTCACCCTTGAACCATTTCAGTTCGGCTGTAGCTAGCAGCCAGGTGTGGGGTAGTCAGCCCCGTATAGATCTATACAATCAAGTCACGCTCTCTAAATCCCAGAGATTCTGGTTACAGGTGTAGTCCTCCACTCGCGTATCTTTGTGGAGTGTTCGCCGAAGACGTGTCTCCAATCATACAGGATTAACAAATTTACTAGTAATATTATGATAGTCCTCCACTCGTGTATATATGTGGAGTGTTACCGAGGACAAAACAGCATACAGGTATTATGTTCAAATGTTCTGATACCATGCTTTTAACTGATAAAATGTGGAAACCATTTGTGAAATATATGTAAAACATAGCAGTTTAAAACCCATTTCACAAATATATATTACGTGATCTGCATGTTCAAGCAGTTATCAATTGTAGTAATCAGTGTTAAAAGCATATAATAATGTGAAACACACATTGGAAAACATGTTTTGAGTACAAGTAATCCCTTGTACTTCGCTTGTGTTCCCCCCTGAAAAATAGTGAAAATAGTGAAAAAGGGTAGGGGTATGAACTCACCAGACTCGGGAATACGACGATTTCAGACACTAGACGTTGGTTCGGGGTTTTTTTTACTCGCGATGCCCCTATGTAGAATGAAATAATTGTTGGATTAATGTCTAAGTCCATAACTATAATTGGTAAGACTTGACCCGACCCGGCATGGTCCATTTGGGTTGCATACCATCATGCACTTGGATAGACTATAATGAGAGAAATAAGACACTTATGGTTATTAATATATTATAAGTTCTAGTATATTAATAATAAGAATAATAAGATTATTTAATTAGTATTGACCAAGAATTAATTAAGTGATCAAAAGAAGACTAATTAAATATATGGGTTGATTGTGTAAATCATCCATACTTATATAGTGGGCTAATGCTCCATGGATAATCAAGTTGGGCTAAAACCCATAGGATGGTCCATGGATGCTCCATGGTGTATTTGAACCCATGGATCCAAGGAAATGGAAAGCCATGACAATTAAGGATTTACCCTAATTGTAACACTATATAAAGATCTTATTCTTGACAAAAATCGGCCACTAGAATCACATTAGAAAGTGAAGAAAAGGGCTAGCCGATTTCATGAAGTGTAGAACTCTCTCAAGTTATTCTAAGTGTTTTGATGATTGTGATTCCATTTGAGGCTTCCACACTATTGGGGCTAGGCACTCAAGCTTCATGAAGACTTTCTACATTAAAGAGGTATGTATTCTATCTTGTTACACTCATTGTTTTGTATGCTAGATTAGGATAATACCTTGGATGTTCTTATTTGCATGTATAATAGAGAAAACATAGATCCAAGGTATTTAGGGTTGCATGTACACTTAGGAGTGTTAGAATGCTCAAAACCCAACAGTGGTATCAGAGCCTAGGCTTGTTTTCTTGTTATACCTGCAAAACTGCTTAAAAAATCGAAAGTGTTGCTGTTTGATCATCAGACTCGGCGAGTCCATCAAGGGACTCGGCGAGTCCATGCCTAAAAATTGATCAAAACGATCCAACTCGCCGAGTCGGTTCGTGCACTCGACGAGTTGGACCCCCAGACAGCATATTTTCGAGGTTTTTGGCTAGAAATGGACTAGGAACATTACCCTAAGTTGTTTTTGAACTTATAAACTTGTTTTTTAATGTGGTAATGTTTATGCTAATCCATTTTCAAATATAATTGTCAATAGATTCATGTTTTGTATTAGTTTAAGGTTTAGACTAATTACATGAAGAAGTTTGATATGAATTATCTTGTTCTTATGAGTTGCTTAGATTAATAGAAAAGTTAATTGAAATAGTTGCTTTCAATCCATTTTAATCTAAGAGTTGAGTATAAAATGTGTTTGTGTAACTTGTCCTCAAGTTACATGAAGAGTCACAATAAAGACTCATAAAACTCATAAAAGTTGGTAATGGTTACAAAATGAAGAGTCTTGTGTCATTGAATTTTTTTTTATGACTCCATAACTTGTCCTCAAGTTATGGAAGTTCAAGAGTCACTTCATTAAAGAGTAAAAGTGTAACCTTAATTAATTCCATAAGTTATAAAAATAAAGAAAAGTTAATTCTTTTATTAGTTTAAAGTCTTCCATAAGTTATGGAACTTGAAGAGTTTTTTGGATTAAAACTACTTTAAACACATAAGTTATGGAATTAATTAGTTTTGAATAGTTTCAAAACTTGCCCTCAAGTTTTGGAATTTGAAAAGTTTTCTCTTATGAATACTTTAATTCCAAGTTAGCCCTTAGAATTCTAAAGAGTTAAAATTCAACACTTATACTATTTATAACATTAATGGTTAATTATTATATATATGTATAAGAACAAGTCGTTTTACCGTTGGTAGACCTCATTCACGAAGCCAGTCTATAAGGTGGGTATAAGGTTGTTGCCTATAAAATGGCGACTTAATGGGTGTCCACTCTCACCCACCGCTTGCTTGACTGGTGGAGGGTCGTTAGCCGAACGGGTAGGACAATGACTTTAAATTCTCCCTTCATTAAAAGTATTAATGATAAATACTAAGTAACTAAAATCTTAATAATTCCCAATCTTAGTTACTTTAGGAAAAATGTGAATTTGGTGCTAGCCCATGGAATTCACACTTTGTACCTTACCAAGTCGTTGGTGGAGCGTGTGTGGTTAACCGACACACTAACTTGGACTAGTAAGGACCACAAAGGGTGACTTAATGTTTTTCATAGATCAATGGAGCGTGTGTGGTTAACCGGCACATTGATTAGGTGATAATATTAAGGGTACCAAGTGAATTGGTATGGTTATTCACACCTTGTTTTGTGATCCTCGGCATCCCAGTCACAAATTTTGAGAGGGCACACTCGAGATTGAAACATGCCATTGAAAAGTTCAATGAATCTCAAAAGATCTAGGAATTTCAAATCCAATTAAAACCTAATAAATTATTTCATTTTTCATGGTGGAAATTGGTGAATCGTCATTCGCCTACCTTCAAATATTTTATAGCTTGGATTACAGCATCCCTCTTCCAAATTATAAAATATTGTGTTGGGTCCTAGCCTTAATATTTCATATTGGGTGTCATATTAAGGACTTTAAATCAACTATCTTGAATATCTCCCAAAACATGTCTGGTTTAGACATTTATGATCTTCCCAAATCTCTTGAAGATGATGTTCCTCAACATCATGCTTCACTTCCTCTATCTCCTCCAATTATTCTCCCTCACCCACAAGTTCTTGAAAAGTTTAAGGTCACTCGAGCCCTATTGGCAAGTAAAGGTCTTGGTGTGGTCACATCTTGGAGATGTAGTCACATATTGACAAGTCGGGAGAGTTGGGTGTCAAAGTCTTGAGAAAGTTGGTGGTTCAATCACTTTCTAAGTCACATAGTGAGTTCTTTTGGAACATCTATGAAAAAGACTATGACAAGACCCTTAATGATTTTATCTATTTGTTAAGATCAACTTCCTCAAAACTTGATGGACATTGACAATAGTGACATAGGAAATCCATAAAAGCATTCTCTTCCCAATGGAAAGGGACCGGCCATAGTCAACTCGGTTGACCAAATGGTAAAGAGAAAAACTAAGTCTGTGATAGTCCCGTGTACCATTATCAAAGGGTCCATATGTTTATATTGCCAAAGAAAGGGGCATTGGTTGCGAAGCTGCCCTATTTACCTAAAAAATCATAAGATTGGTCAAGTCAAAAAAGTTTGACTCTACTTCGGGTAAAGTCCACTGACTAACTCTATTAAGTTTCTATTCTGAGATTCTTGATACATGATGTGACTGGGTCACATGGTGATATTTTAAGAATCAAAGAAAAGGTAAAGAAACTTAAAGAAAGAATATGCTGAATCTGATCGCGTAGATGGATTTCTATCGCGTAGTTTGAAGATCGGATTCTTGAGCTACTTCTTAGGAGTTATAATATATTACTTAGGAATAGATAACAACAAGGTTTTCATGTGGATTGTAAGGATAAGTTTTTCCGCAAAGTTTTTAAAAAAAAATGGTTTTTAATTTTATTTATTTTAAAAAATATCCTTACAATGGCATCTGTGGAAAATTGTTGCTTATATGTTTCCAGTAATAGCAATATTGGAAAGTGGATTTGATTCTTTCATTTGTGGTAGTGTCTGAATTTACCAAATGAAGAAAGTTTTTCATCACCCAAGTTTCAATTGGACAGAAACTTGGAATCATACAAGTTGTATTGTATGATGAATGAGAATTTTCATCTTTGAAAAATTAAGACTAATTCTTTGATCACATGTATATGTGAGTCAATTGAAGGACTAAGGAATTAGGTACACTGGGTGTGCACTGGTCAAGGTCCACCACAAAGATTGATTTGTCATGATTTACTAAGGATTAGTAAATATGATTACACTTATAAGGTTAAGTATAATTCTGTAACAATGAAAAGGTTACAATGTATGACAAAACAAATGAGAAGAATCAAATTAGGCAGAAAGATAAAAGTTTCTCAAATCTGAAAAGATGGGAGAGTACTTTAGTATCAGTTTTATGATCATCTTAATGATTTAGAAACCATATCACAAATTCATACTCTAAGGACGTCTTAGTGCATTGTTATGGCTAAGAAGAGAGGTCATGAATTGTTGGATTGGTTAAGATCAAGGAGATGATTCATACTTTGTTCCAAAACAATTCTTAGAGTCATACTCCAAGATTGTAACATTGAGTGACATAAAGTAAGGTTTAAAACATTTATCAAATGTAGTGTGAAATGTTTCTACTCTTGTACATTTGAGATTGGTAAGTTGTGATGTCTTGGATGAGACAAAGACCAACTAAGACCAATTGTGTGAAGTGTTAGTCTTGATAAGAATCCGCACTATCCCTTGAATATTTGTTTAGTCAAGGAATGGTTCTTGACTGGGGAAACATATATGTCAAGGGGACAGTAGGAGCCTTAAAGATTCAGAAAGAGTTTCAAGATTTAATCAAGAGTAAATCCTGTAATTTATCACTAGCACATGACTTAAGGTTTGCAACCTATCGTGTTGACATAATTCTTATTTCTGTACCTACTTCAAATAAGTTGAATTTGCATGTGAGTTATCAGAGTTCAACTTGGAAGCATTGGTGGGCCTTGTGCTAACAAGGTGACAAGAAACTAAGATTGAACAAGTTTAATCCATGTAAGGCTGAATTTGTTACCAACCTTATCTTGTGATTATGGTTTTGACAAATTCACATGGATAGGAACTCATACACTATAAAATCTAAGTGTCATAAGGTTTCACCCCGATTCATGAAAATGATGGTGAGGAAACGCTTTCACTAAGTAGATTTTACGTAGATAGCGATTGTGTTATTTGCATTTTTCAAAAGTCGTTAGTGGAGCGCGTGTGGTTAACCGACACGCTAACATGGACTTGTGAGAAATGGCAAATGCCTAAGCAATTGAGACTATGATTACAGCATCCCTTTTCATAGTTCTTGAAATTGCTTAGACACACAGTTGAGCTATCTACGGAAAGGTGTATGAATCTAAATTTCAGAAGTCCAGCAGATTTCTGAAAATATGTCAGAGTTTGTGGGAGCATAAGTGTTATGCTGATAATCATCATGTTAGTGGGAGCATGATTATTATGATTAGTATTGCAAGCTAGCAATGTTAATTATAGAAAACAAAGTTTCAATTCGTGAAGTTGCAGGGGTTGAAAAGTTGTTTTGCTATAATTAAGGGAGAGGAAATTATACTTAATTTCAATTCTAAAGCTTAGATTGGGATTTTAATCATCTTTAGTCAGGAATATATATGAATTTTGTGTTGGAATGGTTCAACTTGAAGAAATTCTATATATATTGCGTTTTCAAAGATGATTATGATTACGGCATCCCTCTTCATAGTTAAATTTTGAAAAACATGGCAAATAAAAATATTGTAGCAAAAGACTGGTCTAGTATCATGCCTTTATGTCAAACATCATGAATCGTATCCCATATGCTTCGGATATAGGATCGATTTCACGTGCTATAATATTCATCCTTTCTAAATTTTCCAAATGCTTAAGGCATTTAGAAGGGAAAAGTCTAGAACTAGATATGACTAAAGTGATTAAACAGTTATCGAGGACAATCTAAGGTTTACCAAAGATTGGTTGCTCAAGGACATTTGGAAGTATAGTGTTAATTTTAGCAGGACCATATTGACATTTTCTGAAAAGAGGTAACTCTTGTTCGGAAGTGATAGTCAAAATGGGACTATGGAAATGTCTCCATAGGTGGAAGTTATTTAATCTATGTAAGATTAGAAAACCTTAATGCAAGAAGGATGTTCAAAGGAATGTGCTTTGAATATGAGACTTCCGTTCCATAGAAGTTAACCTTCTTTGGAATACTCTGTAATGACTGGTGACAAGTTTTTGGTGACTTTGTGTATAATCATTACAAGAGGAACATTGCATAAAAGTTTAAAATCTAACAGATTTTTTGGTAAATGATAGGAATCGTGGATTCTCACATTTACAATAAGAATTTGGGATTGTGAAATGAGTATCATTGGAATCATGTTCAATTGATCTACATCACAATGTAAGGATCATAGACAAACATAGTGTGCATACTTGAGGTATGGCATAACTATTGTTTAGAAAAACAAAGTGTACATGCTAGGAGCATGGGACGATTGTTGTTTTTATTCAAGTCTTAAGTTGATTATTTGAAACATTGAATAATGTGTAATCAATATGGAGATAAATAAAAGGTGGTTTTATTTATATTCAAAAGGGTTCTGAGACCATATTGGATTCAATTATTATTGTGTTTCACTTTGCATGTTCTGAATGACTAAGTTATTTAAACACTCCACAGTCGTTCATATGTTGGAAGTAGGTATGAATCAAGACTGTCATGAATCGGGTTTGTAGATGGCTAAATGGGTTTAGTCATAGCAATGGTTGCTACAACATTCATGAGTGCTCATAAGTTATGAGTATTGGATTAAACCCACGCTCACTTGTATCACTTCATGGAATTTATCTCGAGTGATCGTGAGATGGTAATATCATATAAATCTTCAAACCTAGAGATATGAGTTGTTACCTATGAGTTGGTTGTGCATTGATTGCACGTAAACGCATCAGTAACTTGATGTTATAAAACGTGCCTTTGTGTACAATTCAACAAGTAGTAGAACAAGTATATGAGTCGAAGTTTATCTGTTCCTTCTAGAACTAGAAGCGATATTTGGGCCCCTCGATGATTTTGTTATGACCTATGTACCGGCCGGTCAGAACTGAATTGATGTGTTCGATTAAGTTCTTTGTCAAACAAATCGAAAATCGGGAAACAAACTGCTGGACAATAAGTACGACGTTGTTCCATGTATTTGTCCGGCTGATATCATGAGAACAGAGGATTATATGATCCCTTATCTAATGGACAAGTCATTGACAAGGTCAGAGTTCATCTACAAGGTCAGAGTTCGACAGAAGCTTTTGAGAGCTACGATTGCCAGTTGGTTCCTGAAGTCATACGCAATAATAGTTTTAGACTTATCCAAGTGGGAGACTGTTGGATTAATGTCTAAGTCCATAACTATAATTGGTAAGACTTGACCCGACCCGGCATGGTCCATTTGGGTTGCATACCATCATGCACTTGGATAGACTATAATGAGAGAAATAAGACACTTATGGTTATTAATATATTATAAGTTCTAGTATATTAATAATAAGAATAATAAGATTATTTAATTAGTATTGACCAAGAATTAATTAAGTGATCAAAAGAAGACTAATTAAATATATGGGTTGATTGTGTAAATCATCCATACTTATATAGTGGGCTAATGCTCCATGGATAATCAAGTTGGGCTAAAACCCATAGGATGGTCCATGGATGCTCCATGGTGTATTTGAACCCATGGATCCAAGGAAATGGAAAGCCATGACAATTAAGGATTTACCCTAATTGTAACACTATATAAAGATCTTATTCTTGACAAAAATCGGCCACTAGAATCACATTAGAAAGTGAAGAAAAGGGCTAGCCGATTTCATGAAGTGTAGAACTCTCTCAAGTTATTCTAAGTGTTTTGATGATTGTGATTCCATTTGAGGCTTCCACACTATTGGGTCTAGGCACTCAAGCTTCATGAAGACTTTCTACATCAAAGACGTATGTATTCTATCTTGTTACACTCATTGTTTTGTATGCTAGATTAGGATAATACCTTGGATGTTCTTATTTGCATTTATAATAGAGAAAACATAGATCCAAGGTATTTAGGGTTGCATGTACACTTAGGAGTGTTAGAATGATCAAAACCCAACAATAATGTCCATATATATTCAATTAGGGATACATTCACTAATTATATGGAACATTACACTCCGACGAGGTTAAACACCTCAAAACACGCGTTTGGAGTGACTCGGGTGACATCTACGGACGTGTATTGGTACTAGGGACTTGGGACTTGAGTTTACTCCCCAAGAATAAACATTTAAGTGAGTTTACAGTCATAAAACACACACATACATGAGTTTACGGCCGTAAACTCATGTTGGTGTGATTTTGAGTGTTTAATGGCTAGATTGGACTTGGGGATTGTTGGAATGATTTACTAAAATGCCTTGGAACAATTAGAATGAATTTATACCACATAAAAGGGAGTTCACGGCTGTAAACTTGGAGTTTACGGCCGTAAACTCTCATAGGATGAAGGAAAATTGATTTGAGGTACAAGGAGTAATCACATGTGATTCAAGTTAATTTTCCAAGCCTTGTTATGAATTTAGAGCACCATTTAACATATTTTTAGGAGTTTACGACCTAGAAGCATGTTCTATGGCCGTAAACTCTCCTATCCTGATGAAAAATTAGTTTTTGATACTTAAAACAATCACATGTGATTCTAGAAATTTATTCAAGCCTTTGGAGTGAATTAGATGCATCTTTGGACATAGTTTCATGAGTTTACGGCCAAGGGTATGCTCCTAGGCCGTAAACTCCTAAATGTGATATTTTTCATGTGTTACAAACCCCCAAACTATTTTTAGAAGGATCTAGGATTTACCACAAGGCTATTGGTTAAGTTACAAGGCATTTAGACATGATTTAGGGTGTTAAATCCCCATTTTTGAGGAGTTTACGGCCCAAGCACATGCCTTGGCCGTAAACTCTTGTTTGTTCCTCAAAATGTATGTTTAATGTGTTCCAAGTCCAGATTTGCAAGCCTCAAGGTCATATCTAAGTCCCAACTATGATTTGGAAGGGTTAATTGGCTTTAAAAACCCCATTTTTAAGTGTTTACGGCCCAAGCTTGGTCCTTGGCCGTAAACACATGTTCTAGGTCCTAAAACTTAATTTAAACATCAATTTGAAGGCTAAAGAGGTTAGATAACAAGTTAGGGATGTTACCTCTTTGATTTGAAGCCTTAAATCTTTGTTTTTGGACCTTTGATTATGGATGAGGAGAGAGGTTGGAAGTGTTTATGAAAGAATGGCCAAAAGCTTCAAATGAAGGCTTAGAACACTTTATATAGTGTCTAAGTTTTGGACACGGTGGAATTCTACCCGATACCGGCGTTAGGTGAGGCTTTTGGTCATACCCGATTGAGTTGCCCTAACCCGATACGGTAAATTCTAGAAATATTCCGATCGCTAATATGGGTCGTTAAAATGATTTCTAAATGTATTAAGACACCCATTAATTCATTTTAGATACGTATAAGTTTGACTTAATTAAACAAGAAAATCGGAATCGAATTTGGAAGCGACGATTGGTTGCTTGAATTGAACTACGAAAGAGTTACAAGAGATGGTATGAAATTTCGGGTTGTTACAGTATAGTCCTTTTCATAACATGATTTTAGTACAAGTATTGTTTTAATGTATTAAGTATATGTTTTGGGTGAATATGTGATCACTTTCTTCTAACACATATATATTAAGTATTTGCTATGAAATACATGCTATGTGTTTATACATTGTTGTTTATTTGAAATGAGTGTGGAATGGATGTTTTATATAGGTGTTAAATGAGTTAATATGTATATGTATTCTGTATCTACAAATATGTTGGGTAGGACATGGGTAGATGAGATAGTTGGTGTAGGATAAAAGATGAGTTGGATAATAAGATCAAAAGGTTAGCTTTAGATTCGTGAGTAGGGATTAGGAATAGAGATAAACCTGTTATTAATCAATTGGCATGTATTGCGAGAGGGATCTCGAGTATGATACTCTCAATAAGCAAGATAAACTTGTTAGTAATCCATTGGCATGTATTGCGAGAGGGATCTCGAGTATGATACTGTCAATAAGCAAGATAAACCTGTTAGTAATCCATTGGCATGTATTGCGAGAGGGATCTCGAGTACGATACTGTCAGTAAATAAGATACAACTGTTAGTAATCCATTGGCATGTATTGCGAGAGGGATCCCGAGTATGATACTGTCAATAAACAAGATAAACCTGTTAGTAATCCATTGGCATGTATTGCGAGAGGGATCTCGTGTATGATACTGTCAATGAACAAGATAAACCTTGGTAGCTATGGATTTAGTACCATATAGACGTACGCTGGTAGCTATGGATTTAGTACTGTATAGATAAACCTTGGTAGCTATGGATTTAGTATTGTGTAGACGAACGCTGGTAGCTATGGATTTAGTATTGTTAGATAGACGATGATAACTATGGACTTAGTACCTACACTGGTAGCTATAGATTTAGTACCCGATGAATGAACCATAGCAACTACGGAATTAGTGCTCTAGGAAGGAGCCTTGGCAGCTATTGTCTTAGTGCCTAATAAAGAATCCTGGCAGGTATTGTCTTAGTGCCTAATATGGAGTGAACGAATAGATGATTCTTAGGGTAGACCCTGAAGAGTAAGGAAGATAATGGGGATGGGTAATTGGGTTGATTGTTTGATAATTAAATAAAATAATTATATTATTGTGGGTTGAAAAGCCTATATGTTCACCAGGCTCCTAAGTCTGACCCACTCAATTTAATTGTATCACAGGTATCGATACGAAGCTGCTTTGCACTTAGAGATTAAAGGATATGTAAATCACTAGAGTAAATGAATGTATGTTCTGTTTATGCTTATGTGTCTGTATCAGAACATGACATCCCGAGGTTATATTATTTAATGAAAATACATTCTCTTTGAGAAACGTTTTGATAAGTTTTTATCGTATCTCTTTTTGAGAACAAATTCTGCAACCGTTTTCTTTAAACGAATACTCTGATTTATAAAACAAAGCATAAACAAATCGGTCTTTTCTGGCCGTGAAATCGGGGATGTCACAAACTTGGGATATAAAATTTTTAAATTTGAGTTGATTTCCGCATTTGTAAATAATATTTTGAAAATTTTATCGATTAGGTGTTAGAGGTCAAGGGTGTCATAGTAATACCAAAACCATTTTCCATTTCTAGGTCATCTTTAAGATTCTCCAAAACGATTTCCAATTTTCTTTTTTTTTCCACACAAACAAATGCCCATACAATTAGGAAAATATGATTATCAACATCCCTTCCTATGACACATATTAACTCTCCACTAGATAAACCCTTTAAGAAACAACCATCTAAGCTTATTACTCTTCTACACCTACCTCTCCAACCTTGTTTTGTCCCTTCAAAACATATTTAAAACTTACTAAAAAATGTCTTCCCATCTTGCATACTATTGCCATCCATTTTGACTGTTGATCTTGGGTTTGATCTTTTTATCTCCCCACCATATGACCAAAGCTTTGCATAGTTTTCAAGTAGTGTGCCTTCAATTAACTGAATTGCATGTTGCTTGCTCTCCTATACTGTCTCATACTCACATCAATTCTAAAAGTCTGTTTACCTTCTTCTTTAAGTAGCTTAACACTCATTTTTTTTTAGAATTGTGATGTGTAATGGCTGCCAATCCATGCATAGTTAACATTGAGCCTATTTTGAATTTTCTTGCACTAATATGCTTATTTGTAAGAAACTTAATCAGGAAAGAACGTCTTCACTCATCCATGAAGCCCATAGTCTAAACTTGCACTGCCCAAAACAACATTTAACTAAAAGTCCCCCACTATCATTTTTTATAGTACAACCGATAACCATTAGCAACAACATAATTACACAACATATGTTTTAACAATTTAGGACTTTTAAATCTCATACCTAACACATGTTTCTTCTTTTTCCATGGTTGTAAAAATCGGTCTAGGCGGCCAATTAATCGGCGCCTAGACGCTTGGCATACTCCAACTGCTTACGAATAGGTATTATCGGGTAAGCTAATCGGCCTTGGTCAATATCGGTCAAAAACGATCCAAATCAGACTAATTTGTTCCAACTCGGACCCAAATTAGACCAAGTCAGCTTAGCTAACTCTGTAATACCCACCAGCTCAAAGGAGTCGGCTAGCCCAAACTTAGTTGGGTTTGATTCTCAAAGGAGTTGACTTCCCTTTTTATAGAATAAGTTTTGCCTTCATCTCTTATCTCACCAGCAATGTGGGAAACTTTCTAGTTTTTGTCACATCTCCATTGAACACTCTTTAGTCTATACATACACATATCAGATGACAGATTTGATTATCCAAAGGCAGCAGATCAATACTCACAAACACTAGTTTGATACATTATTTCAAGTAGACCGTGAATTTAAAATCAATCATCGTTTTCCGTTCATCACTTCTCCACCAGTTCTCTACGCCATTTGGGTGAAATATCAAGGGACGACGACGATGACTCAAGCGAATCAGATCAGTCACAAATTAGTGGTCCTCCCCTGCTCGACTCTGATTCGTGAAGCGATCAGTGACATCTCTTTCAGCGCCGACAACCCCACAACTCTATTATCTGCATCTCAATCGGCCATCGGCTCCTTCACCGGTATCCCTTTAATCGATATCCCTCTAATTCACTTCTGTTTTCATTTGTGATTTTATTTGTAAATAAACCTTTAATCGATTTTTAAAACTGCAATTTGCATCTCGATGTGGTAATCAGTAGATGTTTTGTGATTTCGAATTGAATTCATAGACATTGTGAATTGTTGATGCCGATAGCGCTTATTAGTTATGATTTTGGATTGGAATTGTAGGTTAGAGTCTCGATTATAAGTAGCAAGAATAGAATTTGAATTGTGGATTGATGAGAAATGGAAAAATTACTAGAGCAATCCACCTGTTCAATGAAATACCTGAGTGAGATGTTATTTCATATACTACGTTATTGATGGATTTGTAAAGAGAAGCAAGACCATAGGATGGAAACAAATGGTCCTCCATCACATAATGAAGCATTCAAAACATAAATAAAGAGAATATTCATTCTGATTTAAGTGGAGAGGGCTCACATTTTCCAAATCTTATTGTAGAATTTAATAAATTTTTAACAAGTTCTTTAATTCAAAACTTGTATATTCAAGAATTTGTGTGGATGTTGCAGGGTGTTGAATTGTAACATGTATTTGAATTTGCTTAGTTTCTCAAGAATACAAGAAAAAGAGTCAAACCATGTAGTTGAATTGTTCTTATTTACTTATATTTTTATGATTAATGTTATATTTATTAAATCTTTAATAATATTTTTAATAATTAATGGTCCCCGATTAATCCTCCGATTAATCCCCGCCTAGCTGATTAATCCTTTGACGCTAGTCCACCGATTAGCCTACATCGAGCAATTTCTGCAACCTTAGCTTTTTACTAATGTACATTTTCATTAAAAACTTGTTACCTCCTCAATTATTGCTTCATTGTCATCAATTTAAACATATGGATCCTCATGAGGTGGATTAAACTGGGTTTGTTGTAGCTTCGGGCAGATCTTGGTAAACAACACATCATGTATGGTCTTATTCATCGGAATTTAATCAAACATGTTCAATGTCATCGTCAATAGTACCTTGCAATTCATCTATGTCAATCTCAACAGCTCCCTCACCATGCACTTCTTCATTGAAGTCAGCTAAACTAGACTGCTTGTTTTCAGGACTGTATACTTCAGCTTCCTCATCAAAAACCTATTGATGGACATTAATACCAAGATGATCCATATATACAGGAACTACACAACCACAAGTATACCCTACTTCGATGAACTCCTGGTAGTATCTTTCATTAGCTATTATCGTTAATCCATCAGCAAACTCAATATAGGGCATGCATTATTACACATTCATACATTTCTCATTCGCAAATCTTTTGACGAACACCACAAATTTGTTATTCTCCATCCCAAAAAAATCGACATCCTCAAATCTTTGCCTCGCTCCACACTACTCACGGGTTACCTTGTAAAAAACAAGCAAAATGAAGATTGATCTGCATGTATACGACCATTTAAGCGATTTTTAGTGGGGTTATAATAGAAGAATGGGGAAGATGAAAGTGACAGTAGAACATGTTATTTAGATTGTAAAGGAAGGGTGTACTAGGTCATTTACTCTAGCATTAGGTAACATCTGGAAGCTGAGATGGCATATTTTAATGATTTGTAACATACAACCTGGTGATAAGGAAGAGGTTCACCGGGTGACACCTTCACTTTCTAAATAATGGCTTTTAAAACCCGTGAAATAGGAATTTGTATCCTTAGAAAGCCAAAATAAAAAAAAATAAAAAAAAAATGAACATTTTAAACCAAAACCTATAACTTTGTAGGGCTACAGAGTTACATTTTCCTTAAATATAAATAAATTATTAATTATACATGATAATAATCGCTTGGGAAATCAATGATTGTTTATATTTATAGATTTATATTCATCAATGATACAACTATATTTATAGATAATGAAATCACTTAGAATGACCAAGATCTTATATTGATATATGAATATAATCGACCTTTTTCTTGTGGATCGAATTATATTCATAAAACTAGATTATAAATGCATGACAAAAAAAAATACAATGTTGTAATTTGCTATTGTCTTATATTCATAAAACTAAATTATTATATTACGATTGATTAATAGTATACCAACATTCATAAATGACGTAATCACTTCAAAATCGAGAATTTGTCTTCATACGTGAATATACGTTTTCAAATATTTGTAATAATAAATAAATAAAACCAAATATAGAGATAAAAAAAAATGAATTTGTAATTATATGAATATACTTGTATTCATACGAATATATTTGTAATGTTAAAATAAACAAAGTACAATATAAAAGGTAAGAAAAAAATTAATGCAACTTTAATCAATAATGAATAAAACACAATTTTGAAATAAAAAATACAATATAATTCAAAAATAATTATAAAAAACCATCGCACCTGACATCTATCCTACCTAATAAACAAAGAACTTTTTACCACATGTCCTATTTTTCTTCATTTGGATACATTTACATTTTCTAGAATTTTTAAATTTTTTATTTTCCACCTGTTATTTTATTAAATTAAAATTTCACATTTAATATGTAAGGTAATATATATGTAGGTAATATATATGTAAGATATTTATTAGAAAGAATTTATATATTTAATATATTCAATACATTAATGCCTCATTAATCTTAATAATTCAAAAAAAATTCTCATTTTTCTTATAAATTCAAACTTTTCAAATTGTTAAAATTTCATATTTAACTTGTTTTAAATAAACTCATAGAATACATGGGCTTCACACTTGGTTTATCAATGAATAAAAAACTTAAACAATTAAAGATATATATATTCATAAATGATTAATACATAAACACAAAATTCATTTCTAGAATAACATATCATAATGGTTTATACAATATATTCGTAAATAATTAATACACAAATATAACCTTTTAAAAAGTGTATTCATCAATAACAATACAAATGTCATTGCTGTTGTCTTCTCCTACCACTTTAATCACTGTAACAATATTTTTATCTCTTATTTTTATTGCTAATAACCTTGGATCATAAACAAAACTAATAAAAGAACGCGCTACGCCGCGGTTTTAAATGAAGTGTGATTATATGATGACATGAATAGCATTCAAAAATAGACATTAAGAGCATCTCCATCCCACTTTCATTCTCCATTTTCCCTCATTTTCTCCAACCCTCCCCATTTATTCCCCCATTTTGGGAGATATGAATAGTATTACACCAAATATGGTGGTATACTATTTATTTCCCCGAAAATGGGGATGAACTTTGCGTTATCGGTTTTAATCCCTCTGTTTATATATTTATACATTTCTAGTTCGTTTTTACCTACTAATTATAATTTAAATATAATATTTAATAATTATAATATTTTATTATATATTAAAGTATATTAATTAATCATAAATATAAAATTTGTTTTTTTCATCAAATTCATATAAAAAATTAAATACATATTGAAATTCTAAAAAATGATAACGTATTTTACAAAAACTTATAATTAAAATATATATTACAAATATGATAGAGGTTGAATTGACGACAGACGAAGACAATCAATTCCAACAATTTCTTGTTCGATATAAACGTATTAAAGATAAAGAATCACACTTCAGTCTACGAAATGCGTTAGTTGATCATTTGTGAGAAATTTATTCCAACGCATAAATATGTTATCTATGCATGTATAATATTTATTTAAAAATATGTATGTCTAATATTTATATAAATGTATGTATAATATTTATTTATAAATGTGTATGTGTAATACTTTTATAAATTCGTGTATAATATTTATTTATAAGTGTATTATAAATATAATATTGTTTTTTTAATATTAATGTAATGAAAAAATATAAATTATATATTTGTTAAAACTAAATTAGTAGAGGGGTGTGTTTGCAAATATATGTAAGTTTGAATAATAGAATATACTTGGAATATACTTTTTGGAGTTAAAAATGGGGGGAAAATGAAGTAGGGTTGGAGATAAAACACTATTTACCCCATTTTTTACTCCATTTTTAGGGGGGAAAATGGAGATAGGTTGGAGATGGTCTAATAATTTCGGTAATCTTCGATGATATGTTGCATGGAAAAGTGTAATAAAATGTGGTTATTTGTAGCATCTCCCGATATAATTCATACCATTGTAGGATATAGATCCAGTAAGAATTTTTTTTTTGTAGGAAAGTAAGAAGTTTGTTTTCTACATATTTTTTTGACGAACAAAATAAATGAATCACTAGATGATTCATATGTAAGATGATTCACAAAAAAAAAAAATTCCCAAAAAAACATATTTATGATTCATTTTTAAGTAAATTAAGAAAAAATTCACTTTTATGACAATTTTAGTGAATAACAACAAAATCATTGTATAAATGAATCATCGAGATGTTTTTTTGAGAATTTTTTCTTGTGAATCATCTTACAAATTAATCATCTAATGATTCATTTTGTTTTTTCGCGAAAAAAATATGTAGGAAAAAAACTTCTTACCTTCCTACCAAAAATTTCCTTCTTATTTGATCTTGACTATATATATATATATATATATATATATATATATATATATATATATATATATATATATATATATATATATATATATATATATATATATATATATATATATATATATATTTTAACATGTATGACTATAATCTCAGACAATGTTCATCAAGATCCGATCTCAAAAAAATAACTATTATAAGTTGTAATTACAATTAACATTAAAAAGAATTTTGAATTTTAAGAATACATACAGATAAAAACATATGCAGAAATGAAATCTTGGATTGAAATGTTTTAAATTCAAAACTTTCTTTGAGTTGTTAACAAGGTGTTGATTGATTTTACCTATCAAGTTGGCTGAGTCTTTTCCTTGTCCTTCTTCCCAGCAAGAATCATTGAAATCTGAAGACCTCTTCTCAATGCTTGACTGAAAAGCAATTTTGTTTGGAACTCTGATACAAAAGGGAACCATGATAGTACGACAATTGGCATAAATATTACTAATCCCATCAAGCACTCATATGCACGTCCTAACTCCATTACCGAGTCCCAAAATCCTATGACTTTTACATAAGGCTTGCACGCTTGAGCAATCTTCACAGTTCCATAAAACAAAACACGTACTATCAATAAATATATTTTAAATAATGACAGTACACTTGGGGGAAATGGAAGGAATGAGATAAATTAGTAAAAAGTTATGACTTATTGGGAAAAGTCCTAGTTCCATGACATTCTCTATTAGTTCATTCTTTCTGCATTAAGTAAAAAAGAAACACATAGGTTTGACTATTGTTTTATTTTTTCAAAATGCTTGATAAACTGATTAACTATTGTGAAAATTTGAACCAACAACTTAAGAAGTGAGATTAAGTGTTAAACCATTAAGCCAATTTTTATGTCTTAACCCATTAAGTCATTTCTTCTAGTTGAAGTGAGATTAACATCCATGTATAGTTATCTCAATTAAGTGTTTAACTCATTAAGCCCATTAACTTAAAAAAACACCACTCAAGTCTACACTAATCCAAAGGGTTACTTACCAAGATGAATGCCCAACCAGTTGGCACAAAGGCAAGGAAGGCAACAAATATGTCACTGATGGTCAGGCCACATACAACAAATAAGACCGTCATGATCGAAAGGAAGACAACGAAGAGAAATGCCTTTAAGATCCTGAACATGAGCTGTAAATATGTGCCAAACTGTTTGGCCATTGAGACCAACTGACAAAAAGAGTATACACCATACAATTAGGCTTTCAAGATTTTCCTTGCCTTTCTAGGTCTACCACATAATCATAGATGATCAACTTAGTTTTTTACCTTAAATTCTAGAAGAGCAGATATCAAGACCAACCATGAAAGCGCATAAACCTGACAAAATAAAATAATTAATGAGAATAGATTGCACCCTATACAAGACAAATAAACTAGGAAGGAGGAAAACAAACCAGTATACTTTTGCTGCCACCTGCAATATTAAGACGATACACAAGTCCATACTGATAAATGAAGAACCGACACGCAAGTATAATTTCAAGAATTCTGCCCCTTTTGTTTGTGTACCTAAGATGTTGCTGTTCTGCATCCCACCATGATTCCCAACTTTTATCTTGTGCAATTCCAATCCCACCACGATTTCCTACCCACCTTTTCCAATCCGTCCAATCCTCCACTGTTTTCTGCCAGTCAATTCCCAAAGGATTGAACACAAAAGGAGCGAACAACCATGAAACAACCAGGAACCATATCGAGAACGTAATGAATAAGTATAGATTTGAACTTCGGTATGAGTTCCCATACGCCTGATAGATAATAAGCAGAATAGCCAATTCTAGCCCTTTCACAAAGTGACTACGCGAATATAGCCTGTAATTATCTGCAAATTTTGCATGGAAGACAATAAAACCACGACCCGTGGCACGATATTTTGAACCTCCATGTAGAATTGTTCTTCCAAAGTAATGTGCTTTCGTTCCAAGCTGGAAAGTGAAAAACACAGAGGCTAGTTGGAGTTGCATTACGATAAAGTCACGTAATGCGGTGCGAAATCCTCTTTCTATACTTATTTCCATAACCATAGGAAGCATGAGAAGTAAACCGAGTTGAAAGACAGTTTGGATGACTAAAGCTTCTTCTAGGCCTTTGTTGCTATTAAGACTTTCATCTTCTACTATTCTCCCTTCCAACCCACTCATAACCATATATATACGTCCATATAAAAATGCATAAACAATGAACACAGTAACCTGGATCAAAAGAAGTTATTTAATGCAAGTAATAATATTGTAAAAGTTATAAGTAAATAGAAGTAGTTTTTATTTTGTTATACCATGCTGCTAAAGTAGAAACCAACTGTGGTGTAGTAGAATGATAACATTCGGTAAAAATCAAAGCGGCGACCAAGTCGGTAAACATCACGGCTAAGCGTTTGTTCACCATTTCCATTTGCAACTTTGCATTCAAAAAGGGATATCTGATTCATACCAACATCACGACCCTTGCCTACTTGGATATATTCATAATGTGTGACATAACCTCCACGCAGAGTGGAACTATAACCTGTAAAAATGTAATTAGATTAAATTCATAGGGCAGTTCAAGAAGATAACTTTAAAGATATTAGAACTGGTTTTGCACTATTTTAAGTCTTTGTTGTGTGGAAACAGTTCTACAACATAATATCTTTGGGATGATGAGAAAGTTACCTGCAAATATATCGCCGCTCAAGTTGATGGTTCTTGAAGCTTTACTTATGCCACCCCTTGTGATGTGAAAGAGCCTGTCAAATATATCTGGGTGACCGTAATGGAATCGCACCCTGTGAAGCATATATATTCTAACTATTAATGAATTCATAGAGCAAAGTTGATATTTCATTTAACCATTTTTCATTATCGTACCTCAGAGGGTCAGCTAAAACCCTTTGGCCAATTGTCACAAAACTTGTCTCCTGGTTGGACGTGAACCAAGCTAGTGATGATACACTGCAAAATAATTCAAAGAATAAAAGAATTAAGGTAACCTTCCATCCGTTAAAAGTTTTGGCCAACACAAGTTGGAAAGGCTTTGTTGGGGCTTATATGATCAATGTGTGTGTTGTAGTTTAGTGCTAAAAACCATAGAGAATGATTGGTTATAGTGGCTGGAAATACAAAGGAAAATAGATGGTAACATGGGACAAAAAATTAGGTGTTATCAAAAGCCTTTTTACTAGAAAAGGCATTACAAGGTAGAAACTGCTTGCTTCAATTGTGGGTTACAATGACCTGATACAACTTCTATTTATAAGCCAAAATGTAATATATATATATATATATATATATATATATATATATATATATATATATATTGTTGGTCATTTTATGTAATTGGAACTTTTATGTGAGCTAAGGGGCTTCAAAATTTGTACTCTAATATATGTATGGGTATGTGTGAAGTGCACGCATGTATAAGATCGACTTAGAAGTATGTCCAACGACAAGTCAAGGGTCTGGGGGCAACGCCCTTGGGTCCAAGGTTTCTAAAGGGGCAGCGCCCCTAATGGGGTCCAAGTGGTAGAGACCCTGGATAGGGTGATTATCTTGAGGTTGATTATGGTAAAACTAATGAAATTCGTCAGTTATGGAAACCATTGATTTCCTCATTAAATTCCGCATTTCCTTGACTTGCTTCCAAAGCAACCCATGACAGACAACCCTTAGAGGCAAACTCTAAATCTTGTTTATTATATAAACGTCTCTTCTTTTTTAGTAGAGGGACACAACTATTAGCTCACTTTTCTTCAGACGAACATAGAATCCTTTCGGAAATTTGGCTTACGAATTTTGTGCCTAGATTCGTACATGTCATATTGGATTATCCTAGGCTGAATTTTTGCAACCTATACATAGGGTAGAAATATCAGTTCAAAAACTGTTCACACGATCCAAGAGGTATCCAGATCTCTAACATAAACTCTAATTCTTCCAACATATATAGCCTTAAAGGTATATAAGCTTAGACACTTAAGCTCATTATATTACTTCGTTTTGTATCATATATGCATTGTAATCGTCCAAAGTTCATAAAATTCAAATACTAACTTGATTTACTTCCAAGATTTTTATAAATTCTACCATTATCTTCCTCTTAAGCAATTTTCATTTTCAACTATAGTATATAGCCTAGTAGGTCTGCAGAAAGATTTGATGTAAGAGTAACATAATAGTGAAATTTTGAAAATCTTGAAAGTAAATCAAGTTAGGGGTTGAACTTTAAGAGCTTATGATGCATATATATATGATACAAAAACGATGTATTATGTTAGGTTTGGATACCTAAGTTTATATACATTTTGGGTATATTCACTTCTCCCATATATATGAGATGCAAGTAGGGAATGTGGCTTTTGGAAGGTTTAACATCACAAGCTTAATAATAAGTAAATATGAAACTATACAGACCTTCCTGTGAAGATATGTTCTCTCAACCCCAATATTGTTGGTCTACGTTGGCCATGATGATCCTTATGAAATTCCTCCAATACATTTCTCATTTTGAATGCTTCCTCAAAGTAATTGTCCTGTATATATAATTTAAGATATATGACAATGCTTCTAAAAGATAATAAAAAGAAACTTTTGTAAAGGACTAAATTACCTGATTCATGTCGATTGTTTGCAACGCTTCTCCACGAGTAAAAATAATCGCATGATTTTGGTTTTCAGGTTTTCCTTCACCGATTTTTGAAGGATTACCTGGAAGCTTGATACGGTATATTTCCTATCATACGAATATGCCATGATAACAATTAACAACAAAAATAAAAAAAGGTAAACTTTAATCCATCATCAATTAGTTATTTTATTCATGTTAGAATGTTTATGTGTGATAATTCTCATTGAGCATAGAGATTATCTTTCCCTGTATTAGGGTTTCCCTTGGTATATATATTACCTTTCCCTAGTTTTAGATCAAGACGATACACATAAGTATTATTGAGTTTCTATTACATTGTACCATAATTAGGTTAGACTATGCCCATTGGTGACAAAAAAATCAATCGGTCACCAAAATAATATTTAAAAAAAATGAGACATTGAAGCAAAACCCACTAACGGAGTGGGTGTATCAACGGTCATGTTGGTCATTTTTTTTATATATTTTAAGCTACTTGTCTTAATGAAAATGAAACCTGAGACTTTTATAAGATAAAATTATATATCCAATAAAATAAAAAATTATCCATTTTAGAAAATTTTAAAAAATACTAATATTAAAAACCTTGTTTTTATCTATAAATAAAGTATGATATCATCATATTTTCATATCGAATCTCCATTTTGTATTTTTAATCTCTTTTGATTTGTATTTTCTAAATATGGATGGTTCGTTTCCAAATTTTTACATAAATCTTGGAGACTCTTAAAATTGTTCTAATCCTCAAAACTCTTTGTTTTTTTTCAAATCCCACCCAAGACCATGTTACAAATAATCTTCAAACATTACAAAATACTGAAAAACAACCACGGGGCTATAAATGGAATGATGCTGAAGATGTCGCTTTAATGTTAGCATGGTGTTTTACTGGTAAAGATAAGATGTGTGGAAAAACCCAAAAAAAAAAGCATCATTGGGGGAACAAATAAAGGAACTGTATGATGCCAGGCTGAATATCCATAAAAGCTTAATAGCAGGAAAGGAGATCAAATGAGTGGTCATTATAAGCAACTTAGTGAAAATGCACAAAAGTGGGTTGGTTTTTATAAGGAAGCAAATCGCCGAACAAATGGAATGAGTCAGAAAGAGAAAGATGTTGAGAATGAAGCCCATAAAATTTATGAGGCAAGTAGGAACACCTTCAATGACATTATTTTTTTAATGAAGTTATGTGTAAACACAAGAAACGGGCATTATAGTTACATCGTGACACAACACGTTATCGTCCTGAATGTGAAGCGGGTAATGAAAAAAGTGGTAGTAGCACAAAAAGATCAAGAACTACTAAAGAAGGGAAGTATTGTGTCCATACCAACCCAAAAACGCCAACTAGCGATGTTTTAACAATTAAACATCCAACATGCTGTGATGCAGCTAAAACAGGGAAAAGGTAAGGCTTCTAATGAAACTGTGTCTTACTAGAGAAAATGAACTTGAAGTCATGAAAAAAGAATCAAATTGGATAAAGAAAGGGGAAAAAAAAGGATGAAAGGGAGCAAAAAATAAATGAAAGGGAGCTAATGAAGATGCAACTTATGCATCTGAACACTGCTACAAAAGTATCATTTATCGCTTAAAGAAGAAAACATGAAACATTTCTGATATCAAAGTCTTATGAAAACTAATTACCATTCACTATGTGTTTTATTTTCAGTTTATCTATGCACTCGTAAGACATTTTATTATGGGGTTTTATGTGGCATGTATTTGTAAGATATTTTACTTTTGTATCTCACGTATTTGTAATATATTTTATTAAGTAATGTTGTTGTTCATAAATCTTTTTCACACATTAAGTCTTCAGTATCATATTTATTAAACATAGTGCATTCAATTTCATCATATCATCTACCAAATCGAATATTATCTTCATTTTCAGGTGTCAACCTTGTATTGGATGCTTGGATATTATTTAGACAAAGCAATTTAACATCATCGTTATTCATAATTATATAAAAAAAATTAAATCATTTTTTTAGTATTAATAGAATATAGGACCATCATACTTTAATATCCAACACTAACTCTTCATTTTTTTGTCTCTCTGAAAAATGTCTTATAATGAAAACTCATCTAGTTCGAATAAATATTCAAAATGGGAAGCACAGGTCGTTATACATAATCGAAAACTTGATGAACTCATCATTGAATTACTAATAGAAGATCATCCTCCCATATCAAGAAGGGGGTATTGTGATTAAGAACATGAGCAAGATGGGGCACATTTAACGGAGGACTACTTTTTTAAAAACCCAACATATTATCAAGATACCTTTCAGTGTAGATTTCGTATACAAATATCACTATTTATCCATATAGTGAAAATTGTTACAACTAATGACCTATATTTTCAACAAAGACGTAATGCCACTGGTAGACAAGGTCTTTTCTTATTGCAGAAATATCATACCTATACAGGTTTTGGCATAGGAGACATCAACAAATGCACACGATGAGTATTTGAGAATGAGTGAAACTGTGACAAGGGATGTTGTAATAAAGTTTTTAGAAGGTATCATTTCATGTTTCAGTATAGAGTATCTTAGAAGCCTCAGTGAAGCTGATTTGGCAAGACTACTTCATATATGGAGTAACGTGGATTTCTAGGTATGATAGTAAGCACTGATTCTATGAACCGGATATGGAAAAATTTCCCCACTTCTTAGGCTAGAAAATATGCATGTAGAAACAGTAAACCAACAATCATTTTGGAAGCCATTGCATTGTATGACTTATGGATATGGAATGCATTCTTTCGAACTCCAGGTGTGTTCAATGACATTAACGTCCTCAACCGATGTCCTATTTTTGATGATGTCTTAGCAAGCCAAACACCCATACGAGTTACATCATGAATATATGTGAAACTAATGTCGCATATTATTCCATTTTGATGATGTCTTAGTAGGCCGAACACCCATAGGAGTTGTGGCATGAATATACGGGAAACTAATATGGCATATTATCCCACTGATGGTATATATCCTTCATGGGTTGCTTTTGTCAAGTCAATAACTCCCCCCAACTTCAGAAACACAAGTTGTTTGTTGAACATCAAAAGGCCACTAAAAACGATGTTGAACGAGAATTTGGAGTTCTAAAATATCGTTTTAAATTTCTTTGACATCCATTTTTTATGGACAAGGATATGATGGGGGAAATTATGATTGTGTGTATTATCAATCATAATGTTATCGTGGTACATACCTTCACTATTATGATCCATTTGAATTTCTAGATGACAGACCGAAAAACCGACAACAAAGAACCTCTATTGAAGTTGATGAAAAAAATTTAGAATATTTCACTCAACGAATTGCAGACCTATTTAGTTATATGAACAAAATGGCACAACTTCATAATAAAGAATATCATAACACGCTTAAAACGATTTGATTGAGCATATATGGAAATTTTTTGGCATTAATGGACGATTATGTTGTTTTTGCACCTTCTATATCAGTAATCTTGTATTTCATGTTTTGATTTTAACTTGGTTTATCTATATTATTAAGTTAATTTGTTTCATAAATGTAAAATACTTTTATTTAGTTTTGTTTTTAAAATAAATAATTTATTAATTTTAACTAAATAAATTATTTTTATTTTTTTAATAAATATTAATAGAATAAAAAATAATCTTAAAGTTTATTTATATAATAAAAAATGGTTTGAGTTGATTTGCCCATGGTGTGAAAAGTTAGGGTTAATAGGTGGAAGAGAGGATTTTAATGGATAGTTGGGTTGGTTTTGGTTGTGAATAGGAGTAATCTATAAGTACAAACCTATCAAATTCTGTTATCACGAACGGCCATTTCAAGTGCGCGTTTTGGATCAATGCCATATCATCGTGGTCTTCAGAATCCCCCCATTAGGAAGTCCTGAAAACATGTCACCATTCTGACATAGTATGAGCCACACGTGTATCATCTCATTTTAAATGTCTGACCATGCATCAGCACGTGAGAGCGTGTGAGCACTGTTTTAGTTTTGATTTTTGGTGTGGTGCCGACATTTGGAATTCTGCCAATCCCGTTGGTTCATATTTCACCATCCGAGATTTTTTAGGTTCCAATCTGGTTCTATTCCTTTTCTCATTTTTATGTGATTTTGAGTTCAGGTTGTCCTCTTAAAACATCGGGAGGAGATGACAAATGTCTATTAGTAGTAGTGGCCCACGTATTATTGTTAAGGTGGTAGCTGTTAGACTCATTGATAACAATTTAAACTACTCCAACTTACTTGAATGGAATGAAACTATTCAACTCTATCTCAAAACCATGAGAATAACCTCCCATCTCACATACAGTCCTCCATTTGAGAGAGTCATGAAAACTTAGGAGGGAACATATTTCCATTATAAGTTTTATGTTCGTACTAAAACCAGAGGTGGTCAGATCTAAGTTTTTGAAAGAATATGCATTTCCTTCCCATTAAGAAACATTTTTTTTTTCAGAATAAGAACCATCATCCTCTCAAACCTCTGATCATTGTATTGCCTTAGTTAGTAAAAGAGGATTTCATGGTAGTTTTTAAGGAGGGTCTCGTAGGGGCCACAGGGAGCTTCAAAAGAGGTCATAGTAACTGTACCACTAACTTGCAAACTTATGATGATGTCGAGTGTTACTATTGCATTGATCTCGGTTATACTAAACACACATGCAAGAAGCTATTGGCTAGAAATCAGAAGGATCCATTCATCACATGTTTCCTCTACTTTTGGAGAACATTAACAATTAACTTGGTGATAAGTATGCTCGACTCATGGGAACAGAGAATCCAACTGTTGTATTTACCATGACATGTAAATCTAGTAAATACTTATTATCCTCTATCTCTAAATGGGAACAGATTTAGGTGCTTTGGAATTCGAATCACATGACAAGTAATCATAGGATTATTTTCCAATTTCAATAAACCGATGTCTTCATCCT
Source organism: Lactuca saligna (assembly GCF_052625555.1). Taxonomy (NCBI): domain Eukaryota; kingdom Viridiplantae; phylum Streptophyta; class Magnoliopsida; order Asterales; family Asteraceae; genus Lactuca; species Lactuca saligna. Next base: position 33,290,199 of record NC_136419.1, on the reverse strand, counting down.
ATGTCACAATTGATGATGGCCGATGAGTCTACCCTACTTGTCCTTGGTTTTGGAACCATTAAACTTATCCCATTGGTTTCATTATATTCGGTCTTGAGCCTAACTAACTTTTTGTTTAACATGTTATCCATCAGCAAAATTATTGTGCTGTAAAGTGTATTTTCTCATTCTTTCCTGATTTATGTTCTTAGATTTATCGACGAAGAAGATTATTAGCAAAGGATGGGAATATGATGACCTAGATACATATTTGAAATTCAAACACCATACCTATTGACTTCTTACAATTCATTGTCTCTAATTGAAGCCAGATTAGTACATCCTTCAATACATAATCTAAAGAAGTTATGTCTTGATTTTTCTTATTTATAATCTTTATAGTGTGAGTCATATCAGTGTTGTAAACATCAACGTATTCATTTAATTCATAAATTAAATAAAAGGGTTGCATATATTCCCTTTTGACTTAGTCCATTCCGATGTTTGGGGTTTGTATCATGTTACATCTAAAATTAGGTTGAAGTACTTTGTTAATCTTGTTCATAATTATTCTTGACTACTTGAGTTCACCTTATGAAAAGTTGAACTAAGTGTCTGACAGAACCCTATATATTGATAATCAAAAGAATATTCCTCTCAAACCGTTTAGTCTTATATGCACCAAAATAGCATTCCATATACATCATGATGCGTTGATGCTCCAACTCTATAGAACCTAAGAGTTGTCATTTACTTGAGCTATCGAGAACTCTTATACTCCAAATGGCTATCCTTAAAACCTTTTTGCCGATGCAATTTACATTCCAGCATTCTCATCAGTCGTATAATCTTAGTTGATATGGATGTTGGAGTTTGACTCTCAACCTTATTCCCTACAAAATCATTGCTCCTCGTTTATCCAAAGATCTTTGGTAATTCTTGTTTTGTTTGTGAAACCCGATCACACGTAACTAAGTTGGATCCAAAGTCCTTAAAGCATGTCTTTCTTGGTTACTCCTAGCTTCAAAAAGGATATAAATGTTTTTCTTCTACAATTAATAGATATATTTTATCTTGGTATGTTAAATTTCATGAAAATCTACCCTTCTTTCATGTGTTCGAATCATGAAATCATAGGGACAGTGATGACCAAAGGGCTCTTAGACTAGCGACATTAGGTTTTTAAAGGCGTCCCTCCCTTAAGGGGCTGAGGGTACATGTAACAACCTGAATTTTCCCATTTTGTCATTGAGGTTAGTTTATGTTAAGTATTTTCTTAAGCTAACCTTTTATCTTAGTTGAAGTTAAGTTACGAGGGCCGAAGTCTAAGAAAACGATCATTGATGATGTATATGGACCATGGGGTCATTTTCTCATACATTGAGGGCTTAGTTTGTAACTTATAGAGTATATAACCTATCCAAACCCTAGAGTGAGAGAGTGTTCTTGAGTGCTTTCCATCATTGGAGTAGAAGTCATTGAAGTGAAGATTGTTGCCGATTTTAGTGGAGTTTGGTGGCGTTCATTAGACTGTGTCCTCTCTATCCAATCCCTAATGTTCTTAAGAATTTTCCAGAAGCTATGTGTACTTTCCTTGAGCTCTTTACTATTCCTTTAAGTCGCAATCAATAGATATCCACGGATTGTGAGAAATCCATGGTATAAAGTGTTGTGTTGATCCTCAAAGTGTTCTAACCATTATGGACACTTAATCATAGCATGGCATAGTTGAAATCCTCCCTAAAGGGTTTTTGATCAGACATGAGAAGGTAGATCGTCGGAAAACATTCTTGTAAGGGTCAGTATTCCCATGGGTGACACACAAGTGTCTACGGTGGGGTGAAGGAGTTTGTGTTTTTCCGCTTTGCGACTTGTCAACCAAACCATGCCATGGTATCACACTACTCGAGGCACGGAAACTGCGTTGTGTTGGCCACTTTCTATTTTTAGGGATCGTTTTTAAAGGCTTTTATATACTCTTTTAGGGTGCTTAATTTCTTCCTGAATAGTGTCTTCCTCTCTTCATTTCTTCCCATAAATTGGACTAGAGGTGAATCATCTTATCTTGTAATTCTAGTACTTTGTTGGGGAAATCTCATATCCTAGAATGTGTGAATTGATACTAGGATGTTATCGGAATTATGTGCCTAATTGTGAATGATGTATATGTTCGAAATGTCTTGTTCTTTACTGTAGAAGGAATGTCTAAGGTGTATTGCTTGCTAGATATTTGATATTATGTTTGTGTGTGAATTGTGTGAATATGATCATGCTAGAAAGAGGGGTATAATTTGATTATGATATGTGATGTATGCATACTATGTTTTTTTGGAAATTATGTTGTCTATGATTATCACAATGCATGCTAGTTATATAACTTGCCTATTAAAGTGATGATGTGGTATGCATGATTATATTATGATGAGAATACGATGAAATGTAAAAGGCCCTTTTCTATGTATTTAATAATAAAACTAATATGGGGAAACATACTTAGAGGGGTGAGCGTAGCAGCCTTGACTTAGGTGTTCATCCTACTCGGATTTTCTGATGGCATAATAGGTTGAAAGAATACCGATAGGATAAGCGCTTAAGCCAAGTCTAAGAGTTGAGTGGTTTTTTGAGGCAGTCATTTGGTACATGGTCCATTGATGCTCGGACAGGATTGGTGTTGGCGATTGATGGATGCCAAGTACAAACATCATGTTTGAGTAAGAAGTATCTAATGACAGAAAGATAACAACAAGTACCACTCTCGAACAACAGCTCATGTACTTGTATATGCATTGTCGAAGTAGTGAATGCAGCACACCGGGGACAGATAACAAGTACCACTCTCAATCTAAAACTCATGTACTTGTATATGCATCGTCGTAGTAGCAAAGAACCACACTAAGGACAACATTACTAGTGAGAGTAATTAGCACATTAGGTCGATTTAGTCACGTTAGTAGTGAATGGGATATTTCCTTTTGGGTTAATGATAAACATAAAGACTCATAACAAGGAAGTAAAGCGATAATAATGAAGATTAATTTTTAAAAATATGATAGTGATGAAAAGTGATGAATAATCATGATGATTAATGAAGAGTAATTATTAATGAAGATTAGAACGATGACTAATATCAACTTATTATAGTGATAAAAATATGAAGTATGTGATGCGGTACAATTTATAAAAACTGATTACATGTTATGTGATAATTAAATAACCCGTTTTGGGATATTCATGTTTTTTTAACATTGTACTTTTGATGTACTCACTTAGTAGTTGCTAACACTGTTCTTTTCTTGTTGTTTTCGCCTTGCATATGTTCACATATTGTGATTTATTGACTTGGTGAGGATGAGGCTTTTTGGGTAGTTATGTTCTTGGTATATCTTATGGTAGTCGATTGTTGAGATTTCATTTACAGTTGGTTTGTGCAAACTTAAACGATTTTTTAGTGTTGTTTTTTATGACAATGTAACTTTGGTGATGTTTTTGAAATAAACAAAAAATAAGACTTATGTTAACGTATTATGTTTTAAATGTTCTTTTAAATAAAAAAATGAGGTGAAAAGTCACGACTTTATAGTTCAAGTCTTGTGGTGGACAAATGTGTAATATAGGAATAGGAAAAGGGTGTATTAGCCATTCCAAAAAAAAGACACTAGCGACTTGTTGGTATATATTATACTAGTTCCTAATCCACCTCCACATCTGGCATCCACCCATCCGATTCCACTCAACCTCAAGATTTTGTTAGGAAACCAATTCCTCATATCTACCATATGTGAAAACTTTCTACATTAAATTTTGATCCGCTGCCATCTTTCTCGACAGATCAACCTAGCAATGAACCTCATGCCTGTGGTGCTCTATCACATGTAAATACACATGTCCCCAACCTTGATGTTCTCATTTCCATTTAAAAATGTAAGCATTTTTGTACTTACCTTATTGCATTTTTTACTTCCTATGATAAGATACTTGTAAATTTTTGATATTTGGTTTCTACATTTGTAACGCTCGCAGATCCGGGCTAGTTAACTTAGAGATAATAGGGGTCGAAAACTACTTTTCGACAAAAGATTATTTAGAATAAATAATCTTAACCAAGTTGTATAATATGTCTCAAGGGTTCCGCACATATAAAGAACGCCGAAATCCAAGTTATAACGAAGAAGTTATGGTCCGTCGAAGTTTTTCGGCAAAACCGGTACGACACCGGGAGATGTAAATAGTGAATTTAAGATAGAGGACTTTTTAGCCTTAGTGATCTAAACAAAAGTTGTAGAATATGTTATGCCGAGGACATCCATAAAAAGAACACTCAAATCTGACTGCGTATGAGGAAGTTATGAATTTTCTAAGATTTTGCATAGTAGTGCACGATCCGAAACTCGAATTTTAATTCGAGTGGTTTTTGGCTTACGCGACCTAAATGAGAGTTGAAGATCTCATTAATAGGAACTCAACGGTAAAAAGACAGACGAAAACGGAGTCTGTATGAGGGAGTTACGAATTCTTCGTGATCATTTAACAGTCTAATCTCCTTGTACTGTTAAATTTAAGATCGGCCGAGAATTAGCCAACAAAGTCTAAATGAAAGTTGTAGATCTTGTTTTTACCTATGTGTGGATATAAAGAACGTCAAAAATAGATATCGTATTCGAAAGTTATGAATTTTTTTAAATCGGCTGATTTCCACCCTGTGTGCGATGCCACGTGTCAGCACCAGGCTGCGCCTGGCTGTAGCCAACCTGGCTCACGACATGAATATCAAAAATTCACTACGTTAACCTTCCTCCAGCCCCTATAAATAAGTGGTGAGGCCTCCATTCATTCCTCACACCTCCCCTCACTTCCCTCTCTCTCTAGAACTTCTCTCTAGCCCCAAAACCCCCCGAACAGCCTAGGGAACCTCCCTAGCACGAGGCGGAAGCCCCGGAGTGCCTGGCGGCTTCGAGAAGAAGAGCCTTTCGGCTCGGGAAAGCTGCTCCAACGGAGCCCGGTTTTGTGAAAAACCCGCTGTAAGTGAGCTACACCTACGCTATTTTTAATATAGCTTTTATTTAATTATAGTAACGTTATTAGGAACTTATAATAAATACTTGGGCTATTATTATGGGCTATATAAGTATTGTTTAATGCTTATATAATAGTAATAATAGTTACACTATTAATTAGTCGCGGTTAACGTTAGACTAAACCCTAGTGATATTGATACTAGGTTTTGTCGAGGAAAATTATTTTAAGAGTAACGAAGTGCTGTCCGAGTGCCGAGTCACCACCTAATCAAGTGAGTGCATAGTCCCTTTCATGAACATGATTTTAATACAAGTATTGATTGAACATATTAAATATATGTTTATGTGCAAATTATTTGATGTTTTCTGAATTACATGTTAAAGAACATACCCGATTATTTATAATGATTTAGGCTAATGAGTAAACCTAAAATTTGTTATGAGGGTCATTGGGTAGTATCTCCTTATGAGTACGAGTAAGATATATACAGGGAATAGAACCCTTAAACATGTCATTGATCCAGAAGCATGGATTAGACATAGTCATTTGTCCCTAGTCCGAGAGTATGGATTGGACTCAGTTAACTATCGTTAATCCGGGAGTATGTATTAAGACATAGTCAGTTGTCCTTAATTCGGGATTATGGATTAAGACATAGTCAGTTGTCCTTAATCCGGGAGTATGGACATGACATAGTCATCTGTCATTAAACCGGGAGTATGGATTTAGACACGGACCAATTGTCCCTCATCCGAGAGTATGGAATAGGTATAATCAAGGACTCGAGAGCATGGACTAGATCCGGAGTAAGAGGTAAAATTTAAGATCCGTGAGTATGGATAGTCTCGTTGTGAGGACTGACGGGGTGGGGTAAGAGTTGATTATATATATGGGGAAATCGTATATTGTGTGAATTTATATATATATATATATATATATATATATATATATATATATATATATATATATATATATATATATATATATATATATATATATGTTTAACATTGTGGGATTGAAATCCCTATGTACTCACCAGGTTTCCCAACCTGACCCACTCAGTTTATTCATATTACAGGTGTTGATATGAAGTCACATTACACTAAGAGATATAAAAGAGATGTAGATCACTAGTGATAATGAATGTAAGTTCTGTTTATGCTTATGTTTCTGTATTGACGATGACATCCCAAATGTTTTAAAATGAATAAAAATACTTTTCTTCGAAAATGCTTTGATAACGTATTTATCATGTTTTACTGGGAACAAATTCCGCAACATTTTTATTAAAAGAGGTACTCTGATTTTTATAAAGCATAAACAAAATCGGTCTTTTCTGACCGTGAAAATGGGGATGTCACAACATTCAACTCTATTTGTATCCCTAAAAGAGTTAATGAAGTTTTGACCCATCCTGGATGACGAGATGTCATGATTGAAGAAATGAATGCTCTTGATCATAACGGTACATGGGTGTTGACATACTTACCTTTAGATAAATAGGTGATTTGTTGTAAGCGAGTATTTACTGTGAAAGTTAATCCAAAAGGTTCAATGGCTCAACTAAAGGCACGGCATGTTGTGAAAGGAATGAAGGCTATGCTCAAACCTATGAAGTAGATTAGTCATACACAGTTTTTTGGTGGCTAAATTATCCTCCATCCATCTATCTATGTCTTTCTCTGCCATGTATGACTAGACCATTTGCCAGCTAGATGTCAAAATGCATTTTTGCATGGTGATCTACATGAGGATGTTTACATGGAGTAACCACTCTATTTTGTTGCTCAATGGGAGCAAGTGGAGTATGGTAAAGTCTGAAAATTACAAAAATCTATGTATGGTATAAAGCAGCCCCCGTGTGTTTGCTTTGGATGATTTAACATGGTGATAATAGAGTTTGGCTCATAGAGAAGCTAATATGAACACTCGATATTAGTTACTTTGTCTTCTTCTAGATGCCTCTTGTTGTATATGTTGATGTGATTACTAGCAATAATGAGGCTAGAATAAAGAAATTAAAATATTTCCTTACATCTTGTCTTTCAAACAAAAGATCAGGTTCCTTTTAAATACTTTCTGGGAATCAAAGTCTTTAGTACTCATAAAGGATTCCTTTTATTTTAACAAAAGTATTGTCGAGATATGTTAAATCTCGTTTGATTAAATCAATGTGTGTGAAGTTCACGTGATTATGAATATGAAGCTAACAACAAATGATAAAATCCCCCCTAAGAATCAAGAAAAATGTAGAAGAATTATGGGAAAGTTGAACTATTTGACAATTACACAACCGAAAATTGTGTTCCAGGCTGGTATAGTTAGGCAATTTTTGTTATCTCCAAGAAGCTCACATTGGGATGTTGTTGCCTAATTATGAAATATTTTAACCATTCGTTGAATTTAGGTATTTGTACCAGACTCATGTCATCATGGTATGTAAGGGTTTACATATGTCAACTATGATAGTGACCCTACAAACTAGCAGTCACCACTACATGATACTGTGTTTTTGAAGTGAAAAATCTAGTTTCTTGGAAGAGTAAAAAACAAAATGTTGCATCTTGCAAGAGGGCAAAATGTGAAACCAAGGCTACGGCTGAAGATACGATTAGGAAATCTACTTGTCGAAATTGATTTCCCTATATCCAAGCCAATGAACTTATGGTTTGAAAATCAAACAACCATTCACATTGCAACCAGTATTGTTTTTCATAAGATGACCAACCACGTTGAAGTTGATTGTCACTTCACTCGCAAAAAGGTTGACAATAGAACTATCACTACATCTCATGTTCACTATGTCTCATGTTCGAGCTTCCTAATGTCTTCAACATTAAATCAATAATTAGGAGAAAATTTTCTAATATTTGAAACAAATTGAACATTATTAACAACTATGCTCCAACTTGAAGAGAAGTATTAGAATGTATATATGTGATATTTCTCTAGGTAGGCCTGTTGAGCACACAGGCCGACTTTTCCTGAATTAGGGTTGCCCTCTATCTATATATTGTGTACGTACCAAAGGGCTTGTAGCTCAGTAGTATCAGGTGGTGCCCTCCCTCTTTGAGGTCGGGGGTTCAAGTCCCGTCGTGAACATAGGTGGAATAGGTGTTGTTCGCTTAGGAGTAGATTAGATTTGCCGGTTCAAAAAAAAAAAAAAAAAAAAAAAAAAAAAAAAAAAAAAAAGTCTCCATTCAATACAAAAATGTATAGTTACCTCATCTAACGAATCCCCGCCCTTGACTAGAACAGAGTAGTAAACCATCTCAGATCTACCATTGATGGTAGCCTCTCTCTCGTCTATATAAGCGACACGTAAAGAAGGATATCTAACCGTTCAAAATATAATTAATTAAAAAATATACTTTTAAATTTTTGATTAATATATGATCATGATCACATAAATGATAAATACACTTACGTCAGCATGAGATTCAAGATGTTAGTATAACACCTTTGATCTCTCTCCTCACTGGATTTCTTTTGAGCACCATAAATTTGGCATGAGACGACATAGGTGAACTTTAAATCAGCCATTGCACTTGCACGTTCTTTGAGATACATGTGATGGTGAGTCATGTTCAATGTCCGGAATCCAGTAAAAATCTCTATGGAAAAAACTTAAATTATTTAAAAAATATACCGACACTTAAATTTTTTTTAATGGATCACACTAACCATCGTCTTTTGAATAGTCTAGGAAGCATTGAAGTTCCAGAGCTTCCTTATAGTACATCATCCCTCTCACTGAGAAATTTTTGTGAATGAGCTTCTAAATATATAAAATATAAACTTTTAATTAAACTAGCATGCAAACAAGACAAACCTGTTCTGGAAAGAGTCTGCCCCCTATAAGAAACCCATTGACGTGTGGCTTCTGTTTTATCCTCGCTACCTGCAATCCGCTCTTCAAAATTCTTCCATTCATCTGGTTTTGCATTAACAACCAAGAAAAAAAAATAATGTATTTTGATTCTATATAAAGAGGACAACAGTCAAAACTAATATCAATAGTCACCTGGATATATCTTCTGGAGGTAAAACAAAATTGAAATTCCATCTTCATTTTCCTTGTGAAGCTCTTCTTCTGAATAGAGGACATCTTCCTTGTAGTACGGAGTCAAAACACTGAAGTTTACATAAACAACAAAATATAATCTTAAGGATAATAATGTAGGGCATCCATGAGTGAAATATAAGAGTGGTTGGAAAATTGCTGACCTAAATGAGAGCATGTCACGGACAGTTGGAGCATTTGGCATTTTCATATATAAGGAGTTTGCAAAGAAAGTGATACGCCTACGAGCTTCCAAATTTCTAGGCACATCAAATGCGGATTCCTTAACAGTCAAAAGCATACGAAGCCTTGCCACCTAGGTGCACAAATGGAAAATTAGAAAAAGGAATAATAAGAACGAAATCGGGAGGGTGCCCAGATGGCAGATGATACCTTTTCCTTCCATGATTTCATTTGAGTTAATCGGACATTGATTTGCTCAAATCTTTCCTTTCTGTCATTATCACGATGATAAGCGTGAGCTTGTTCAAGTATCCTACAAAACGACACAAAATAAATTTTACAACAGAATATTTGATGGTCAGTCCAAAATGTTAAAGATCATCACTAGCCCAATAAAACAAATATTATTTAGAAGACTTTAGCTTGTTCTAGAATGCTCTAGAAGATTCTAGAACATTATGGAAGACTATGGAAGACTCTGGAATATACCGGAAGAGTCTAGAATACTCTAGAACGACATGGAAGACCCTGGAAGGTTATGGATCATTCTAGAAGACACTGGAGCAACCTAGACTTCTCCAGAACATGGAAGAACGTTCTAGAAACATATGGAAGGATGTAGAGTATGTTAGATAGTTCTAGAGTTATCTAGTATGTAGTAAGTGTATGCTAGTATCTAGAACCATCCTAAGAGGCCTATAAATAGGTATGGAGCTCATTTGCTCCAAACCATCCAAGAAAGCCTCAAAGAAAGCAAAGTGTGTAGTAGTCTCACAAAGTGTAAGTTCTCCTTAAGTGTCTTAATAAAAGTCTTGTTGTTTCCCATATAAAAGAGTCGTGTTCAACAATCTGGTATCAAAGCAAGGTTTCTTGATAGTGAGAACGAGTGATTCTCGTTGTATCGTGAGTAGTTTGTGACTCTGCAAGTTTAGTGTCGAAACTAGCTTGTTTGGTATTACCGAGGTACTGCCAACACGATGGGTGATCTCCAAGTCGTCGGAGGAATCAAGAAACTCAACAACAACAACTACAAAACGTGGGAAACATGTATGAAGTCCTACTTACAAGGACAAGATCTATGGGAGGTCGTTGGTGGAAGCGAAACTACGCCACCAGAGGAAGACGTTAATGGTGCTTTACGCAAATGGAAAATCAAAGCAGGCAAAGCAATGTTTGCCTTGAAGACCACAATTGAAGAAGAGATGTTGGAGCATATTCGGGATGAGAACACCCCGAAAGAAGCTTGGGATACGTTTGTGACGCTTTTCTCAAAGAAGAATGATACGAGACTACAACTTTTGGAGAACGATCTATTATCAATCTCACAACGTGACATGACGATTGCTCAATATTTCCACAAGGTCAAGTCGATATGTCGGGAGATTAATGAACTAGATCCACAATCCGTCATTGCAGAAGCTCGAATGAAGAGAATCATTATCCATGGACTGAGGCCGGAATATAGAAGCTTTGTTACTGCTGTACAAGGATGGCCCGCTCAACCATCACTTGTAGAGTTTGAGAATTTGTTGGCCAGCCAAGAAGCTATGGCTAAGCAAATGGGAGGCATCACGCTGAAGAGTGAAGAAGAAGCACTCTACACAAGTAAAAGTCGGAGGAATTTCAAGCCACCTTCTAAAGAAGGATACAAAAATGCTGACAAAGGGAAGAGTCAGCAAGGAACCTCAAAACCATGGAGATCTCAAAAGACCGACAATAAGAGTTCTCGGGGGAGGAGGTTCGAAGGCAACTGCAACAACTGTGGAAAGTGGGGCCACATGTCCAAGGATTGTTGGTCAAAGAAAAAGTCTGTGGAAAGCAATGTAGTAACTTCCAAAAAGGAAATAGAGGATGAATGGGATGCTGAGGCATTATGTGCCATTGAAGAAAACGAGTTGGCACTCATGACAATGATGGGAGAGCGTATCAACTATGAAAATGACTGGATCATTGATTCAGGATGCTCCAATCACATGACTGGCGATCAGAACAAACTACAAGACGTGAAGGAGTACAAAGGGAGTCGCATGGTACTTACAGCCAACAATGCACGACTTCCAATTGCTCAGATTGGAAAAACGACGATCATGCCTGGTAATAAATCTGACATGGTGTCACTACATAATGTGTATCACGTGCCAGGTATGAAGAAGAACTTGTTGTCGGTATCGCAACTAACATCGTCAGGCAACTACGTCTTGTTTGGCCCACAAGATGTGAAGGTCTATCGAGATCTTAAAATATCATAAACGCCAACAATGGAAGGACGAAGAGTGGAGTCCGTTTATGTGCTCTCCGCAGAGTCTGCCTATGTAGATAAGACTCGTAAGAATGAGACAGCAGATCTATGGCATGCACGGTTGGGACATGTTGGTTATCACAAGTTGAAGGTAATAATGGAGAAATCCATGCTCAATGGCTTACCTCAACTTGAAGTTAAAACAGATGTTGTTTGTGTTGGATGTCAGTATGGTAAAGCTCATCAATTACCATACAAGGAGTCAAATTTTAGAGCAAAGAAGCCACTAGAGTTAATTCACTCGGATGTGTTCGGTCCAGTCAAGCAGACATCAGTTAGCGGGATGCGGTACATGGTGACGTTCATTGATGATTATTCGAGATATGTGTGGGTTTTCTTCATGAAAGAAAAATCTGAAACATTCTCAAAGTTTCTAGAATTCAAGACAACGGTCGAAGGAGAAGTGAGAAAGAAGATTCGGTGTCTACGCTCAGACAATGGAGGAGAATACACCTCAGAAGAATTCAATCGCTATCTAAAAGAATGTGGTATACGTCATCAATTCACATGTGCCAACACACCTCAACAAAATGGTGTAGCTGAGAGAAAGAATCGACATCTTGCAGAAATTTGTCGAAGCATGCTACACGCGAAGAATGTCCCAGGAAGATTTTGGGCTGAAGCAATGCAAACTGCTGCCCATGTGATCAATAAACTTCCCCAACCAAGGTTAGGTTTCATCTCACCATTTGAGACACTATGGAACATGAAACCTACTGTTAGCTACTTCCGAGTATTTGGTTGCATCTGCTACGTATTTGTACCTAGTCATTTACGTAGCAAGTTTGACAAGAAAGCAGTCAGGTGTATATTTGTTGGATATGACAATCAAAGAAAAGGATGGAGGTGTTGTGATCCAACAAGCGGAAGATGCTACACTTCAAGAGATGTAGTGTTCGATGAAGCATCTTCATGGTGGTCATCAGAGAAGAAAGTACTACCAAACTCGGAAAATATTGAAGAAGTTTTAAAACAAAAGATAGGGGAGCAAACTGCACATATTTGGTCAAGTGTTGATACACCTGAAGATCCGAGCGACACTGATGTCATTGAGCAAGAAGTAACTCAAACAAGTGATGCCAGTGAAAGGGAGCCGCCGCCTCCACAACTTCGAAGGACGGAAAGAATCCGAAAGCCTAATCCCAAGTATGCTAATGCGGCCATTTTAGAAGACGGTGTTAAAGAGCCGGAGACATATGAAGAAGCAATTAAGAATAAAGCTTGGCAGAAGGCGATGGAAGAAGAAGTTACAGCCTTATAGCAGAATCAAACTTGGGAACTAGTACCAAGACCAAGAGATTTAAAACCCATTTCCTGCAAGTGGGTTTATAAAATAAAGCGTCGCCCAGATGGATCAATTGAGAGATACAAGGCTCGTCTGGTGGCTCGAGGGTTCTCACAACAATATGGATTGGACTATGATGAAACATTTAGTCCAGTGGCGAAGATAACTACTGTACGGGTGTTGTTAGCTCTTGCAGCTAGTAAAGACTGGAAATTATGGCAAATGGATGTGAAGAATGCTTTCTTGCATGGAGAATTAGATCGGGAGATCTACATGAACCAACCAAAGGGATTTGAGGATGAAGTTAATCCCAATCATGTGTGCAAGTTGAGAAAAGCTCTTTACGGATTGAAGCAGGCACCAAGAGCCTGGTATGGTAAGATTGCTGAATTTCTTACCCGAAGTGATTATTTAGTTGCACATGCAGACTCAAGCCTATTCATCAAAGAAAAAGAAGGGAAGTTGGCAATTGTGTTGGTTTATGTGGATGACTTGATCATCACCGGGGATGACGAAAGAGAAATCCATCAAACAAGAGAAAATCTATCGGTACGATTCCAAATGAAAGAGTTGGGGGAGCTTAAACACTTCTTGGGGTTAGAAGTTGATCGTACAAAAGAAGGGTTGTTTCTCTGCCAACAAAAGTATACAAGAGATATACTTCAAAAGTTTGGCATGTTGGAGTGTAAGCCAATATCAACACCAATAGAGCCAAATGCCAAGATATGTGCTCATGAAGGAAAAGAGTTGGACGATGGAACGATGTATCGACAACTAGTAGGTAGTCTTATCTACCTAACTTTATCTCGGCCTGACATTGCTTATGCAGTTGGAGTTATGAGTCGATACATGCAAAGTTCGAAGAAACCTCATTTGGATGTTGCCCGACGGATCTTGAGATATGTCAAAGGAGACCATGATACCCGAAGATCAACCACTGGGTATGGGTTCAAGCTTGGGTCGGGACCAATATCATGGTGTAGTAAAAGACAACCAACAGTATCATTGTCAACCACGGAAGCGGAGTACAAAGCAGCGGCCGTAGCAGCTCAAGAAAGTACATGGTTGGTACTCCTAATGGAGGACTTACATCAAAAAGTTGACTATGCAGTACCACTTCACTGTGACAACCAGTCTGCAATTCGGCTGGCAGAAAATCCAGTATTTCATGCTAGAACAAAGCATGTGGAAGTGCATTATCACTTTATCAGAGAGAAAGTCTTGATGGAAGAAATTGAGATGCGGCAGATCAAGACCGATAATCAAATAGCAGACTTGTTCACCAAAGGGCTGAGTACTGGAAAATGTGAAGGTTTTCGCTGTCAGCTTAACATGGTACGAAGAATGAGGGCTAGTGTTGAGGGGGAGTGTTAAAGATCATCACTAGCCCAATAAAACAAATATTATTTAGAAGACTTTAGCTTGTTCTAGAATGCTCTAGAAGATTCTAGAACATTATGGAAGACTATGGAAGACTCTGGAATATACCGGAAGAGTCTAGAATACTCTAGAACGACATGGAAGACCCTGGAAGGTTATGGATCATTCTAGAAGACACTGGAGCAACCTAGACTTCTCCAGAACATGGAAGAACATTCTAGAAACATATGGAAGGATGTAGAGTATGTTAGATAGTTCTAGAGTTATCTAGTATGTAGTAAGTGTATGCTAGTATCTAGAACCATCCTAAGAGGCCTATAAATAGGTATGGAGCTCATTTGCTCCAAACCATCCAAGAAAGCCTCAAAGAAAGCAAAGTGTGTAGTAGTCTCACAAAGTGTAAGTTCTCCTTAAGTGTCTTAATAAAAGTCTTGTTGTTTCCCATATAAAAGAGTCGTGTTCAACACAAAATAAAAGACGTACTCGTGCCCGTTATAGATCATAACATCTTGTATGATAATCTCCATGACATCCTGAAAAACATTGATGATTTGGGATGTGTATTTCTCATCATCAACATTGTCTGCTAGCTGGCAGACACCCAATGGAGTAATCAGAAAAAAAAAAAAAAAAAAAAAAATCTAAGGAATATATTAACAATGACAATGAATAATAATAGCCCACGATTTAAAAGAAATGCCTCATCTTACCAGATTATCCAAGAACTTCACCAGCTTATCATTTAGTGAAGGCAATTCGCTCATACGAAATTTATTCAAAAACATTCGCTGTTGAATGCTAGTTTCTATTTCATGGCATATACACTGTATGATCCTGTAAAAAGAAAAAGACAATGAAAATGAAATAGATTTTCTAACTACTTGTAAGTATAAATTTGCAATAGGATCAAGATGTACGCCTTACATTTTATCTCGGTCATCATCAATGAGTTCAAATAATATTTCCTTAAGTGTTTGGTAGCATTCCATCACTGCTGACCGCATATAATCATCACCAATGATCTTCTGGAACAGATCTCCATCTTCCTTTCCTCTGAAATCGCTGGCCATGTCTAATGCAATGGGGATCTTAAGTGGCAAAAAGTCAAACCATGATTACGTTTAACTTCAGATAAACAATAACAAAAAGACGTCAAGCAAAGGCATGGCCGGAGGATTTGTACCTTACTAGCAAGCATGAATAGTGGCCACTGGACAACTGGAACATCACTTGTGGTATATGGTACAAGAAGCAGATCTCTCTCACTTCAAAAATAAAACGAATGTCAGCAGTATATTCTGCTTCAGTTTGATTCCTTATATTAATAACAACAAACTGTTTAAAACCTGTTGCTGATCAAGTCTTCCATCCGCATTGAAAATATGAATTCGTTCCACACCAGTGAAAATTTTGCTATGTTCTTTCTGGTCACCAATAAATCATCTTCCACGTGATCTCTTTTAGGTTCTTTTTTTTGCACAGGCATAAGGCGTTCACAGAAAGCTGAAGGAACAGATTTAAATCTTGACCGCAGCATGCCAAGTGTCCGTATCTAAGAATCAAACAACACAGAATGATGATGTCAATTGTCATCTTAATTTCTCTTTCAAATTTTAGTAAAGTAAAGATATATGCGTACTAACCTCACCCAAGTGACTCAAGGCCCCGTAGATGCCACCAATAATAGTAGCATATATCGTGTACCAAATTTGTGTGTCCATGAAATAGACCTAAAATGAAAATATTACATTACAATTTACATACGTTTAATCGGCCTCATAAATGCAAAACAAAAGTAATTATTTTCAAGAACACTCACCATGACAATTGGAGCCCATATAGAAATAACAACGCCAATATTATGGGTCACTACAAAATGCTCAAATAAGTAAGTAATCAGATCATAATACAGTAAGAATCACAATTAGAAAAGTTGTATATAATTTTTAAGATTTTACTGTTGGGAAAGAACTCATGCCACTCGTAGCTGCTAACATGCATTTTCATGATTAACTTTGTGGGCTTGACCAGTGGCAGTATCTATATGAAAATTGCAAATATTTAAGCATAAACTGTCTATACAAATCATATGTGTTAACAATCATTTTCATGATTACCTCCACATAGAAGCTGAATGCGAACTTGCTAATTAGAAGCACTATCCAAAATAGAGTATACCTAAGATCAACATCAACAAAGTAAGAAAAAAGAAATTTAAAAAATCACATATCAAATTTTATATGCCTACTTGAAAAGAGACAAGATGTCCTCATGCATGCCTCTTCCAACATAGAGTTTTGGCTATAAAAATTTGCAAAATTCAATAAAAAAAAAACAAGAAGAATGTAACATCAATACAAACTACCAATCCACACGTAAATGAACTTACTTGTGCCCACCACATTATAAGAGTGGGTATACGCCTATTGGAACTTTCCATGTGTCTCCTTATAGGTGGAAGCAGAAATAGCAAGGCAGCCAGCAAATTGGGTATCAAGTAAATTGCTATAAGATAATTATAAAGTATTTGCCCTCTCCAATTTCCTCCCAAAGTACTGAAAAACTTCACAAATCCTGTTGGATTTGGAACTGATCTTAAGTAACAAATGGACAAGGTTACCATCCAAAAAGCAGCAACAACAAATTTGAAAATACAGCGACGAATCTGTGTAGGTTTTAAGCTCCTCCATGCGTTCAAACTAAGGATTATGTCTAGACTAACTGTGAAGAGAAACCATAAATTACAAAAAGGACAACAGCTAGAAGTAACGAAAGAATGTGCAGGAAGTAAGTATGTACCTTGGATAAAGTTAAGTATGGCATAAGTGATGAATATGCTGGAGATGTTTTTAATGACAGCTTCATCTAAAATTCCAAAGATTGATCCATCTCCATGCCATGCAACAATTATCATAGCCTACAAAATCGAAATGAAAAGATTGAAATGCTACCAGCCTAATAAGAAACCATCAACTAACTGCATGATTCTTGTTAATATGTCTTTGTAACTTTTGTTGTGCCTTTTGTGTATTTCTCCTATTCCGATGACCTATCCACTCCGGCTCTGCCTGTTAACAACCAACGAGTCTCTGAGCCCGTTTCCGAGCCAGTCTCCGAGCCAAATTTCGATCCAGTTTCTGACCCAGTCTTTGACGCGGCGTTTGGATCCCTCTCCACTCCGACAACCGAATTCTTTGGAACTGCAGAGTCTGGCCCTACCCCGGTACCGCCTTGTCCACCTGCTCCTTCTCATCCAATGCAGACTCGGGCAAAATCAGGAATATTTAAACCAAAATATTGTGTTGACTTCTCTCACGCTACTCGGCATGCCTTGTTTTCCACCTTGTTCTCAACCCGTGACCCAAAAGGTTTCAAAACTGCCGTCAAAAGCCCACATTGGTTGACAACCATGCAAAAGGAACTTGATGCTTTATATAATAACAATACTTGGACGTTAGTTCCACGAACAACCGGACAAAATGTTGTTGGTTCAAAATGGTTATTTCGCACAAAATATCGTTCCGATGATACGTACCATTGAACGTCACAAAGCTCATGTTGTTGCTCAAGGCTACAGCCAAATACCCGGACTCGATTTCTCCCACACGTTCAGTCCTGTTGTGAAGGCTTCTACTATACTTGTCATTTTGGCCCTGGCTGTTCTTAATAACTGGGGACTCCATCAGCTTGATGTCAACAATGCGTTCCTTCATGGTCACTTAACTGAACGTGTGTATATGGAACAACCTCCAGGCTTTGTTGATTCACGGTTTCTTGATCATGTTTGTCAACTTAACAAAGCTATTTATGGTCTAAAGCAGGCTCCCTGGGCTTGGTTTCAACGTCTAAGTCATTTTTTGATCCAAAATGGGTTCTCATTCAGTCGATCTGATCCCTCGTTGTTCGTCTTTACACATGATTCGTGCATTATGTACTTACTGGTTTATGTTGACAATCTTATTTTAATAGGCAATCAACCCAAGTGTCTTACATCTTTCATTGTTCGACTCAATCTTGAATTTGCAATAAAGGATCTTGGCAGTCTTACCTATTTTCTGGGGCTAGAAGTCATTCGCACTGATGATGGCTTGTTTCTCAGCCAATCAAAATATGCTCGGGAAGTTCTTCAACGTGTTGATCTTCTCGATGCTAAACCCGTTCACACTCCGCTAGTCACTACTGCTTCATTTTCCACAGTTGGGGAACCGTGCAAGGATCCCTCTTCGTATCGATCTCTTGTGGGGGCTCTCCAATACTTAACTATTACCAAACCTGACATCTTGTATGCCGTGAATCAAGTCATTCGGTTTCTTCAAACTCCCACCACTACTCATTTGCAACATGTTAAACGAATTTTACGATACGTCAAGGGTTAGTTTCCTATGGGCTCTCATTCACCAAGATGGCACATTCCTCTGTTTTGGGCTATTCGGATGTTGATTGGGCTCGCTACCTTGAGACTCGTCGATCCACTTATGGGTACTCCATCTTTCTAAGTGGGAATCTCATCTCTTGGAGTGCGAAAAAGCAGCCAACTGTTTCCCGCTCCAGTTGTGAGTCTGAATATCGTGCTATGGCAACCGCTGCTGCTGAGATTATATGGCTTACAAATCTTTTCCGTGAATTGTGTGCCTTGCCCCCTGATCGACCCACACTCTTGTGTGACAATCAAAGTGCTCTATTCATGACTCAGAATCCTGTGGCTCACAAACGTACCAAGCATATTGATATAAACTACCACTTCGTTCGTGAACTTGTGACCTCCGGTGAACTATTCACAAAATTTGTTCCTACCAAGCTTCAAGTGGCGGATATTTTCACTAAGAGTCTTTCCTGGTCTCAATTTGAATTCTTTCGTTCCAAGCTTCGTCTCGGTCCTCCGCCCTTTCGCTTGAGGGGGGATGTTAATATGTCTTTGTAACTTTTGTTGTAACTTTTGTGTATTTCTCCTATTCTTGGTGTATGTAATATGTAACTTTTATCATTTCTAAAAGGAATGCCTATCCTTTGGTGGGGGATAGAGAAAGTTAAATCAATTCAATTCTGTTATATACCTACCTGCAAGACCAATATGAGGAATATCCACATCCGATCAAAACTCCTGTAAAGATGCAAAAATGAACGCACTTCAACAAAATTTGTTTTAGTCTTCTTTACAACTTGATTGCGCCCCTGCAGATTACTTAAATTTGAGCATTTTTATTTGGTGAATAATGCTAGCTTTAAAGTTGCATAAATGCACACATACTACATGATGGCGCGATGACTCATCGGAGTGAATAAAAAAGTCAGATTTGCGATTCATTGGCCAGCCTAACTTAAAGCATTTGTCAGACCTGCAAGAGAAAGAATTAAAGGTTGGTCAATAGTGTTAGCATGAATGCCATATTTATAATATATAGAGTTACCAAAAATATTCATTAAGATCATCATAGTTTCTCCATGAAGCATGGCTTGCATTGCCACCTTGATTTCTCCTGGCTTCCTGCTACCATTAAAAAAAATAGTAAGTCTCATTAGGAAAGTAGATTTCATGAAACAGGAACAGAACTTATAGTGCATTCTAATGTTATTACCTTAAGAAGAACATCAAAAATAGGTGAGATGACATCACACAGAAATGCTTCCTCACCAACTTGATTTTTCCCTCCACTTACAGATTGGACATTGCGAAATAAAGTTTCAAGCATTTCTTTTGCCATCTTTTTTGTTCAACGAAAATAAGATCACATCATAAATATAAACAAAATGATAACTGTATTCTTGTAAATATAAACAAAATAATAACGTACATTATGAAAAATATAGCAAAGGCATTCAGGCATGAACCGGATGTTTGAAGCTTCACCCCAGATGAGTAGATAGAGTCCAATGTACAGAAGATGCAACTGCTGCCTATCAGCACTAGGTGGAACCTTATTTGAACTTGAACAAACAAAAAAGATTAAATCCTCATTTTAAAGAACAAGAAACATGCTATGTCATCTTGCTAATAACTTACTCAATGATTGATGTTCGGTGCAAATAATGACACCATGAGACATAGTTCTTCAAAGTAATATCCAATAAATGTTTTACCGTTTGGCTACCCAACTACAAAAAGTTCCTTATCGGTATTCAGTTCATCTCTAAAGATCAGTAAGCATTGAAGTTCGGTTCAAATATTATAGTGAAAAAGTGGGAGCTTTACCTGTTCATAGTCTTCGACACCCTTCAACCTTCTATGAATATTTGCAAGTAACAATACCAAGTGTTCCCGTTGATTTGCAACGTTTCCTTTCTTCATTTTAGAATAGCAAAAATTTAAACCAGTCATATTTGTAAACAATTTATGCATAGTTAATTAAATAAAGCGGTTAATGACTACAAGTTACCTGAAAACCAAAAATTGATGATAACCACTCGAGAATATCATTAACAGATTTTTCTGAGTCAGATGGAAGGTTATCCGTAGTGCGAATCGCTCTAAGAGCTGCTTGTATCTAATCACATATGAATACCAAAATTAATATATATATATATATATATATATATATATATATATATATATATATATATATATATATATAATACCTCTGTCCCAAATTAATTGTCCACATTTGACTTTTGAAGTATTTATTCTTCAACTTTAACCTTAAATATTTTTGTTTTTTATAGATAATACTTAATGTAAAATATTTGAATGAATTTGATTTTAAATTCTTTTTCATTGTTATAAGTTTTATCAAATAATACATAATACAAAACAAAATACTAAATACAAAGGAGTAAACCAAAAGTTTATTTATATTTGAAATTTGAAATAAATGGAAATTATAAGAACAAAATTAAAAAAATAATAAAAATAACCATACAAAAAGTAAATAAATAAATATTATGTGTTTAGTTGTTAGACCCGTGTACTAAACAGATTGTATAAAGCCTAACATAATCCATAATAGATGATGCAAGAAAGATGGTAGAGAAATTTGATTGTATTTTATTAAAAATATGTTGTTTTGATGGTTCTATCTCTAATATTAGGTACACAAAGTTATATATATATATATATATATATATATATATATATATATATATATATATATATATATATATATATATATATATAGGGGATAGGGAATATACATTACAGCCCCACCTAAGCTTAGGTACTAAACCTCTAAAATATGTCGTTTTAACATGCTAAATATACCCGGTTTGGTTTCACTTGGTAAATATATCATTCTCCATAACATTTCTTTCTTTCATTATCATTCTATCATCTCCGTTTTCTTTCCTCAATTATCGTTTATTACTTCATCCAAGTGAACATTACTAAACCTTAAACCTAAACCTAAACCCTAAATTTAAACCCTAAACACTAAAGCTAAACCCTAAACCCTAAATCTAAACCCTAAACCCTAAACCATAAACCCTAACCCTAAACCCTAAACCCTAAACCCTAACCCTAAACCCTAAACACTAAACCTTAACCCTAAACCCTAAACCCTAAACCTAAACCCTAAACCCTAAACTCTAAACCCTAAACCCTATTGTGTCGATCTTGAATTTACATCTTGAAGTATTAATCGTGAATCCATTAACCGTAATCTTTATATAGTAAAACAATGTATTTTCAAGAGGATTAGTACCTAAGCTTAGGTGGGGCTGTAATGTATATTCCCTTTTCCCTATATATATATATATATATATATATATATATATATATATATATATATATATATATATATATATATATATATATATAAGCACACACACACACACACACACACACACACACATATATATATATATATATGATATAGATCCGATAAGAAATTTTTTTTTTAGGAAGGTAAGAAATTTTTTTTCGACTTATTTTTTTTGGTGAAAAAAAACAAATTAATCAATAATAACATGATTCACAAAAAAAATCCCGAAAAAACATTTCGATGATTCATTTTTATGATGATATTCACTAAAATTGTCATAAAAGTGAATTTTTTTCTTGATTCACCTAAAAATGAATCATGAAAGTGTTTTTTCGGATTTTTTTCTTGTGAATTATCTTACTTTTGAATCATGTAATGATTCGTTTCATTTTTTTGCTAAGAAAATATGTATATAAAATTTCTTACCTTCCTACCAAAAAAATTTCTTCTTATTTGATCTTGACTCTCTCTCTCTCTCTCTCTCTCTCTCTATATATATATATATATATATATATATATATATATATATATATATATATATATATAGAAAATAAGATTTATGTATAATTGAATACGACCTCGGGAATCTCTATAATTGTTGGTTTAATTCCAACGGCATACAAAGGAAGAATGTTATAGGGTTCATATTGCTTTTTGTTTTCCTCTACATCACGTGCGTAGTGTTGAGTCTACAATGCCATGAAAGCATACATGAGCAATATGGTATTTAAACTTCCATTACATAGAAATCAAATACACCAATCATACCTTTGGCTCGATTTTTGAACCAGGTACCACGTTCTTTAATACTTCATATAAAACAGTTGCAATCTGATAAAGCTTGGCCATCTCTTCACTTAAAGGTGACAAAAGCAAAATAACAAGATTAACAAGTAAGTACATGATAATATCTTTAAGCATTAAACAAGCCTTACGGTTTCTTTAAGTATATGTTGTCTTTGATGTTTCTCTCATAGAAGATCTGGTAGAATTTTTGGATTTCCTTAGCATCATTTTGTGCTAGTCTAGGTTTTGTCATTTCTTTTTCCTACACCAATAGAACATTTGAAATTGTCATTAGAATTTATAAAAGTTTAATATTATACAAATAATATGATATTAACTTAAAACGGTATTGTCATATTAATGTAACTACTAGGATGTGAAAAACTAGCTAAATATGACAAAAATAGTGAAAATTGTAACCTTCTCAAGTCTATGTTGTAGGTATGTCATGAACTGGCGAACACCACGTCCACTAGATTTGTTATCCATCCTATAAGCCTTCTCGTATGCAAGAAACCGGCCTAATGCAACCAATTAAAAGCATTAAATGTTATAAGCAACCATAAATCACAACCATCATTATGTGTATTTGTCACTTATTCATAATAGATAAAGAAATATTACTAGGAATATGTGATTGCATAAAATGAGTAAATGATACTTCTAATGTAGGCATATAGGGCAAATCCTTCATAGAAGACCTTTGGCATAGGAAATAAAGAAAAAAAACCCAAGCCCACACTTCGTATTTTGTGCACATGAAAAAGTCCACCCACAATGGAGAAATAAAAGTGTTGTGTACTAAACAAAAAACACATCTACCAATAAAAGATTAAAGTGAAGAGGATTAAGGGTAAACAGTATTAGGTAAATACTAAACGGATACGTAAATAGTGAAAGCGAATACTAGCAATAAATTAGAAAACGGATACTAGCAATAAAAGATGAAAAATAAAAAGGAAACAAGATCTAAGCGGTAAAAAAACTACACGACAAGCACAAATAGTGATAAGAAAGCTAGTATATAGTTTACTCCTATACTACTCCACTATCATAATTCTAAGCCTCCACAACCTCCTATCAGTGGCCATATCTTCTCGAAAGGAGTCACTTCTTCAAGTCTAACCTCACATTATCTTCTAACTTCCTTCTTGGGTGTCATTTACTCCTCATGCCTCTATGGTGATCATCTCCACCCCCTAGCCATAAAATTTTAGTTGTCTCTTATGAACATAACATATTCGAACCAAATTTTCTTTCAGACAATTTCATTATAGTGGGTGTAATTCTCAAGTCTCAATGAATTTGTGATTCTCAGTTTCGCTACCCATTCTAATAATGTTCTACTATATGTCCAATTCAGCATCCTCAGTTCCACGACCTTTATCTTCCTCTTGTGTTCCTTTTTAATCATTATTTAATTCATCCATAAAACATAATTAGTCTTACAATATCCTTGGACCTTTCTATTTTATCCATACTACTAGACATGGTGTAGCACCTGGTTTCCGGTATGTGAATTTTATTTGAGCATTGCCCTATTTTAGCCTTGGACTCGGCGAGTCATAAGGTCCGACTCGCCGAGTAGGGACAAGACTCAGGACACGTTTAAGTGGGCGACTTGGCGAGTCCATATCCTGGACTCGGCGAGTCACCGCTGCTGGATGAAACCCTAAGTTTCAAGGGTTTGCACCCTATTTAAACCCTCATTCCGCCCCCAACTCATCCCCATTCACCCCCCAGAACTCCCCAACATCGTTTTTCCCTTATTTCCTTGAGAGATTGAAGTGCTCTTGGTGTGTTCTTGAAGGTTTTGAGGAGAAAGAGGTGTAGATCAAGAAGAGGAGAAGGAGATCAGGCATCTTTGTGTCATTTCAACATATTCCTTGAGGTATAGCTCGTTTCCCCTCTGTTTTCAAGCTTGTAATCCCTTTTTGCTTCATTGGAGTCCTTCTTGGGCCCTTCCCCAAGCTTGTTTGTGCTTTGTGGGTGATAATAAGTTGTTAGCCTTTAGATCTAGGCATGATTTAGTCCCTGGAGCTTGGATCTATTGCCTTTATGGGGTCGTATTGCATGAAAGCCCTAGATCTACCTCTTTTGGTGCACTTTGAGCCTCAAAATCCATATTGGTGAATATCTACACGTAAAGTTGGAAACTTTACGTGTGAATTGTGTCCTAGAAGCCCAGATCTGTGAATGGCATGGACTGGAATCGAGCAAATCGGTGTATTTGATGGATGCATGGCTGCGACTCGGCGAGTCATATATGTGACTCGACGAGTCTGGTCGCAAGTCACTAAACTGGTCCCTTTAAGATGTATCGAGTTGAGCCGTGAGTCACAGGGGGTGACTCGGTGAGTTGGAAGCTGAACTCACTCATGATAGGACTCGGCGAGTCAATGCCCTGACTCGGCGAGTCCAAGGCAATCTTCATAGATCAAGAACAAACTCGGCGAGTTGTTCATACAAATCAGCGAGTCTTAGCATATGTGTTCTTCGGATGAAGATGAACTCGACGAGTTGTTCATACAACTCGGCGAGTAGGATGAAGGAGTTGAATGACAGTTTAGAAGATGGACTCGTCGAGTCATAGCCCAACTCGACGAGTAGAATCAGGGACCCAGGACAATAGTTTGCTAGGGACTCGGCGAGTGGAGATCCACTCGGCGAGTTGGGTCAACTAAAAGTTGACTTCGATTTGACTTAGGGCTAGACCAGGGGTAAAATGGTCTTTTTACCCAAAGGACAGTTAGCAGTGTATGATTAAGTATATTGTGGGAATTACAGCCGGGGAGTTTCCGGAGCAGCAGCAGCAGTAGTAGGTGATCAATTCCCACACAGACCAGCAGCTGTTTCGAGGTGAGTTTCCTTCCAGTAGTAACGGGTCTAAGGCACCAAGGCCGGCCCGTATAGATGAGACGTTAGTATTATAGTGTGGGCCGAGCCCGTATCTATTAGTTGAGTTGATTGTGTTATATACCAGCATGATAGAACTGTTTACACTTGTTGTCTGTGCGATACTTGTGTGATATGAGTTGGCGGTTGAGTGTAGGCGGGGCCCGTATCTCTCCGAGAATGGAGTGTGGGCTAGGCCCGTATCTCCCAGGTAGCGAAGTGTGGGCGGGGCCCGTATCTTCACGAGTGTGGGCGGGGCCCGTATCTCTCAGAAAGTGAGGTGTGGGCGGGGCCCGTATCTTCACGAGTGTGGGCGAGGCCCGTATCTCCTAATTGCATGTTATATGTTAAATGCTTGTATGGTATGGGGTATTATGGGGGAGCTCACTAAGCTTTGTGCTTACGGTTTCAGTTTTGGTTTCAGGTACCTCCTCAGCTAGGGGAAAGGAGTCGGCGCGGTAGCAGCATGTCACACACACACACTCTTCGGTTTCCGCATTTACGAGATTCACTGGGATTGTACTCTGATATTTGATGGGATGTATGGTTTGACTTTTAAAACATGGTTTGCGATGTGTTATGGTGTGATCAAACAATGTTTTTATTTATTAATGTTTTCTAAAGTAATATTTTAAAATGAAATTTTTGGACATGAAAATTGGGTCGTTACACATGGCAATGAAGCAAAAGTTTTGACCTTGATATTATCAAACACGTAAGTTTCATAAGGGTTTAGATCTTAATTTTTTATTCGTATACCCGTTAACCGTTTTATTAAAAGGTTTGGGTATGAATCATTACCGATCTGGCTTCATTTATAACATGTCACTTATAAATATAAGAACTATAATTTTTAATTTTTAATTTACACGAACATGTTGATTTTTAATTTCAAATCCCAAGCCCAAACCACCAAAGGGAGGACCAACATAAAAAACTCCACCCTCAATGGAGAAATAAGTGTTGTGTACTAAAGAAAAAACACATACTAGCAATAAAAGCTTAAAGTGAAAAGGATTAAGGATAAATAGTATTAGGTAAATACTAAACGGATACATAAAAAATAAAAGCAGATACTAGCAATAAAGCAGGAAGCGGATACTAGTGATAAAAAATGAAAAGTAAAGAGGGCACAACAACTAACCGGTAAAATACTACACGGCAAGAACAAATAGTGATAAGAAAGCTAGTATATGTTTTACTTCCATACTACTCCACTATCATAATTCTAAGCATCCACACCCTCCTATCAGTGGCCATATATTCTAGAAAAGAGTTACTTCTTCAAGTCTAACCTTACATTATCTTCTAACTTCCTTCTTGGGTGTCATTTCCTCCTCACACCTCTATGGTGACCTTCTCCACCTTCCTAGCCATAAAATTTTAGTTGTCTCTTATGAATATAACATATTCGAACAAACTTTTCTTTCCTACATTTTCATTATAGTGGGTGTAATTCTCAACTCTCAATGAATTTTTGATTCTCAGTTTCGCTACCCAATCCAATAATGTTCTACTATATGTCTAATTCAGCATCTTCAGTTCCACAACCTTTATCTTCCTCTTGCGTTCCTTTTTAATCATCATTTAAATCCATAGAACATAGTTAGTCTTACAATATCCTTGGTCCTTCTTGTAAAAATCATGTATGTGCTCTCTATTTTATAGACTTGGCAATGAAGCAAGTTTTGGCCTTGATTTTATCGAGCACATAAGTGTCATAAGAGTTTAGATCTTAATTTTTTATTCGTATACTCGTTAATCATTTTATTAAAAGGTTTGAGTATGGATCATTACCGATCTACTTCATTTAAAACATGCCACTTATATATATTAGAACTACAATGCTTAATTTCCCCAATCATGTTGATTCTTAATTTCAAATCCCAAGCCCAAACCACTAAAGGGAGGACCGACTACCAATAGATAAGCAGACGAGAACTCGATAATTCATTCTTATTTTGGTTTTCCAAACCTTTTGGACCAATTTTCTATTTATAAATCATCAATTAGCAATATGGATCACAATCGAAAATCTGATATTCACATTCACAAGTTATTCTAGCATCTCATCTAGAAATTGTAATCGAATGCTGAATTTGTTCTTGTACTTAGACTCTATGACTCGCATCATGTTGAATCGCATACCTCAACTTCTTAACTTTACATGTCTACATGCTCTGATTCTTGTTTGATATAGTAGACATTTATTTTATTTAAGAAATTTTATTTTAAATATGAAGTAAATGTGATGCATGTTATATTTTATAGATAACACTTTATGGAATACAAACATTTTTGTAATCGTAATAATGTAAATGGGTTGGGCTAAGAAGTTGAATACTCATTGATTTGGGGATAAAGGTATGGGTTCGATTATTTAAAACCTTATGTGTTATGGATCAAGGTTGTTTCTCTCCAAACCTACTCTATTGCCAGGACATGACTTTATGAAGTGGTAACGTGATCTTCAATACCGCTTCCTTATGGATCATAGACCCTAATATATGGAACTCTTTCCCTTAGTTAAAGTATTTTCTTACTAACTTGGTTTAAAAAACCATGCTCATGGCCCGATACACACTAAGGTGTAACTATAAATGCATTAAACTAAGTGTTGTGATTTGATATCTATGATTCGAGTGGATGCATATGCATCAAGGTGAATACACGGAATCTCACATTTATGCATCCAAACACCTCATGGACTGGGATCACATAATTTATAATAAAAAAAAAGTAACAACTAATTAAATATCTGATGTAATTGTTAAATTAAAAATCGCAAGTGTAAGAGAAAAGAATATATATATATATATATATATATATATATATATATATATATATATATATATATATATATATATATATATATATATATATATATATATATATATGTTCAGGTTCATTTGAACCCATTCGAATTTTGTGAGACCGTGAGACCAAATCTAAAAATAATTTTAAAATGTAAAATAAATGGGAAAATCCAAAAATTCTTTTTTTAAATATTATTTTCGGAACTTGAATTAACTAAAAAAAATTAAAAATAAATAAAAAAAATCCCTTTTTTTTGAAAAATACGTGAAATATTCTAAATGCAAAATAAATGGAAAAATCTAAAAATTTTTTTTTTAAATATTATATTCGGAACTTGAATTAACTAAAAAAAATAAAAAATAAAATAAAATAAACCCTATTTTTTTTAAAAATACGTGAAATATTCTAAATAGAATATTACACTGTGCATATTCTAAAAATAATTTTAAAATGCATATTAAATGGAAAAATTAAAAAAAAAATAATATTATTTTCAGAACTTGAATTAACTAAAAAAATAAAAAATAAAAAAATACGTCTCACGGTCTCACAAAATTAGACCGTCTCACATGAACCTAACCCTATATATATATATATATATATATATATATATATATATATATATATATATATATATATATATATATATATATATATATATATATATATATATATACCATTTTACAAACTTTTACATTTTTAGTCCCGTAGTAAACTTGTGTTGGCCTTCATTTAGACACATCACTTTCCAAACTTTTACATTTTTAATATCTTATTTGCTGCCAGCTAAAAATACAATATTCCTATGACTTTTGGCTTTTGTTTTCTAAATGTTTCCACAATTTAAAAAAATAAATAAAAAAATAAAAATAAAAAAAACCCGAGACGAAGCCAAGGCTTTTTTACTAGTTAATAATAAATATAACACAATAGCTATCAAACAAATAAAGTTATTCAAAATACCTATTTGAATTTTTGTAAGTTTTCTATGTTTATAAAGGTCATATATAGTATATGATTAGGATGTTGATTTGTAATTATATATTTTTAACAAATGAATTTGGTTTTTCTTTTTCTTTTATTAAATAACAATTAATAAGTAATATTAAACCATTTTCCTTTAAAGAGTGTTGTGGTACTTTGAGTTTTTGAGCTCATAACCAACTCTATCATTCAAATTTTATCATATCTAAGTTCTATTAATCTAACGAGAGGAAGAGCGATAGAGAAAAAAAAAAGTAAGAAAAAGCGAAGAAATTTACAAATTTAGCGGGGATGAGGGACATAGAGCTCATCAACTACCGAGGTTGCTGGTCGGAATGGCAGATCAGCGAACAAGAAAGAGGAGAAATAAAAAGTGCACATCTTAGTGGTTCTTTTTTGTCCCAATAATATATGATTACTTTTTTTGTTTTCTTAGAGTTTTAGTTTTCTTAATCAACCTGGAACCTAATTTTTCTAGGATTTGTTTGGTTTTTCAATAATTTTTTGAGATTTTGTTAACTACTAATCTATTTTCTTACCTATTATCCCGATGTCTAAGGAAAGATAATGATATAAAATTGATTTTCAAGCTTTATTGAAGTTAATTACTATATAATCTAAAACTAATAATTTTCTTGAATTGCATAGCATGTATGAAGATATATCATGAATAAATAGGGGCCAAAAAGTTATGAAAAATTAAGACTACATCTATATACATTTATTTCAGGTATAATAACATCAAAAATCAGGGCCCTAACGACTTTCCGCCCCAGGGTCCCAGCAACCGCTCTCCACGCTTGTGTGCCTCTTTCCTCTGCATCCAGCTCCCCATCCAATTTGTTTTAATTTTCTAGACTATTTCAAGGTTGTCTATGTTAATGAACTTTTGAGGATAAGATATTGAATTTTTTTTATCTCTCTGTTTTTGCTTTCCTTTTTCTTTACTTTTACAATGCAGCATTTCTACCAACTTATGCATTTTCACTTTTTCTTGTGAATACCTCAAAAGAAAAGTCCATCATTCTTTATTTAGTAATCAAAATTAATCTCTATGCATGTCCCTTTTTCCCAAAAGAATATAGCAATCACTTTTTACGGTAACTAAAATCATACTATACAATGCAAAGGTGAAACAAAACTTATATTCTAATTAAACTAATCAAACCAATTTCAAGCAGAAACAAACTTAAGTAACTCCAAGATTATTCCATTTTTCGTCTCATGATAACAAGGATCACCAAAAGACCCTAATTAATTAAGAGGTTAGACCTACGACTAGGTAGAATCAGCAAGGTTTGAATCCCATTAGGTAGCTATAACTCCATAAAAGCCAAGCAGAGGCACCAGAAGGACTATACATAGTACTAGATACCATGGATCTGTGTGATTTGCTATTGTAATTAAAAGTAATTAGTTATTATTCTGATTCATCCTATTTATAGAAGCAATCTAGTCTGAATCCATACATTCTCTATTCAATCACTTTAAAAACTTATCTCCACACCTGAA
The DNA here is from genome assembly GCF_052625555.1 of Lactuca saligna. Taxonomy (NCBI): domain Eukaryota; kingdom Viridiplantae; phylum Streptophyta; class Magnoliopsida; order Asterales; family Asteraceae; genus Lactuca; species Lactuca saligna. Next base: position 33,259,309 of record NC_136419.1, on the reverse strand, counting down.
ATTATAAGAAATTCTGCATTCTATAGGAAAGGAAGAGTCAAATATAGTAAGGGGAAACATACACAAGTAAGCAACTCTGTCATTATCCATCTCGATCTCATTGGCAACCCGAAGGATAGGACCAACAGCAGCAAGGGAAGAAGGGACAAGCTCGCTGTCAACAGCATCGAATTCAGGATCACCCATATCGGAAGCCTCCGTCATCCTCCTTGACAATGACCTCGGTGGATCCACCTCATCTTTGGTCCCACTCGTACTCGCCATTCCTGCCCCCCAACTCCGTCAGCACCCCTGATATCCACCTGAAACTTGTTGGAATTGTCTCTCCATCCACCCTCAACGCTGCTGAAAATTTGTACACGAAAACAATGTTTGTATCTCTTAATATTGATATATAGAGTGTGTAAAGATCCTTTGCTTGTTAATTTGGGGAATTACTTAGCTTTTAGTGCGTTCACTGATAGCAAGTAAAGAATGAAGCATTTCTCAACTTTTTATGAAGGTAGGGACGAAGAATATATATATATATATATATATATATATATATATATATATATATATATATATATATATATATATATATATATATATAGAGAGAAAGAAAGAGAGAGAGAAAGAGAGAGAGGGGAATCATCATTTGAAAATCCATATTTTCCCGAAAACCCAAGAACTAAAAGTGGAGCGTTTGGATAAAAAAAAATATAGCCAAGATGCATTGTGGTATTTTTGTAAATACATAGACAAAATAAGACACGGGAGTATGATTTTAAAATGAATCAGGGGCATTTTAGGAATAAAATAATTCTTTTAACTCTCTCTCTCTCTCGTCTTCTTCACCGAATCACCTCCCTGGATCGACCTCAATCACCGATTTCCTCCATGATTTCCATTGCCTAACGCCGCTACCGTAGATCTGGAAACAAAATCCATTTCATCGATCCATTATATCATAAACCGATCCCAAATGAAGATCCCTAATGATTGATAGATTGAACTACATGATAGTTGCGTCCTTCTTCCCTCTCAGAGTTTCGTGCCTTAATAAATCAACCAGAGGTCCGATCGCTCCAAACCTCTTGATTCAGAGGTTCAATCGGTGTCGGCGATGTTCAAGTCTTCAACTGTGTTTCGATTTCAATGAAATCAGGTCTCGCTTCACTACTTGGACATTTTAGCAAATTATAGGTCTCGCTTATTAGGACATTTTAGTAAATTAACCTAATACATAGAGTTCAATGTTTGAGATTGGAATCAGAGCTCCTTTTTGCTACAGATTCCTAAACTAGATTTTGAGTTCCGACTTCATGTTAATGGTGCTTGCATTTTATTCTTCTTAATATTCAGCTTTCTAAATCAATTCAATTTGAATGTTAACAATGTTTACCTTTTTTATTGTTTTGTAGATCACTGCAGATGGTGAAATAATCGGACTTCATCATTTTAAGCATATCAGGCCTTTGGGAAGTGGAGATACTAGAAGGTATATTGTTTGAATGTGTTCATTGACTTTTCCAATTTCTATCATAAATTTATAATCAATTTGTTTACAATTTTATAGAGTTAGGGTCTATAGAGTTAGGCTTTTTAGTAAAAAATTACAAGTTTAGTTTGATTTCCATACAATGTTGGAATAAAAATCTAATTTGTATTGGAAATTAAAGTAGAGATTGTTGAAGGAATGGTCAGTTCATGAAGTTGAGTACCATAAGAACACTATTTCTGATCTTGTTGGGGAAAAGAAGAAAGTTGAACAAGAGATTTTGATCGTCAAAACTAAGTTAAATACATGTAATAATAAATGGGGTCAAGAGCTCTCTAGGTTCAAGTGTTGTTAAAAGATGAGTCTTTATTCACTTTGTTCAAGAGAAGTCTTGAGAAAAAAAACCGAAAAATTAAAAGAAATTGATTGTGTTCTCGAAGACATAAAGGGTAGTTTTGATTCAGAACAGTTTCAAGAGCATCATTCAGTTGAGGTAATAATATCACTAGTTCTTACAATTTTAGTTATTTAGTTTCATGCTTTTGTCTCTTTTATCTATCTCATTTCTTATGATTTATAGGAAAGTTGGGATGTTGGATTTGACAATGATTGGAACATTGGGATGCTTGAAGAGTTCAATGCAGAAGATAGTGACGGTATTATTATTGGTTCACATGTTGGAAACACTTTGCATAAGTTGAATCCTAGAAACCAAATTCTTGGTGACCAATTTGGTAGTTTCTCAATACTGATTGATGACATGATTGCATCTTTATTGAAAAAGGTGGAGGTAATAAAGAATACTATGCCATCTTTGGTTAAACAAACAAAAGAATTACAAGGTGAACTAGAGAAAGCTAGATTAATGTATGATAAAGCCAAAGAAGATAATGATGCATACCATGGAAGGGTATCTAAATTGGAGACAGAATTAAAAGCATCTGGAAACATGTGCAAAGAGATAAGCTCTAAATTAGTAGATTATCGAACAAAAGAGGATAATTTGAATGAAAGAGAAAGGGAGTTGTCTGTTCAAAATACTTCCTCCATTAAAGATCATGGTAAGCTTTTTTATTTTTATTTTTCTTATTATAATCAAACATTCATTTCATTATAATTTCTAGTGATTAAGGTCATATACTCAGGTAGTGTTTTGTTTTGCTCAATGGAATGGAATGGACCATTCCGAAAGGAATCATTTTGCTAATTTTCATTTCTCAGCCAGGGAATCATGGAATGACATGAAAATTTTAAATAAAACCCATTTTTATATATGTAATTTATGATGGCAAAAATATTTATATTACATCAACTCAGTTACATTTATTTTAAATAAACAAAAAGTGTTATTTTTATCATAAATTATTTGGGTTTTAATGTATTTTTATTATCGTTATTGTCTCATTGAGTGTTTTTTCTTCACTCCATCGTGGAATGGAATGATAATTGATAATATATATCCCATTTTCATTTATGTAACTTTTAATGACGCAAATATTTTTGAACTTTCATTTATTATTTTACTTAATTTTCAAGTTTCTTTATTTAAAAAGAACTAAAAAGTATTATCCTTTATTATAAATTATTTGAGTTTTAATGAACTTTATTATCTTTAACTTTTTATTTGTAACTAAAAGTTCATCAACTATTTATAGAGTTAAAATTATTTGAGTTTTAATGACCTTTATTATCTTCAATGGTAGTAGCCTCATACTTTTACTTATTTACTTTACAAGGTACGAAAAAGATTATATATTTACATGTGAATTATATGTGATTCACATGTAAATCACATATTAATCACATGTGATTCACATATTAATCACATGTAAATCATATATAAATACTATATGATTCACATATAAATCACAAGTGAATTAAATATGAATTACGTATATATGGACACAATCATATGTTAATCACACAGAATCACATGCAATTCACATATTAATCACATTTTATTCACATGTAAATCACATTTGATTCACAAATAATTTACATGTAAGTCACATGTGATTTATATGTGAATCGCATGTGAATTACATATGATTTCATATATAAATGTGATTCATGTGTGAATTGTATGTGATTCATATGTGAATCACATGTGATTCATATGTTAATCACATGAAAATCATATATGTACTTTCGTAAGTGTTTTTGCATCAATCAATTTTTTTTCTTTAGATTTGGAAGAAATTGTGATGAATATTGAAGAGGTGTAAATGATAAATTGAAAAAAAAAAAAATAAGGAAATATTGACATGAAGACATGAAAATGCTTTGTAATTTGTATATTTTTTATTTTATATACTTTATTTTGTATCGAACAAAATACTTGTACTATTATGTTTATAGATTGATTAATAAAAATAAGATTTTTTATGATTTACTTACAAATATTATAGTATAAGAAATATGCATATATGCATTTAAAAAAATATGCATATATGCACCGCACCTAAAACGTTGATTTTTTTTTTGTTAAAAGATATTAGGTTTTTTTTATTCTAGTTTTTTTTAATTTACTGATTTTTAAAAATTTATTTTTTCAAAAAATGCAGTTTTTTTAACAAAATTGGAGTTTCTTGAAAAAGTTGCAGTTTTTTTGAAAAAAATTCAATTTTTTTTAATTGCAGCTTTTTATTTTTGAAAAACTTGCAGTTTTCGTAAAATAAAACGGTTTTTTTTTAAAAACTGTAGTGTTTTTTAAAAAATTACTTTTTTTCAAAAAAAATTTAAATTCAAGTTTTCTGAAAAAAATTAAAAAATCTCCATTTATAAAAAAAATCAAAAATTATTTTTAAAAAATCCGAAATTTGATTTATTATGTTAATTGTGTCCAATAACACAAAAAATAAACATTAAATGAGATCTGTAAGATTACGATCAATCCCTTAATACATTAGTTTTGATCTAACGTTTCACTTTTAGTTCTCGGAAAACTATGAGTTTTCAACCGATCTCATCACTATATATATATATATATATATATATATATATATATATATATATATATATATATATATATATATATATATATATATATATATATATATATAAAGGGAAGGGTTATATGGAAAACAAAAAAACCCTAAAAAACTCCTAAAAATCATAAAAATGCATAAAAAATAGAGATCACAAAACTTTTTTTTAATTTTATATATGAAAAAATCGCATATTTATTTATAAATTCACTAAAAAAAATAAAAAATCAATTTTTTTGAAAAAAAAAATAAAAAAATCAACGAATTTGTAGTAAAAGGTGCGGTTTTTTCAAAAAAAAAGTTTTGTGATCTATAAGTATTTTTTATGCATTTTTATGATTTTTAGGTTTTTTTAAGGTTTTTTGTTTTTCATAATATATATATATATATATATATATATATATATATATATATATATATATATATATATATATATATAATGTATGTTCAAATGAAAACATTTTGTAACATAAGAACAACTGAGAATAAATTTCAACCACAAATTCACTATACATCTAAACTACTAATATATTTATTATCTATTATATTTTTATTAGAAATAAGCTCTATCCACATACCCACCTAACAGTTATCACTCCCTCACCATAGAAACTTATTGTATTCTCGCTCATCTTATTTAAAGTTACACCACTACAAAAACCACCGGACCACCATACGGCCGCCGTCGCACTACTTTATTGCCGTCATCGGACCACCGTACTGCCCCCGTCGGAACCACCGCATCATCGTTGGTATACCATCGAAACGACTGGAACACTGTCGAAAAGACCAACACATTGTCGGAACGTTGCCTATTCACTCTCTCAATATTGTTTTGTCATTTCATCTCTTCACCTCCACTCGTTTGCTTGTCGAAAACCACCTCCCTCCGCCTCTCCTTCTTCCTGAACCACCTCTTTGAATTAGCCGAAAAAACATCTAGTATGAAACTACCTTCTCATAACCATCTCTGTCTTGTCTCCTCTCCGATCTCGCTTTCACCGACCACTAAATATGGTGTTATCGATTCTAGATCTACAGTCGAAAGCCTCCAGATCTAGTTCACGAGCAAACAAGATCGTGGGACAAAGATAATTTTGAGCACATCTCCGACCATCACTCCAATGAAACCTAACAACTTTCGCAGTAAGTATAGACCCTTATATCAGCAACAACTATCGTTTTTGCTGCTCAGTCTGCTGTCGTGGACAAAATCTCCAAAAAGGAGAACAAACAATAGCAAATTAATCTCACGTTCTATCTCTTCTAGAGAAGAAAGGCTTAAAGAAACATGCAAAACCCAATCTGAATATGTATCAATCGAAATCACTAAAATTGATGCAGAATCCCAATTTAGTGAATACCACAAATCGTAATAAGGAACAAGAACATAATTACCAAATCTTCAATGCACACTATATTGATAATAGTCTAGTACATAAGATGATGAATTACTCTCGGTTCTCTCTGTTTTTATCTCTTGAACTCGATATGGCTATTATGGAAATCCCTTTTTACATATCTTAAACAAAACAATATATACCTAGACCTAATACAAAGCCCAACCAAAAATCATTAAGAGATTTCGGTCCACACAACATCGAAACCATGGTGTTTTTGGTACTTAGACCGAGAACTCTAAAAGCTATGAAATGCAGAGTATAAACCACAAAATTTATTTCCTAACAATCTACCCCTTGGTTTATAACTTTCTTTTCTTTTTAGTCTTCCTTGAACTTGCTTTCAGCTCTTTCCTCGATCTCAACTTGACTACAAGATGTACATATGAATCTTCTATATGAATAACTTCATCTTTAGTAGTTGGGCTTCCCTCAAATTTGACTTTGAACGCACATTGGGTATAGAGGCTTCTTGTAAGTCGGCACTTTTAGCTTTGAGAAACTTCATAGACAATAACAAAGAGACCGATTCTTTTGGATCACTTCAGCAGGCTCATAAATAGCAGCAAATTGATTAAGGAGGCTTCAATGCAATTCATCACATAACTTCAAAAATAGCTTCACCTTGCTTCTGGGGTTGAAAGACTGTGAGTTGAATAATAATATCCACTTCTTGTTCCTTCGAATGAATATTATTCGTCGATCATGGATGTGTCTTAAAAATAACCATGACCAAAAAATTCATGTGGATCACAAAGTCATAAGGACCCTTCTCATCACAGATGTTCAAGGACCTAGCCTTGTCTCAAATGGATACTACTCACATTATATGTGTAAACACGAAGGAACGTACTGTGATTTGTTGAGTATCGGAGAACTACTCATGGCTATTTTTTATGTTAGCCCTGCATATCCTCGATCAAAGATCTCAATACAGTTTTTCAAGTTAACAAGTTAACTTGGCCCTTGGCAAGATGTTCATCGATAATCGTGTCTTGCGAGGTGCATCGCTCTAGTGTCATGATAGTTCTTAGGTAAAGATAACTGACAAGACCTCTTGACAATCTGTACAGTTTCAGACTTTCAATTCCTTAAATACGATAGTTTTTAGAAAGATATTGCATAACTAACAGTTTGTACAGTTTCAAGCTTTCAATTCCTTGTGAAAGTAATGTGAAGTGTAATAATTGTCAATTCCTTTCCAAATTTCTTCTCCTTGCTCAGAAAATTCTGATACAGACTCATTGGGTCTCTTCTTCTTTTGAATTCTCCTTAAGTCTCTTCTTCCTTCGAATTCATATTTTAAGACAAAAGAAATTTTGAGATAAAGTAATTAAAAAAACTTAGCACACAATATAACAACTAAGAATAAAAATAAAATTAAAATACGTTCAAAGCAATGTTTTTGGATTTTTGATTTTTCTGAAAAAGAAATAAAAACCGAAATAAACATATTTTTGGATTTTTTTTTTTTTAATTTTATGATTTTTTTTTTGGTTTTTTTATTCTCCCCCTAAATTTGCACATAGAGGAAAAATATGAACGAATTTAATAAAAACAAAAATAAATAAAATAAAACAAATACATTTTAATAATTAAATTTAAAACATTTTGGGATCAAAAGTTGTCAAGCAATTTAATATCGTTTCTCTGCACACACACACACCTGCATGAATAGCTCTGGTCAATCACCAATATTATGGTCCACTTAAACACAAAGGATATTTGCAAGTTAGACATATTATAAGTGACAATACATTGCAGTTATATTCCTAAATAGACCATTTTGCTAATGACGACCAAGGATATTCCTAAAACAATATAATCTCCTTATGTAAGCCCAAAACTCGATCCAATAAGCCAAGCCCAATCATTTTTGGGCCTTAACCCATAAATTCTCAACCTAAAACCCTTATTGGACCAAGATTTCTTTATTAGGCCCTAATGGGCTGATAACTTCTTCATGTAGTCTCTATGGGCCGAAAAACTCTTTTGGGCCATACCAAAAATCGGATTTGATATTTTGGGCCAACCGTGGGCCAAGTGCCTCTCCAAACTAGGTTAGCCCATTATCAGAGAGAGAGAGAGAGAGAGAGAGAGAGAGAGAGAGAAGAATAAGGGATAATGCATTGCCACCTTAATGTTGTCCATCATACATCTATGCCTTGGACCATCATGTAACAAGGCATGCATCCCATCAAGTTTTAAAGAAGTCAACTTCTCCTCTTCCTCTTATCTATCACTCAGCATACCCCTCTTCATACACCTCACAACTTCATTTATTGCATCACTTAGCTTCAAGAAAACTCTCATCCTTTATTTCTCTCAAAAATTTGTGGGTGGTGGTGTCATCCTCAAGATTTCCTTCAAGTATCATAACTTGGTAAGTCCATATTCTTCTCTAGATGTTATATTTCAAGTCTATGCTAAGATCCTTCCTCTTACAACTTCATTTTCGTGATTTTGGACCTTAAAACCACCTTTATCTCAAGATCCCACCAAAAACTCAAGCTAGGTTCAAAGTTTCATCTTCTTCATCATCTACATCTCAAAAAAAAAACCCAAGGTGAGTTCATACCCCCTTGTTTTCAGTTTTATAATGTTTTTGGGGGAGAATACAAGTGCTTTTGTGTTAGATCTATTTATATATGCGTGTTTATGTGTTTAACTTTTAGATCTTTACTTGAAAATGAAGTTTATCACTTGGATCTTGAAAAAAAACCTTGAGAAAAGTATGTTTTATCACATATAAAACATGTAAACTTGTAGATCTGGGATTTATACACTTAAAATAGCAAAAACAAGTCTTGTGAACAAACTTAGATAACTTAAACTCAAAAATTTGCCCTTGACAGAAAAGTATTAGTCCAATCTCGAACTGCTTTGACCACCTTAATGGTAATATTTTTCAAAAATCTTTTACATGAAAAAATTTCAGGTTATTACCTTTAAAATTAATACTCTCATGTTTTCATACGATTTTTCTACAATTTTTGGCGAATTTTACAAAACTATCTATCAGATTTTAAATAATTTCGGACCAACCTGTGAAGGTGAGAAATTTCATACTTGTTAGAGGCCATTAAAAATTATGAGAAAAATGTTGAACAAAGTAGAAAAAATTTCCAAACCTCCAGAATTTACGGATCCAAATTTCGACTTACGATGATTTTTCTACAAATTTTCCAACAACTAGGTCAGAAAAGCCAAAAACCAGAAAATGTGTATTTTCAAACAAATCAAGCCAAAAATGATATTTTTGACAAAAATGGGTTAAAATGTTATTTTTACCACAAACTAGCCATAAATACAAGTTTTGAAAAAAAGGGGGACTAAAGTGTTATTTTCACTATGTTTGGGCCTTATTGAGAATTTGTGGCTTATTGAGCCAAGAACGTCATTTTTAGAAAAAACTAAGCTTTTTATATCAATTTTGTAAATAATCGAGCTAAAATAAACTAAACAATAACAAACAGGTTAAAAACGGGGCCCAAATGATGAAAACCCATATCCAGTGAGTACATGGGGCGTACTCTTGTGTACGTTAAGCATACAGCTTGCATGGCTTGTACACTGCACGTACGGGCTTGTACGCCCAGCGTACTAACCTGTTAAGCCATAAACTCCAAAAAGGCTTAATCCCTTAAGACCTTAAGCTTCAAACATAGATATAAGTCCACTGTAGTGTCTTAACCCATAAATTCGATTACTTGGTGGCTTGCAAACCACCAAATTGACCCAAACATGAAATATAACAACTAACTTCCATGGAAATGACTAAAAGTCATGCATGGCCACAATAAGACCTTCAAGATGGAAACTTTTCTATTCTTGGGACTCATATAGCACTAAGGGTGGCAACCCTAAGCCTAGAAACGGATTTGGATGATAAAAATACATTCTTGGGACTAAAAAGGTCCAAAGCACCATTACCATAGATCTAAGCATACATGAGGCAAGTTGTAAGCTTTTTACCTCAAAAGAGTACTAGATGATGATGATATCCCAGATCCTTGAGCTCAAGTTATACAAGTTCTTCTTAACCAACTTCTTCATTGTCCTTCCAAGATCCAAACTACCAAAATGGGCTTCATAATATCAAATCACACAAGGATGAGGAATGTTAACCTTTCTAGGGTTTCTATGTTTAAGTGGATGGTAAGGAGGCTGGTGTTTGGGACATAATAAGGTATTTATATGGATTTAACCCTAAAAATTAGGGTTTTGAGTCTGCCCACGTACGTTGCGCGTACTCCTTGGTACGTTATGCATACACACCTCCGCCCCCTGCATCCAATCTTGCTACTACGCCCCATGTATGCCAAGCTTACGCCCAACGTATGTCTTCAATAGGCCCACTCACTAAAGGCCCACTCAATTAATCCATCATCACTCTCATAGTCAACAATAAATTACAAAAATAAATAATTAGCCTTACCTTAAATCACGGATGTTACAATTCTCCTATACTTGAATCTGACTTCATCCTAGAAGTCCTCTACATCTGGAAATAGCTCTGGGTAGTGCTCCCTCATCTCCTCCTCGGGCTCCCAAGTCCACTCAGACCCCTCGCGGTGTAGCCACTGCAACCTTACCGGCTCTACCCTCTTGTTCCTCAACTCTTTGATCTTCATGTCAAGAATGGCTATTGCTCTCTCGATGTAGTTCAATTATCATCCACCTGAATATTTGAAAGACCCTCCTCGATACTTTCATGAATTATATATCTCATTACTCCAAAACATGCTACATGCATATTCATAAAAGTAATATTTTATTATACAAGATGGTCTTGTTACAAAATATTGGATACAAACTGACTAAGTTTAAGTTTATTACAAAACTACCCAGGATATTGTAATTTTATACATACTAAAACTTAAATACAAAAGTAATAATAGAAACTATTCTAATTCTTCCGACAGTATATGGCTATACTTGATGCTTATTGCCTGCAATTTATTAAAATATTGAGAGGGTAAGCGACAACGCTTAGTGAGTTCAATAAGAGATACAATATAACGTTATGCCATATATATATACATCAATATGGCAGAAGAAAAGAGGAACAACAAAGACATATGTGAAATCATGTGACAGGCGTTCATATCAATCAAATACTTTATTCAAAGATATACTTTTCAATGCTTGATATACATCAATAGAGTTCAGCCCAAATGGCATAAAAGACATATAATTTTCTGATTATCATTTTGCTAGCATATATAGGCTTTTAGCCCTACCTAGCCCATTACCAATATCAAAAGTTATATGATACATGCTTTACATGGTCAAAGGCACAAAACCAATGCGAGGTAGTGGATACTTGTTCTTGATAGTCACCTTATTTAGCTCACGGTAATCAATACACATTCGCATCGAATCGTCCTTCTTCGTGACAAACAATACCAGAGCACCCCAAGGAGAGGTACTCGGTCGAATAAAGCCTTTGTCAAGTAATTCCTGCAGTTGGATCATCATTTCTTTCATCTCAGCGGGTGCAAGACAATAAGGAGTCTTTGCAATCGGAGCAGCACCAGGCACAAGGTCGATTTGGAATTCCACTTGCCTGTCTGGAGGTAATCTAGGCAAATCATCGGGGAAAACTTCATGATACTCGTTAATAACGGGAAACTCATTTACAATTTTCTTCTCCTCTTTAGAGATATCAACTGTATAGGCCATATAGATAGAACATCCCTTTGATATGAATTTACAAGCTTTTAAGAAGATATTATTTTTAAGATTTTAGGTCTTTGTTCACCGTAGACATAAAGAGGATTCTTCCCTTTGATAGGAATACGTACTATCTTTTCATAACATAAGAGTTATGCGTGATTCTTTGACAACCAATCCATGTCGGGAATAATATCGAAGTTGGGCAAGGAGATAGGGATCAGATTAGCAAGAAAATTATAGCCTTCAATTTATATAACACAATCTCTATAGACTTTATCAGCAAGTAATGATATACTTCCCGCAGTATCTACATGAAATGGTTACGCCATTGCATAGCAAGAAATTTGAAAAGAATGTGCAAATTCATGAGACACAAAAGAATCTGAAGCACCAGAATCAAATAAGATGTGACCAGGTCTAGAGTTGACAATAAATGTACCCGTCACAACGTTCGCGTCCACACGTGCTTCTTCTGTAGTAATCTGGAATGCACGACCTTTAGCTTTTGGCGCCTCCTCCTTTTTAGTTGGAGTACCCTTTGATTGTTGAACAGGGACTTGACTTATCTCTGGTTGTTGAACAGAAGCTTGACTTCCCGTCATCTGACTAGTAAGAGTAGAGAAAAAATGTTTTTGTGGCCAATAACACCACAAGCATAGCACGTAGTACTCTTCATCGGGAAAACAGGTTTTACGTGACCCATTTCTCCACACCCATAACATATCACAGATCCTTTATCTATTTTGCATTGGCCTTGGTGATTCTTTCCGCATCTTCTACATAATGGTGACTGAAGAGAAAAAGATTCTGACCTATCACTGCCACGAGATGCATTCTGAGATTGCATCCTTGAATTTGAATCGGCTCGAACAGGTTGAGGTGGTGGCATAGAGGAAACAGGAGTAGTTCATTCAATACGTGGCGGTTTTGAAATAAAGAGAGTGGCACCATGTATCTCTAAGTCATGCTCACGCTTTCGAGCATACTCTATAGCTTTATCAAACGATAGAATATCCCGATTTATCACAAAGTCGCAGATTTCATATCATAACCCTTCCAAGAACAACTGAATTTTATCGTTTTCAGTTGGTATGTACTTTGCAGCGAATCGTGCTTGTTGATTGAACTGAGTATCATACTCATTCACCGTCTTCCCTTCTTGTTTGAGTTCTAGGAATTCTTTCTCTAACCTTCTCATCATGTCTAGAGGAAAATACTTCACTAGCAAACGAGTCTTGAACATCTCCCAGGACAAGTTCTCCTGGTTATAATTATTGAGAGCTTCATACGTTGCTTCCCACCAGACCAAGGCTTCATCAACTAGCATTGTAGATGCGTAATTAGCCTTATCTTCATTATCCACATGGGAAATACAGAATACTTTCTCTGTGTTCTGAATCCAAGTAAGAACGACTATAGGATTAAGGAAACCAGAAAACTCTGTAGCTCCACTGCTTTTAAAAGTTTTGAAAGAGGGATGTCTCGCCTTCTCTCCTGAAGATTCTCCAACAGCTTTCTCTTTGCCTTTATTATTATCCTTCTTGTGCTCTTCAAGAGTTTGTTGGATAACGCCAGTCAGTTTATCCATGATTCGCACCTCACGAGGGGATACTGGAGTTTCTGCTTCATCAAGATGACGATCCCCACCAACTTCTGATGTATGACTACTTACTGCTTCAGCCATTCCTCTGAAAATTTGGAGTAATATAATAATTTTAGAATATTAGGATTTATTATTACCTAATACTTCACTTAAGTCTTTCCTATGGTTTGTATCCGTATACTAACAATGAATTAGTTCATATATTGAACTCTCAATAGTTTAAGTCTAAATAATAATCCTTAGAATTTAGTTCACTTAAACTTCCGCTCTGATACCATGATTGAAAGACCCTCCTCGATACTTTCATGAATTATATACCTCCTTATTCCAAAACATGCTACATGCATATTCATAAAAGTAATATTTTATTATACAAGATGGTCTTGTTACAAAACATTGGATACAAACCGACTAAGTTTAAGTTTATTACAAAACTACCCAGGATATTGTAATTTTATACATACTAAAACTTAAATACAAAAGTAATAATAGAAACTATTCTAATTCTTCCGACAGTATATGGCTATACTTGATGCTTATTGCTTGCAATTTATTAAAATATTGAGAGGGTAAGCGACAATGCTTAGTGAGTTCAATAATAGATACAATATAACGTTATGTCATATATATACATCAATATGGTGGAAGTAAAGAGGAACAACAAAGACATATGTGAAATCATGTGACATGCGTTCATATCAATCAAATACTTTATTCAAAGATATACTTTTCAATGCTTGATATACATCAATAGAGTTCAGCCCAAATGGCATAAAAGACATAATTTTCTGATTATCATTTTGCTAGCATATATAGGCTTTCAGCCCTACCTAGCCCATTACCAATATCAAAAGTTATACGATACATGCTTTACATGGTCAAAGGCACAAAGCCAATACCAAAATAATACAAGACATGCTCTACATGATCAAAGGTATAATATGAAAACGAGACATGCTCTACATGGCCAAAGACTCAAAGTCAATACCAGAATATCACAAGAAAGCACCTTGCACATATAACACATAACATACAATTGTTCCTATATATTGAATAGTAATAAAATAGTAATTTGTGCAGCACTTCGTTACTATAAATAGCTTTCTTCTATAAAAACCATGAGATATATTAAAAACCGGGCTCAGCGAAGGTATGGCTTCAAAACCGAAAAGATAAATTTTTCAAGCTTCACGGGAACTTCAGGACGTATTTTGGGTGCTAAAATTGATATCGGGGCTTCAGGGAATGTCAAAATAGAAAAAATAAGAAAAGGGGGGGTGAAAATGGTTAGTTTCCCATTTTTCTTCGGGAGGGTTCGCAGCCCTCTTATTTATAGGGTGAGGGTGCGAAGGTCGGCCAGTCAGAAGGGACACGCAGCTGCTGGAGCGAAGGCCACGAAGCGAGAAGGGAGAGCTGGCACGCAGCGAGGCTCGGAGAGGTGAAGGGCACGCATCGGACGGGGATTGGACCAGCGCTTCGGACAGGCGAGGAGTCATCGGCTTGGACACGACACGGTTCGCACGTCGGACGTGGCACGACTCAGTGACGCATCTGCTTCTTGCGAGGTGATGTGGCCGGTACTATTCATGAGAAAATTCTCGGAAAATGTGCCCCAAACTTCTAAAATCCATAACTTTCGCATACTGGCTCCGTTTTTGACATTCTTTATATGCACGCGTAGGCGAGAATATATTCTACAATTTTCATTTAGACTTCATTGGCTAATTTTGAGTTTATTTTTAATATTCTTATTTTTAACAGACCGGGACAGGAAAATCCGTTAAAAATTCATAATTTCTTCATCCGACGTCCATTTTCATCAGACTTTTTACCGTTGTACTACAAATGACGAGACCTTCGATTCTCGTTTAGGTTGTTTCGGCTAAATAACGTTCGATCTAAAATTCGAGTTCTTAGCTGTCTACTGCTATTCCGAAATTTAGAAAAATCATAACTTCCTCATACGAAGTCAGATTTTAGCGTTCTTTTTATCGAACTTCTTGGTTTAATGAATGCTACGACTTTTGTTTAGATCACTAAGGCTAAAAATTAGCTTATGAAAAACTCACTTTTACATCATTTGGCCTCGTGCCGGTTTTGTCACGGATCTTCGATTGGTCATAACTTCTTCGTTATAACTCGGATTTCAACGAGGTTTTCGCCTAAACTTTTCTAACGAGATTCTTTACAATTTTAAATAATAAAATTTTACTTATTTTAAAATTTTATATTTTCACTAAATTTCACTATTTGGTATTTGATTGAATCTCATAAGACTTCCAATACTTTCTGAATGATTCTTCCAATACTTTCTGAATGATTCTGGGCATAGTTTTACTTTATTTCTAGTAAAAACCATCTGTTAGAACTCAACATTCATATTTACATAATATTTCATAATATTATTTACTTTTATAATTTACAATACATAATAATTGAACATGTATATTACAATATCCTCTAAAGGCACAATTGCGGAGTCATCCACTAAGCACTTCCGTATCTGGGAGGCATGGAAGGTGATGTGGATTTGATTAAGCTCGGATGGCAGATCCATTTGAAACGCAACCCGGCACACCCAAGCCAAAACCCTGAACGGACCGATATACCTGGGGCCTAGCTTGCCTCGCTTCCTGAACCGGATAACACCTTTCCAAGGTGACACCTTCAGGAGGACCATATCCCCTACCTGAAACTCTAAGTCTGAACAGCGCTTGTCGGCATAGCTTTTCTGCCGACTCTGAGAAGTTTGAAGCTTGCTCCGGACCTACTGGATCTTCTCCGTGGTCTTGAGTACCACCTCATTACTCCCCATGACTCTCTGACCAACATCACCCCAACAATTGGGGTCCTACACTTCCTCCCGTAGAGTATCTCAAAGTGATGTCCATCTATGCTAGCGTGATAACTATTGTTATACGAAAATTCTGATAACGGAAGATACGTATCCTAACTCCCACCAAAGTCTAATACGTACGTACACAGCATGTCCTCTAGGGTTTGAATCATCCTCTCACACTAACGGAGTAATCACTGTCATCCTCAGATATATGTCTCGAATCAAAGCCACCACTGCCTTGCGGAGAAGAGCATCATCCATCACATTGGGCTTCCCCGAGTGATAAAGGATCTCACAATCATAATCCTTTACCACATCCAACCAATGACGTTGCCTCATGTTCAGATTTGGCTAATCCATCAGGTACCTCAAGCTCTTGTGGTCTGTGTAAATGGTACAACAAACCCCATAGAGGTAGTTGTTGGATTAATGTCTAAGTCCATAACTATATTTGGTATGTACTTGACCCGACCCGGCATGGTCCATTTGGGTTGCACTTCACCGACACAATTTATATGGATAATCTTTTGAGAATAGTATGTTTATGATTAATATTAATATATTATAAGTTCTAATATATTACTATGGAATCATATTATTTAATTAGTATTGATCAAGAATTAATTTATAATTAATTAAGTGATCAAAGGAACTAATTAAATATGGACTCTTATATATATGGAATGGGCCAAGTTCATTTAGGTTGGGCTAAGCTTTCATGGATAGTCCATGGAGTGTTTAACCCATGGATCCTAGGAAATGAAAGGTCATGGGTATTAGGGTTTAACCCTAATCCTCCACACTATATAAAGATGTCCTTGGTTGGTGAAATTGGCACTAGTGGGTACACTATGAAGGGCTAGCCAATTTCACTAGAGAGAACCAAGTATCTATATTCTCTAAAGTCTTCCAAGGTGTTTTGGTGATTTGTGATTCCACTTGAGGCTTCCACACTATTGGGGCTAAGCTCTTAAAGCTTGAAGACATCAAGCTACATCAAAAGGTATGTCATCTAACTAGTACTTTGTAGTACAAGTGCTTCATAATATGCTAGTTAGGATTAAAGCCTTGGAAAGTTCTTATTTGCATGTATTATAGAGAAAACATAGATCCAAGGTTTATAGGGTTGCATGTACACCATAGGAGTGTTAGAATGCTCAAAACCCAATAGTTTTGTCTCCAAATCTTGAGAGTGAAACCATAGCCCCCAGCTCCAAATCGTGTGTCAGATAATTCACCTCATGAGGCTTCAACTGCCTCGAAGCGTATGTTATCACGTGACCCCGATGCATCAGCATTGCACCCATTCTCGTGATCGAAGCGTCATAGTAAACCACTAAATCTTTGATGCCCTCCGGTAAAGTCAGAATCGATTCCTCACACAACCGCTATCCGAGAGTCTCGAAAGCTTCCTACTGCTCAGGCCCTTAGCGGATGGTCACCGACTTCTTGGTCAGTCAGGTCAAGGGAATAGCAATCTTGGAGAAATCCTAGATGAATCTGTGATAATAACCCGCCAAACCAAGAAAACTCCTAATCTCAGATGGAGACCTCAGAACCTCGCACTGCATCACGGCCTCTATCTTGGCTGGATCGACCAAAATACCCTTCTGGTTGACAAGGTTCCCCAGAAACTACACCTCGCACAACCAGAACTCACACTTTGAGAACTTTGCGAAAAGTCTCTTCCTCCTCAGTGTCTCTAGCACCTCCCTTAGGTGCTCCTCAAGCTGCTCCTGAGTCTTGGAATAAACCAAGATGTCATCGATAAATACCAATCACATGCCGATCCAGCATCGGTCTGCACACGCGATTCATGAGGTCCATGAATGCAGCAGGAGCATTGGTGAGCCCAAAAGGAATCACTATGAACTCATAGTGACCATAGTGAGTTCAAAAGGTTATCTTCTGCACATCGTCGTCCCTGACTCGCATCTGGTGATAAACCGATCGCAGATAAATCTTGGAGAACCAAGATGCACCCTGAAGTTGGTCAAATAAGTCATCAATCCTCGGGAGGGGATAACAGTTCTTCACCATTACCTTATTCAACTCCCGGTAATCTATACACATCCAATGTAACCCGTCCTTCTTCTTCACAAACAGGATCGGGCTCCACACGGAAAACTACTCGGCCTGATGAATCCCTTGTCTAACAACTCCTGCAGCTATGTAGACAACTCCTACATCTCAGGAGGAGCCAACCGATATGGTGCCTAGGCTATCGGAGCCGCACCAAGAACTAGGTCAATCCTGAACTCTACCTGTCTCTCCAGAGGTATCCCGGGAATATGTTCGGGTTCTCCCGTACAATTGGTACATCATCCACTATCGCCTTACCCTTATCCTAGGTATCCATGACATAGGTGACATAGTCTGTGCAACCCTACTTGGGGTCTGAACTCGCACAAGTTGTTGCTCGCAATCGATCACTGCTCCATTAGGGCTCAACCAGTCCATACCCACGATAACCTTATTCCCTCGCAGGGGAATAGGGACTAAATCCACAGAAAAGTGCTCATCGAACAACTACAGTGTAAATCCCCGATGAACCACCGCAACTCGTACAGTCCTATCATCTATGATCTCTACATCAAGAGTACAGTCCAGTTCCCCCGGAGCTCCAACAAAACGCTTGCTAAGAATGAACAATACCAGAGCAGATATACCGTTCACTAAGAACGATCCCGTTACAACATCAGGAGTTGCACGTGCCTCCTCTGTTGTCAACTGAAAGGCCCTGCTCTTTTCCACATGCACCTTTGTCCGGCCCTATTGGCCATCGGTAATCCTCAGTGTAGTAGAAGCGAGTGTCGCCACCTATCCTACTGCTGCTAATGGGACCACTTGTGTCCCCTCTGATTGCACTAGAAGCAAATCAAATCTGATATTGTGGTGGTGGTGGTGGTAGCAGTACAATCCCTGCTGACATGACCAGTTCGGTTTCACTTAAAGCAGCCCAAACTACCCACCTTGTACGTCCCCTCATACATCTTGCCGCACTTGCCACAACGGTTGTAGCCCTGCTGGCTCTTCGATTTGTGATCTGATACCTTGGGCTTTTTTCCCGAACTGCCTGTCTGAACCCCATCTAGTTTCCTCTTCCTCTCCATCTCCAAACCCAGCTCCCTCTCACGAGCTCTCACTATCATATCCTCCAGCATCTTGCAGCTGGATCGTCTCACAAACTGTCAAATATCGCTCCTCAACATCTCATGGTATCGGGCCTTTTTCATCTCCTCATCCGCCACATACTGCAGAATCAGAACGGACCTCTCCTTGAACATGGCGGTGATCTCGGTCACTGTCTCAGTCATCTGCTGGAGATCCTGGAACTCCCTCGCAAGCTGTTGCACCTTTATTACAGGTGTGAACTTAGCCCTGAATTGGGTTGAGAAATCACTCTAGGTCAACACATCAATAGTGGCATCATCTCCAATAGCTCATCCAACCTCCTCCCACTAATCATGCACCATGTCCTTCAGGAGGCAGGAAGCAAGTCGTACCTTGTCCCCCTTGGGACAGCGGCTGGTGTGAAAGGCATAGGAAACATCCACTAACCACCTGCTGCTAGAAATAGGTTCCCTAGCCCCATGGTAGTTTGGAGCTCCGCATGCTCGGAACTCCATGAATGTCATCGTGTACGCCCCTAACATGGCCGCCATCTCGGTACGGAATGCACCCAACCTCTCTTCAAGAATCTCAAAAAAATGCCCTCCTTGACCGTACCGAAGATCACAGGAGTCTGGTCAATGATACTGCGCGTGATCTCAGATGAAATGAACTATCTCATCTGATCATCGAGCTGCCCGGCTCCAAAGCCCGATCCTGATCCCTCGCCTACGCCAGAACTACCAATTGGTCTTGTACGTAGCGTCACCATACTCAAAATACACCAATAAAATCATCAGAATACTCATCATAACTCAAGGGATCTCACACACTACAAGTTCCATGGGTTCATCTCAGTCTTCCTTAATTCGAGTACGGATCCTCTGCTTTCAGTAGTATCGGCCCATACTACCTTCCACATCTATCCGTACTTTCCTCAAGAACTGCCTTGACTCCACCAAGTCCCTTTCACTACTATTGTTCACTACGCTAATCTCATCCTAGGCTTGCCCTAGGGTAATCTCCGACCCACTCTCTGCCATCAGCTTCATAATAAGTCCATGCTACCTTTCCCTAACTAGCTCGCGAATACCATTACATATTACTAACACCAGATAATTCTTCGAATGAGAGGTCTCTCCCAACAATGGTTAGACTCACACGAGAGCTGCGAAATAAGGCTAAACCTAACCTTCTGAAATTATTTAGTCCTCGTAATATGTAACTTAACATATTTGTTTACTAGTTAGTTAAAGATAAGTAGAACTCCTAAAGCACAAAGCAAGTAGCATTCGAGCATTGAGTAACCATAATCAAGCATATCCTAATCAGGCTATCATATTACTAACTAATCAGTACTAGCATGCAGTTCGAATAAGCTCATACAATAGGCATATAAGGCATCATTCCTAGTGTTGGGTTTTGAGCATTCTAACACTCCTAAGTGTACATGCAACCTTAAATACCTTGGATCTATGTTTTCTCTATTATACATGCAAATATGAATATTCCAATGTATTACCCTATTTAGCATACAATCTTTTGATACTTCGGTAATATAACAAGTTAGAATACATACCTCTTGATGTAGCTTGACTCCATGATGCTCGAGAGCCTAGTGCCCTAAGTGTGACACCTCAAATGGTTCACACAACATCATCAACTCTTGGAATAACCATGAGAAGAAGACACTTCATGCTCAAATTGGCTAGCCCTCATATATGTATCACTAGTGCCAATTTCTTGAGCTAAAGGGATCCTTATATAGTGTGCACATTAGGGTTACACCATGTAACCCATGACTTTACCCATTCCTCTAATACCATTTTCTGTCACACCCCGCTAAAGCGGAAACACGAGGTGTGGCAATATTAAGGGTTTCATAGCAAAAGTTAAAAGACAACACCAACCATAGTTTAAAAATCATTACAAATTTACAATGGGTTTGAACAAATTTTTAAAAGAAATTACAATGTAAACTGAAATACAACACATGCTGACATGCAAATAATGCTCCATGGGTTTTAACCTCCATGGAGTATCCATGGGTCACCACATGGGTTAAATCCAACATAAGGAATCTTGGATCATAAGCCCACATATATAAGAATGAATGATTTACACAATCAATCCCCATATATTTTAATTAGTTTCTTTTTTATCACTAAATTAAGTCCAAATTAATTCTTGATCAATACTAATTAAATAACATGATCTCATATTAATATATTAGAACTTATAATATATTAATATGTAACAAATGTCTTCTTCTCATAAACGGTCTATTCAAATGTTCTGATGCCATGCAACCCAAATGGACCATGTCGAGTCAGGTCAAGTACATACCAGTTATAGTTATGGACTTAGACACTAATCCAACAGTCTCCCACTTGGATAAGTCTAAAACTATTATTGAGTATAACTTCAAGAACCAACTGACAATTGTAGCTCTCAAAAGTTGTTGTCGAACTCTGACCTTGTCGATGAACTCTGACCTTTGTCGATGACTTGTCTATTAGATAAGGGATCATATATTCCTCCATTCTAGATATCATATGAACTGAGACATGGATTATAAATCATTCTCTCTGTAGAATATGCCTCAAGGGTTCCGTACATATAAAGAGTGTCGAAATCCGAGTTATAACGAAGAAGTTATGACCCATCGAAGTTTCGCAACGGAACCGGCACGGCACCGAGAAGGCGTAAATAGTGAATTTATGATAGAGCGACTTTTAGCCTTAGTAATCTAAATGAAAGTCATAGAATATGTTAACCTGAGAACGTCCATAAAAAGAACGCCCAAATCTGACATCGTATGAGGAAGTTATGATTTTTTGAAGTTTCGGCTTAGCGGTGTACAGCCCGAAGTTCGAGTATTAGATCGAGCGGTTTTTAGCCGACACAACCTAAACGAGAATCGAAGATCTCGTTATTAGTAGCGTAACGATAAAAAGACAGAAGAAAATGGACATCGGATAAAGAAGTTATGAGATTTTAACAGACCAATCCTGTCCCGGCCTATTAAAAATATAACTTTAAAAATAAAGTCAAAATTAGCTGATGGAGTCTAAACGAAAGTTGTAGAGTACGTCTCCACCTACGCGTGGATATAAAGAACATCAAAAACGGAGTTCGTATGAACGAGTTACAAATTATAATAGCATATTTACGTATTAAAATAAAGTATAAATCATATATACGTACACATAAATATACATGTTGTCATTATAAGACTAATGTTGAGTTCTTTCGACATTAGTTTAGTACAAATATCATTAAATCCTTTTAAAACAGTATTATAGAGATGTGTTTAGTTGTTTATATAATTAAAAGGTCATTAAGTAATTATGGAGGGTAGTTTTTGAAAATTCAATTAGTATAAGTAAGTACCTTGGGCTCTCATATTTCTTGCACCATTATCTTGATTCAAGAGTCTTTCTCTTCTTATCCTCCGAGCATTTCGGTCCCTTGTGATTCGACTTCTCTTTCTGTAGTTTTAGTATAGTAAGGTGAGCGCTGAAGCGCTGCACGAATCTTTCTTAGAAAGATTTAGCGATGAAGTTCTGCCCCTGCAAAGCCCGACTCCTAGCTAAAATCCCCTTGTAAGTAAGTTATGCTTACCCTATTTTAAATATAGTTTATATTTAAAACTAGTATTGTTATTATGAATTTATAATAAATATTTGAGTTATTATTATGACTTATATAAGTGTCGTTATAATATCTTTTTAACTACTCGCGGTACGGGGAATCTGGTTTAAAGGGCCGCATAGGGTTGTTGGATTTCAGAAGTGCTATACGCCAAAATGGTCCTGCCTCCGGTGTTTTATGTCTAGCCCCTGTCTATACATAGTGGTTGGAAAGTATTGTTTAAACTCTTATATTATAATAATAATAATAATAATAATAATAATAATAATAATTTTTTTTGAACCGGCAAATCTAATCTACTCCTAAGCTAACGACACCTATTCCACATATATCCACGACGGGACTTGAACCCTCGACCTCAAAGAGGGAGTGCACCACCTGATACCACTGGGCTACAAGCCCTTTATATTAATAATTAGTCACGGTAAATATTAGACTAAAATCTAGTGGTAATAATACTAGGTTTCGTCGAAGGAAATTATTTTAAAGTAAACGAAGCGTTGTCCGAGTACCGAGTCACCACCTTATCAAGTGAGTGCATAGTTACTTTCATCTTACACATAGATATGAAATATTTAATATAAATTACGTGTTGTGAGTGCATAGTTACTTTCATATTACACATAGATATGAAGTATTTTATATAAATTGCGTGCTATGTGTGCATATTATCTGAATACTTGTTGTCTATGTTAGATGAACGATTTTATACATGTTTTAAATGATTTAAACTGTATATGTATTTTATATCTACGATAATGTTGGGGTAAAACATGGGTAGATGTAATAGATGGAATATGAGTTTGATGATGAGTTGAGAGGTGTTATAGACCACGAGGTGAGGGTGAGAGATGGACGATGTGAGAAGCCTTTTCCCAAACGATGGCCCCGTCATTCAGCAGAGTATGGATGACAACCACAGACTATTCTAGATAGTCCAGTGGAACACTAGCAGGCTCGCAACCTGTAGGTGTTGTGAACGATGTGTTCACCCGGTGTACTCTAAACCTTGGCGACCATGCAGACTTGGTGCCTAAACCTTGCCGATCATGCAAACTTGATGCCTAAACCCTGGCGACTATGTAGACTTAGTGCCCGTTGTGTAAACCTTGGCAATCATGCAGACTTGATGCCTAACCCCTAGCGACTATGCAGACTTAGTGCTTGTTGTGTAAACCGTGGCAACGATGGACTTCGTGTCGATTCCTTAGGAATAAATGAACGAGTAATAGCTGATTCTTAGGGTAGATCCTTAAGAATAAAGAAGATAATGGGGATGGGTAATTAGGCTGATGCTTAATTGATTAAACATAATAATTATATTATTATGGGTTGAAAACCCTATGTACTCACCAGGTTTCCCAACCTGACCCACTCAATTTATTTATATCACAGGTGTTGTTATGAAGTCACATTACACTGAGAGATGAAGGAGATATAAATCACTAGTGATAATGAATGTAAGTTCTATTTATGCTTATGTTTCTGTATTGGCGATGACATTTCAAATGTTTTAAAATGAATAAAAATACTTTTCTTCGGAAATGCTTTGATAACGTATTTATCATGTTTTACTGGGAACAAATTCCGCAACATTTTTATTAAAAAAGGTACTCTGATTTTCATAAAGCATAAATAAAATCGGTCATTTCTGGCCGTGAAAATAGGGATGTCACAGCTTGCTTCCTCAAATAAATAAAATCCTTACAATGATGCTTAAAGCAAGTGTTTGGTAGGAAATATTGCTTTATGTGTATGACAATCAATCAGATTGCTTCTATTTCAACACCTATATTGGTTTAATGTATTAATTTTCTCTTTGATTATCATATTTACTCCCTTAGGTGCTGATTTTGAAGCAAATCTAATTCATTATTAAAATGCATTAGACACTTGTATTGTACAATCGATGGGTGATGTATTTTTATAGTTTTGGCTGTTTCTTTGTAAAAAAACAAAAAATTACATAATTCAGCAATTGCCAGAATATAAATCATTTTGGAATCCAAAGGCAGCATACATAGAACATGACAAAGCTTTATGGAAGCGTATATTTACAATAAAGTTATTCATATTTTGTCCAAAGAAAAAGAGAGAGAGAGAGAGAGAGAGAGAGAGAGAGAGAGAGAGAGAGAGAGAAAGAGAGAGAGAAAGAGAGAGAGAGACATATCAAAAATGGCCATTCAGTTTTACTTTTCTAAATATTACATGTAATCCACACATGAATCACATGTAATTCATATGTAAATCACATGTGATTCACATATAAATCACATGTGATTCATATATGAAAGCTTAAATGCACGAACATCTCATCGATGAATCTATCAATGAGGGATTATTTTTGTTGTTATATTGATAATTTTCATTTTATATTCATTTGAATATATTAATCTAATGTGATATATGACATAGTGTTTATATCATTTTATAAATAGTGTTTATATATTTTTTTTACTTATTTTTTTCAAGTTATTTTTTATGTTTCAAACTTTTAATTTATATTTTTCATGTTTAACATTTTTTTAACCTTTTTACAAAATGAGCAAAACGTTAAAATTTAAAAATATTCCTAATTCGTAAAAAGCTTTTACAAAAAAAATTCATAATTTGTAAAAAATAATTAGGGATTATTATAATCCGTTCTTTTAAATTTCGATAAACTAATAAAAATTTTATAAAATGAACAAAAAGTCAAAAAAAGTTAAACATTCATAAGTTGTAAAAAGAATATACAAATAAATAAATAAATAAATAATAAAAAATCCTAAGTTGTAAAAAATGTTACAAATTCAGTTGACCTGCGTTTTTAAAAGCCTGTTTCGGATAAACGAACAAAATGTTTAAAAAAATTATGATTAAATAATGTAAACGAACAAATCATTAAAAAAATAAACGAATAAAACGTCAACTCATATATATATATATATATATATATATATATATATATATATATATATATATATATATATATATATATATATATATATATATATATTCGAATAAAACGTCAAAAAAATATAATGAATATTAAATCAAAAAATAAAAATAAATAACTAATAAGTAATAATATGATTTAAGATAATTGCTTTACAAAAAGTAAAAATGATTTTTATACAAAATCTATATTAAGTTTATTAAAATTAAAATTATTAGTGATTAAACACGTCAATCATTTTATTTTTGTGTAGTCTGATATCAATATCACATCATTGTTATGTCAATTGTCAATCATATCAAACAAGTTATATTTTACTTATTTTTATGTAAATGAAAGAAAGATAAAACTTGAATAGCAAAAAAATTTCGAAAAGAAAAAATTGAGGTACCTAGGTGAATGATAATATCTTTTCTATTAATACATAAAATAATTGGATAATGACTTAAAAATGTAATATATTTTTTGATTTGTACACATTTGTTCACTGAGTTTTTTTTCCGTCCATATTTACCCTTCAACTTGTTAAAATGTATACATTCAGTCCTCATGACCGGTTACTCCAGGTTAGCCGAGAAAAATGACTTAATAGGATAATATAGTTCTCATTTTGTACATATTTAGTCCTTAATATTTTTTTGTTTCAAAATAAGTTATTTTTGTTTTTGTACTCATTCAGTACTTAGGAATTATTACTATAAGTTTTTCTCACGACATCTTACGTGTAGCAATCATTAATGAGGTGTTTGGGGTTATTATGTTTATGTCCATCGCGATCTCGACTGTTTGGTTGCGTAAGTATTGTGGTTTGACTTAGGTCTTGTAATGTAAATGTCGTAACTTTTTCATACGATATCAGATTTTAACAATCTTTATATCCATCCACAAATTCGTTTTTTGAGTCTACTACAACTTTCGTTAAGATTACTCCCGTTAAAATGTAATATTTTTTTACTTATGATTTTATTATTAAAAAAAAAAAAAAAAAACGTTCATACATGCATTCATAAAAAAATGTGTGGATATAAAGATCGTAAGTAAAAATATATTACTTTTTAACTGAAGTAAATCTAAATGAAAGCAGTAGAAAGTTGAAATACGAATGCATGGATATAAAGATCATTGAAATCTGAGATCTTATAAAGAACTTATGACGTTCAGAACACATGACATAAGCAACCAAGTAGTCGAGATCGCGATGGACATAAGCATCAAAAGCCCCAAAAACTCATTAATGAATGTCTCACGTAGTCGTAAGAAAAAGCCTAAAGAAATCATTCATAAGTACTGAATGAGTGCAAAAACAAAATTGATTTATTTTGCAACAAAAAAAAAATATTAAGTATCAAATATGTACAAAAATATTAAGGACTAAATGTGTACAAAGTGAGAAATATATTAGCCTATTAAGTCATTTTTACCGATTAACCTGGAGTAGCCGGTCATAAGGACTGAATGTATACAGTTTAACAAGTTGAAGGGGTAAATGTGAACAAAAAAAAATAATAAAATAATAAAAAAATAAAAAAAAAACTCAGTGACCAAATGTATACAACTCGAAAAATATATTACTCTTTCAAGTCATTATCCCTAAAATAATTACACTCAAAAGCAGAGCCTTGCGGAAGTGATTATTGCAACTTTATGCAAGAATTAGGCGTAAAACATTTAAACAGCCCTAGATTCTTTAGAACAAATCTGTATAAACGACTGAAGTTACCTTCAATGTCATGGGTATATTTTTTTTTTCAACAAGTATGACTGTAATTTCAGACTGTTGTTAATCAAGATTTGATTTGACAATAGCAATTAAGTTTAAAAAGAATTATGAATCTGAAGAATATATACAGATAAAAATATATATATATATATATATATATATATATATATATATATATATATGTAGAGTTGTAAATTCAAAACTTCCTTTGAACAAGGGTGTTAACAAGTAGGTTAGGTCTTGTCCTTGTCCTTCTTCCCAGCAAGAATCATTGAAATCTGGAGACCTCTGCTGAATGCTTGATTGAAAAGCAGCCTTGTTTGGAACTCTGATACGAAAGGGAACCATGAAAGTATGACAATTGGCATAAATATCACCAATCCCATCAAGCATTCGTATGCACGCCCTAACTCCATTATCGAGTCCCAAAATCCTATGCCTTTTACACAAGGCCTGCACGCTTGACCAATCTGAATTCACAGTTCCACAACCACCATCATCAGTAAGCAAATGAGACAAATAAAATAAGGTATGTTTCTTTTCCCCAAAAAACAAATTCATCAATTTTAAGTAACATGAACATGAGAGGAGTTAAGAAGGTAAAAAGGTTGGTGTCTTAAATCTTAATACATTAAGTCAAGAGTAAGTGCAAAAAAGAAACAGCACTTACCAACATGAATGCCCAGCCTGTTGGCAAAAAGGCAAGGAAGGCAGCAAATATGTCACTGATGGTCAGGCCACATACAACAAATAAGACTGTCATGATTGAAAGGAAGCCAAGGAAGAGAAGCGCCTTTAAGATCCTGAACATCAGCTGTAAGTCTGTGCCAAATCTTCTTCTCCCCATTGACACCAACTGACAAAAAGAGTGAACATTACACCATACAATTAGGTTTTCAAGAATTGCATTGTCTTTCTAGCTCTACCACACAATCATAGATGATCAATTTGGTTTTTTGGTTTTTTTTTACCTTCAATGCTAGAAGAGCAGATATCATGACCAACCACGAAAGCGCATAAACCTGAAGAAAAAAAAACGGATGACAACGGATTGTTTTAACATGAAACAAACGAATAGGGATTAGGGAAGGAAGAACAAACCAGTATACTCGTGCTTCCACGTGAAATATTAAGATGATACACAAGTCCATACTGATAGATGAAGAAGCGACACGCAAGTATAATTTCAAGAATTCTTCCCCTTATGTTTGTGTACTTAAGATGCTGCTGTTCTGCATCCCACCATGATTCCCAACTTTTATCCTGTGCAATTCCAATCCCACCACGATTCCCCATCCACCTTTTCCAATCAGTCCAATCCTCCACTGTTTTCTGCCAATCAAATCCCGAAGGATTGAACACAAAAGGAGCAAACAACCACGAAGCCACCAAGAACCATATCGAGAACGTTATAAACAGGTATAGATTTGAACTCCGGTACGAATTCCCATACACCTGATAGATAACAAGCAGAATCCCCAATTCCAACCCTTTCACAAAGTGACTACGTGAATATAACCTGTAATTTTCAGCGAATTTTGCATGGAAGACAACAAAACCACGACCCGTGGCGCGATATTTTGAGCCTCCGTGTAGAATCGTTCTTCCATAGTAATGTGCTTTTGTTCCAAGCTGGAAAGTGAAAAACACAGAGGCGAGTTGGAGTTGCATTATGATGAAGTCGCCTAATGCAGTGCGAAATCCTCTTTCTAGACCGATTTCCATAACCATAGGAAGCACGAGAAGTAAACCGAGCTGAAAGACGGATTGGGTGGCTAAAGCTTCTTCCAGGGCTTTGTTGCTACTAAGACTTGCATCTTCTAATATCCGCCCTTCCAACCCACTCAAAACCATGTACATGCGTCCGTATAGAAAGGCATAAACAATCAGCACAGTGACCTGGATAGAAAGAGAAGGAAGTAATTATATAAAAGTTGTAAGTAGTAAATACAAGTAGATGAAGATTTGATGTTATACCATGCTGCTAAAGTAGAAACCAACTGTGGTGAAGTAGAATGAGAACATTCTGTAAAAATCAAAACGGCGACCGAGTCGGTAAACATCACGGCTGAGTGTCTGTTCGCCATTTCCATTTGCAACTTTAGCTTCGAAAAGGGATATTTGATTCATACCAACATCACGACCTTTTCCTACTTGGATGTATTCATGATGTGTCACATAACCTCCACGCAGAGTGGAATTATAACCTGGAAGGATGAAGGATGTTGTTACAAGATTAGATTCATAATTTTGATTTTTGAAGATGGGAAGAAAGTTTAATTACCTGAAAATATATCCTCGCTCAAGTTGATGGTTTTAGAAGCTTTGCTTACGCCACCCCTTGTGATGTGAAAGAGTCTGTCAAATATGTCTGGGTGACCGTAATGGAATCGCACCCTGTGGAAGCAGAAAGATTCCAATTCATAGAGGGTACTTGATAATTTCATATATCCATGCATTTTTCATTATTATATATACCTCAGAGGGTCAGCTAAAACCCTTTGCCCAATTGTCACAAAACTTGTCTCCTGATTGGACATGAACCAAGCAAGTGACGACACACTGTAAAACAATGAAATGAGAGAAAGAATTGGTGTAACCTTCCATACACAAGTTGGAAAAATGTTATAGTAGGTAAATTAAGTACTGACCTTCCAGTGAAGATATTTTCTCTCAACCCCAATATTGTTGGTCTACGTTGGCCATGATGATCCTTGTGAAATTCCTCCAATACATTTCTCATTTTGAATGCTTCCTCAAAGTAATTGTCCTGTACATATATATATATATATATATATATATATATATATATATATATATATATATATATATATATATATAGATGATTTTAGATATCTGTGGATGCTTCTGAAAGATTACAATTGTTTTTTTTTTTGTAAATTAGTAAATTACCTGATTCATGTCGATTGTCTGTAGCGCTTCTCCACGAGTAAAAATAATGGCATGATTTTGGTTTTCAGGTTTTCCTTCACCAATTTCTGTAGGGGGGCCTGGAAGCTTGATACGGTATATTTCCTATCATGCCAATATGCCATGATAATAGTTAACAACAAAAAATCCATCATCAGTTTGTTATGTTACACAAAAAGTCATAGTTACCTCGTCTAAAGAATCCCCACCCTTAACTAGAACAGAGTAGTAAACCTTCTGAGATCTACCTTTAATGGTAGCCTCTCTCTCATCTATGTAAGCAACTCGTAAAGAAGGATATCTGAAACCAATCAAAATATAATTACAAAATGTACAATTAAATTTCTGATTAATATACGATCATAACAACACTTACGTCAGCATGAGATTCAAGATGTTGGTATAACAACTTTGATCTCTCTCCTCACTGGATTTCTTTTGAGCACCATAAATCTGGCAAGAGACTACATAGGTGAACTTCAAATCAGCCATTGCACTTGCACGTTCTTTGAGATCCATGAGATGTTTATTCACGTCAGCTGTCCGGAATCCAGTAAAAATCTCTGTGGAAAGAAAAAATAAATAAATAAAAAAATAAAAAATAATTTTTTTTGAAAAAAGTTACTGACACTGAAAAACTTTTGACCAATCACACTAACCATTGTCTTTTGCATAGTCTAGGAAGCATTGAAGTTGAAGAGCTTCCTTGTAGTACATCATCCCTCTCACTGAGAAACTTTTGTAAATGAGCTTCTAAATATATAAAACGTGACTTTTAAGTTTTAATTAAACTAGCATGCAAACAGAAATACCAGTTCTGGAAAGAGTCTGCCCCCTATAAGAAACCCATTGACGTGTGGCTTCTGTTTTATCCTCGCTATCTGCAATCCGCTCTTCAAAATTCTTCCATTCATCTGGTTTTGCATATACAACAAAAATATATATATTAATGTTGTTTGATTCTAGATAAAGAGGACAACAATCGAAACTAATATCAAGAGTCACCTGGATATATCTTCTGGAGGTAAAACAAAATTGTAATTCCATCTTCATTTTCCTTCTTAAGCTCATCATCTGAATAGAGAACATCTTCTTTGTAGTATGGAGTCAAAACACTGAAACAAAACCTAATAATAAGGACAATGATGTAGGGCATCCATGAGTGAAATAAGTGAATGGTTGGAAAATTACTGACCTAAATGAGAGCATGTTACGGACAATTGGAGCATTTGGCATTTTCATATATAAGGAGTTTGCAAAGAAAGTGATACGCCTACGAGCTTCCAAATTTGTAGGGACGTTAATTGCAGATTCCTTGACAGTCAAAAGCAACCGAAGCCTCACCACCTAGGGGCATAAATGTAAAATTAGCAAAAGGAATAATAAGAACAAAATCGTGAGTGCAATATGACAGATGATACCTTTTCCTTCCATGATCTGATTTGAGTTAATTGGACATTGATTCGCTCAAATCTTTCCTTTTTGTCACTATCATGATGATGAGCATGGGCCCTTTCAAGTATCCTACAAAAGGACACAAAATGAATTTTACAGCATAATGTTTAATGGTCAATCACTCAATCCAAAATAAAAGACTTACTCGTGCCCGTTATTCATAACATCTTGTGTGATAATCTCCATGATATCCTGAAAAACATTGATGATTTGGGATGTGTATTTCTCATCATCAACATTATCTGCTAGCTGTGGAGAAATCAGAAAAATAACAAAAAACAATATAAGGAATAGATTGCCAATGATGATGAATAATAAAGAAACACCTCTTACCAGATGATCCAAGAACTTCTCCAGCTTATCATTGAGTGAAGGCAATTCGCTCATACGAAATTTACTCAAAAACGTTCGCTCTAGAATGCTAGTTTCTATTTCATGGCATATATGCTGTAAGATCCTGTAAAAAGAAAATGAAAATGAAAATGAAATAGATTTTCCAACTACTTGTAAGTATAAATTTGCAGTAGGATCAAGATGTACGCCTTACATATTATCTCGGTCATCATCAATGAGTTCAAATAATATTTCCTTAAGTGTTTGGTAGCATTCCATCACTGCTGACCGCATATAATCATCATTAGCGATCTTCCTGAACAGGTCTGCATCTTCCTTTCCTTTGAAATCTTTGGCCATGTCTAATGCAATGGGGATCTTAAGTGGCAAAAAGTCAAAATCATGATTACATTTTAACTTCAGATAAACAATAACAAAAAGACATCAAGCCAAGGCATGGAGGATAATATGTACCTTACTAGCAAGCAAGAATGGTGGCCACTGGACAACTGGAACATCACTTGTGGTATAAGGTACAAGAAGCAGATCTGTCTCACTTGAAAAATAAAACAAATGTCAACAGAATATTCTGCTTCAGTTTGATTCCTTAGATTAATAACAACAAACTGTTTAAAACCTGTTGCTGATCAAGTCTTCCATCCGCATTGAAAATATGAATTCATTCCACACCTGTGAAAATTTTGCTATGTTCTTTCTCATGGATAGATCATCTTCCATATGATCTCTTTTAGGATCTTTTTGCATAGGCACAAGGCGTTCAACAAAAGCTAAAGGAACCGATTCAAATCGTGACCTTAGCATGCCAAGCGTCCGTATCTAAGGATCAAACACCACAGAATGATGATGTCATCTTTCTATTTCAAAATTTAGTAAAGTAAAGATATATGCGTACTAACCTCACCCAAGTGGCTGAAGGCCCCATAGATTCCACCAATAATAGTAGCATATATCGCGTACCAAATTTGTGTGTCCATGAAATAGACCTAAAATGAAAATATAACATTACATATGTTTAATCGGCCTCATAAATGCAAAACAAAAGTAATTATTATTTTAAAGAACACTCACCATGACAATTGGAGCCCAAATAGAAATAACAACGCCGATATTGTGGGTCACTACAAAATGTTCAAATAAGTAAGTAATCAGATCTTAGTCTAATAGGAATCACAATTAAACAAAGTTTGTATGAAAATTTTAGGATTTTACTGTTGGGAAAGAACTCATGCCACTCATAGCTGCTAACATGCATTTTCATGATTAACTTTGTGGGTGTGACCAGTGGCAGTATCTACAATGAAATTTGCAAAAATAAGCATAAACTGTCTATACAAATCATATGGTAACAAGCATTTCCATGATTACCTCCACATAGTAGCTGAATGCGAACTTGCTTATTAGCAGCACTATCCAAAATAGAGTATACCTAAGATCAAGAGTAACAAAGTAAGAAAAAAATGTATCAAATCACAATTCATAAATAAACTTTATATCCTTACTTGAAAAGAGAAAAGATGTCTTCATGCATGCCTCTTCCAACATAGAGTTTTGGCTGTAAAAATCCGCAAAATTCAAAATAAAACAAGAAGCATGTGACATCAATACACACAACCAACCAACATGTAAATGAACTTGCCTGTGCCCACCACATTAGAAGAGTAACTATGCGCCAATTGGAACGTTCCATGTGTCTCCTTATAGGTGGAAGAAGAAATAGAAAGGCAGCCAGTATGTTGGGTATCAAGTAAATTGCTATAAGGTAGTTATAAAGTGATTGCTCTCTCCAATTTCCCCCCAAAGTACTGACAAACTTCACAAGTCCTGTTGGATTTGGAACTGATCTTGAGTAACAAACTGGCAAGATTACCACCCAAAATGCAGCTACAATGAATTTGAGTATATAGCGAAGAATCTGTGTAGGTTTTAAGCTCCCCCAGGCATTGAAACTAAGGATTATGTCTAGACTAGCTGCAAAAAGAAACCATAAATTACAAAAGGGCAACAGAAGTAACGAAAGAATGTGCAGGAAGTAAATACGTACCTTGGATAAAATTAAGTATGGCATGAGTAATGAATATGCTGAATATACTTTTGATGACACCTTCATCCAAAATTCCAAAGATCGATCCATCTCCATGCCATGCAATAATGATCATAGCCTACAAGATCAAAAAGAAATGATTCAAATGCTACCAGCCCTAATAAGAACTCACCAACTGATACTAACTGCATGATTCTGTTATATATATGCCTACCTGCAAGACCAATATGAGGAATATCCACATCCGATCAAAACTCCTGTAAAGGTGCAAAAATGTACGCACTTCAACAAAATTTGTTTTAGGCTTCTTCTTTCCAGATACTACTTGATTGCGCCCCTGCAGATTACTTAAATTTGAGCATATTTTTATTTGGTGGAAACTAATTACTAGCATAATTAAATCCACACATACTGCATGATGGCGCGATGACTCATCAGAGTGGACAAAAAAGTCAGACTTGCGATCCATTGGCCAGCCTAACTTAAGGCATTTGTCAGACCTGCAAGAAAACAGAATTAAAGGTTGGTCAACAGTTTCACAGCATGAATGTCAGTTTTATAATACTTATAAAGAGAGTAGTTACCAAAAATATTCATTAAGATCATCATAATTTCTCCATGAAGCATGGCTTGCTTTGCCACCTTGATTTCTCCTGGCTTCCTGCCACCATTACAAAAATAAGTCCCATTAGAATAGTAGAATTTATCAAACTGGAACACAACTTATGATGTTATTACCTTGCGAAGAACATCATAAACAGGTGAGATGACCTCACGCAGAAATGCTTCCTCATCAACTGCTGTTGCTTGATATGTCCCTCCACTTACAGGTTGGACATTGCCAAATAAAGTTCCATGCATTTCATTTGCCATCTGTTTTGTTCAAAGAAAAAAAAAAAGATCGCATCATAAAGACAAACAAAATGATAACTGTATTCTTTTAAATATGAACAAAAAATAATAACATACATTATGAAAAATATAGCAAAGGCATTCAGGCATGAACCGTATGTTTGAAGCTTCACCCCAGATGAGTAGATAGAGTCCAATGTAGAGAAGATGCAACTGCTGCCACTGCTGCCTATCAGCTCTAGGTGGAACCTTATTTGAACTTGAACAAACAAAAAGATTAAATCCTCACTTCAAAGAACAAGAAACATGCTATCTCATCTTGCTAATAACTTACTCAATGATTGATGTTCGATGCAAATAATGACACCATGAGACATAGTTCTTGAAAGTTTTATCCAGTAAATGCTTTACAGTATGGCTACCCAACTGCAAAAAGCTCCTCATCAGTATTTAGTTCATCTCTAAATCACAGTCACACACAGTTTTCAAATATTACAGTAAAAAAGTGGGAGCTTTACCTGATCATAGTCATCAACACCCTTCGACCTTCTATCGATATTTGCAAGTAACAATACCAAGTGCTCCCGTTGATTTGCAACATTTCCTTTCTTCATTTCAGAATCACAAAATTTTCAATATAGTCACATTTGTAAACAATTTGTGCATAGTTAAATTTAAATAAAGCAGTTTATGAATATAAGTTAGTTACCTGAAAACCAAAAATTAATGATAACCACTCAAGAATATCATTAATAGGTTTGTCTCCGTCTCCTATCCTTCTAACAGATGGAAGGTTATCCACAGTGCGAATTGCTCGAAGAGCTGCTTGGATCTAATGACATGTGAAGAGTGAAATAAATAAGAAGGATGTATACATCTTTGTGTGTGTGTGTGTGTGTGTGTGTATATATATATAGAAAATGAGATTTATGTCTGTCTGAATACAACCTCGGGAAGCCTTGTGATTGCTGGTTTATTTCCAACAGCATACAAAGGAAGGATGTTATAGTGTTCATGTTGTTCTCTGTTTGCATCTACATCTCTTGCATATTGTTGAGTCTAGAATGCCATAGAAGCATACATGAGCAATGGGGTATTTAAACTTACATGGTAACTAGATATCAAAGTATGATAAAACAATCATACCTCTTGCTCGATTTTTGAAGCAGGTACCACAGTCCTTAGTACATCATATAAAACCGTTGCAATCTGATAAATCTTGGCCATCTCCTCACTTAGAGATGATAGAAGAAAAACAACAAAATGAATAAGTAATCAGATGATGTGATGTAACATCTCTAGACATTAATTAAAAACAAGCCTCACGGTTTCTTTGTGTATTGGCCTTCTCTGATGTTTTTCTCATAGAAGTTCTGGTAGAACTTCTGGATTTCCCTAGGATCACTTTTTGCTAGCCGAGGTTTTGTCGTTTCTTCTTCCTACACCAATACAACATTTTAAATTTTCATTAGAATTTCTGAAAATCTAATATGACTAAAATACACTTAAAATGGTGAAAATAGTAATGTGCACCTTCTGAAGTCTATGTAGCAGGTAGGTCTTGAACTGGCGAACACCACGTCCACTAGATATCGGATCCATCCTGTGGGCCTTCTCAAATGCATGAAACCGGCCTAATGCAACAAATTAAAGGCATAAATGAGAAATTTATTACAGCAACCAGCAAGCACAACCACCATGCTGTCTTAATTTTCTTGGTTGTTTCAAGGTTGTATATGCTGATGTACTTTTGAGGAAATGATATATGGTGCTACTTTTTATCTCTATTTTCGCTTTCTTTTTCTTGTACTTTTACAGTTGCAGCATTTCTGTTCATACCAGCTTATCTGCTTTTTTACCTTTTTTTTTTTAAAAAAAAAAATACTTGCTCTGAATACCTCAAAAGAAAAGTCCAAAATTCTTTATGTAGTAGTCAAAATTAATCTTTATGCATGTCCCTTTTGCCAAAAAGAATAGAGCAATCGAATCTAAATCATCTTATACATTGTAAACCTGAAACAAAACTTATTTTCTAAACTAATCAAACATATTTCAACCAGAAACAAACTTAAGTAACTCCAAAAAGTTTCTCTTTTTTCGTCTCATGATATCAAGAGTCACAGAAGACCCCAAGAGGTTGGACCTATCCTATGACTTGGTGTCTGATGCGGCATGATTTGAATCCTATTAGGTAGTTCTCAATGTCTTATAAGCTATGCACAATCACCAAAAGGACTACATAGTGCCAGATACCCTGATTTTATGAGCAATACT
Organism: Lactuca saligna; assembly: GCF_052625555.1. Classification (NCBI taxonomy): domain Eukaryota; kingdom Viridiplantae; phylum Streptophyta; class Magnoliopsida; order Asterales; family Asteraceae; genus Lactuca; species Lactuca saligna. The sequence goes on along the minus strand of NC_136419.1, from coordinate 33,221,991 downwards.
TGGATCTGTGTGATGTGCTATTGTATTTAAAAGTAATTAATTATTATTCTGGTTCATCCTATTTATAGAAGCAAAGTTACACACCTATCTAGTTTTAATCAATAGATTTTCCAATCAATCGATTTCAAAACTCACCTCCAAACACAACAAATTATAAGCAATTTGGCATCTTAGGAAAGGAAGAGGCAGATATAGTAAGGGGAAACATACACAAGTAAGCAACTCTGTCATTATCCTTCTCGATCTCATTGGCAACCCGAAGGATGGGAGCAATAGAAGCAAGGGAAGAAGGAACAAGCTCGCTATCAACACCTTCGGCATTAGGATCAACCATAGTGGAAGTCCTCGTCATCCTCCTTGACAACGACCTCGGTGGGCCCACCTCATCTTTGGTCCCACTCGTACTCGCCATTCCTGCCGTCCAACTCCGTCAGCACCCCTGATTTCCACCTGAAACTTGTTGGAACTCTCTCTCCCTCCACCCTGAAAGCTGCTGAAGAATGCGCACACGAAAACCATATTTGTATTTATGAATTTTGATATAGATAGAGTGTGTAAAGATCCTTTGCTTGCTGATGCGGGGCAATTACTTAGCTTTTAGGGCTTTCTCTGATAGCAAGTAAAGAATGGGAGCATTTTTCAACTTTATGGGGGAAGAGGATGAGGAGAATAGAATGACTGCATCCCAAGGGAAGGAATTGAAAAGGGACCAAGGAAGGGAAACAGCGAGGGTTTTGCTTTTTGCTTTTGATTTTGATTGATTATCCATTGTAACCAAGATGCCATTGCACCAGTTCCCATGAACAGCAGGGTTTTCTGGTCCTCTTTTGACTCGTGCTACGGCAAAAGGGAGATACGAATACGAGATTCCTGTGTGGACTGCTTTCTGCCTATTCCCGCCCCTTTAGGGTTTAACCAGAAAAACAGAAGTAACAGAACACTCGATTGACGATATGATAATTTCATATTTAATTTCTCTTTACTTATATATATTTAACGAAAAATTGCAATGAGTTTCTAATTTCACAAACATTAGTTTCTCTATTCCTTTCATATTGTTTAAATATGTCGTTAAAATAACGTTTGGTCGATGGACATGATTAAAGTGGACCAGATAGATTAAGCATAATACTTAGAGTAAAATATAGTTTTGGTTCTTGAATCTTGTGGTTTGCATAAATCATCAGTTTTGGTCTTAATATTGGGATTTAATTATGTATGGTCCTTATTTCACTATTTGGTATCAGCTTTAGTCCCTGGGACTTAACTCCCATCGGTTTATGCTGTTAAATTCATGTGAAAAGACAACTTTGCACTCACACCAAATCAGCAGAAAAACATAAGGGATCATTTATGTAAAGATTCCAACCTAACATAAAACATAGTAAATGGACAATTTTGCTCAGATCTTTCATTACTTAGAATCCTAAGATCTTCCATTACTTAAAATTGCATTAATGAAAATTTTTAAAGTACATGTACATATTACAATGTCAATACGCTTGAAAAGCCTAAGGTCCTCTTTAATAACCATCTTTCCAGACCCAGAAAGATCTTTCTAGCTAAATGGGTCGGAAAAACCGTTTGATATGCACAAAAAAGTTCAGTTTTCCCCGGTAAGATATATCTTTCCTACAAAGCTTAAACTCATGTCTGGATGAAAAAGAAACATGCGTTGGACAATTGTGCCCGAACAAGAAAGAAAACGTTGCCCCTCGTTCATCTATATCAGCGCCTCCATCATGTATCATCAACCTTCATCGGTTTGTCCCTTCGCTGGCCAAGACGCCGTCCTCCTCCTCTGTCCCTGACCAAAAGTCACTGATCCCCTCCATCTCTGCCCAGGTTCGTGTTCTTCTTCTTTTTCGTTTCTGATACGTTTCTTTAGAATCCGTTTCTTGCGAAAGACGAATTTTTTTCTGATTTTTTTCCAATATGTTTCAATTTGTGATTTGTTCTTTTTTCTGCTTCTATCATTTTCTTTTTTCTGCTTCTATCATTTTCTTTCTTCTGATTTTTCGAAATCTGAGAGTGTCATTTCAGAGTTTGTGAAATCAAAATCAAAATCATATTATGTTTCATCTGATTTCGAGCATAGGAGGAGATACATGTTGAATTTTGTTCAAATTCAGTTTATATGTGTTGTTTTTTAATTATACATGTTGAATTTTGTTCAATATTATATTATATGTGCTATTTTTTTATTATGCATGCTGAATTTTGTTCAAATTTATATAACTTTTAATTGTGAGGACCCTTAGTGAACAGTATTTGGTTCCTATTGGTGGGTTTTTCTTTTTTGTTTTCTTTTTTCTTTTTCTTTTTGTTTTTTTATAGACAGTGGGATGCATTCGAGTCCACATTTGAGTCATTGGCCACCGTCTCTGTTTCCCAATAGCATAGCTCCACCACACCACCGACTCCATATATTTGTTGCTCGATTCATATGTACACGTATTTCTTCACCGCCTTCTTCTTCCAATCATTCTCTTCCCCCACCTTCTAAATCGACCTCGTCGGTAAACCCTCATTCTATCTATCTTTATGCTCTGTGGTTTGCTTATATATGAAAAAAAAATCCTTTCCACCCTCTCCTTCGATAACGTATCAACCCTTCTCCCCTCTATCGCACCAGTCAAATGCCATTAAAGGTGGTTGAAGTCGACTACTGTGACAATAGTCAATTTCGGGTCAAGTCAAAGTCAAACAAAGTCAACGAGTCAAACCGTACAACTCAATTAACCCTTGTATACTATGGTTTACGTTATGTAATTACTCTACAACTCGCTATTTTAATGAGAAAACATCATTTGGAAAACTTGTGTGTTTAATTTTCCTTAGCCTTGATAGTGCTAAACAATGAACCAAAGTGATACAACACTATAACACACTCATCGGGAGTGTGTAGGACACGAAAACATGGCTTAACGAGGTTTACGGACCTTGCGTTGCAAAGTCGGATGCTCAACAAGGTCATGTAACACCCCAATTCTGGTACGATATTTATAATGTTATTTATTGTTATATTTCTTCAAGTTTTAAGGGGAACTCGACGAGTCAGTAGCTGGACTCGTCGAGTTAGGTCGCGATTTCGAGCACGTTTAAGTTGGCGACTCGGCGAGTCCGCCTGGATGAAACCCTAATTTCAAGGGTTTGCACCCTATATAAACAACTTTTGGGGCCTCAAGTCAGCCCCCATCACCCCTCAGAGCTTCATTCTCGAAACCTTAGAGCCTCTTTTTGCATTTTGAGTGATTTTGGTGTATTCTTTGAAGATTTTGAGAGATAAAGAAAGGTAGATCAAGAGGAGAAGAAGGAGATCCTAGATCTTGGAGGAATTTCAGAAGAAAGTAAGGTATATCTTGGCCCTTTTCTGTTTTTATGCTTAAATCTCCTTTGTGAAGCCATTCTTAAACCATTTCTTAGCTTAGTAGTAGCATAGAGGACTTATGGAGTTGATTAACCTTCAGATCTAGCTAGATTTGATTTCCAGGAGCTTAGATCTAGCACCTTTATGGATTCATTTTGCATGAAAGCTCTAGATCTACTGTTATAGTGTGCTTTTAACCTTAAAACTTCCATTTGATGTTATTTACACATAAAGTTGGAAACTTTACGTGTAAATCAAGTCCCAGGAACCCAGATCTATTAATGGCATGGATTAGTTTCAAACAGAATTGAGTGTATAGTATTTGCATGCATACGACTCAGCGAGTCGTTCTTCTGACTCAGCGAGATGAGTCGTGAGTACCTTGTGTTTCCTTTTTCGAGTTATGCCGAGTGGAGCCAGTGAGTGAGAAGTGGACTCGGTGAGTTAGAGGGTTAGACTCATTCGTGGAAGAACTCGATGAGTCAATGCCCTGACTCGGCGAGTTCAAGGCCATCTTCATACTTCAAGAACAGACTCGACGAGTTGTTCATACAACTCGGCGAGTCACAACTATAATGATCATCTGATGAAGGAGAACTCGACGAGTTGTTCATACAACTCGGCGAGTCGGATGCAGATTGTCTAAGTGTTAGTAGCGAAGAGGAACTCACCGATTTTGCGCCAAAACTCGACGAGTAGTAGCGAGTGGAATCAAGGAAGTAAGAGTAAGGACTCGACGAGTTGGCGGCCCAACTCGACGAGTCAGGTCAACTGAATGTTGACTTTGATAGTTAGGTTGACTTGGACCAGGGGTAGGAGAGTTATTTTACCCTTAATATTATTATTATCAGTATTTGATTGATGGTGCTCATGGATATTGTAGTCGGTAGGGATGAAAGTGGGTCCAAACCCGGATCGAATGGACCCGGACCTGGAAAACCCGGAACCGGTTAATGGGATTTTGTAGAACCGGAAACCGGACCGGTATATAGGAACCGGTTCCGGTTCGGTTCCGGGTATGGTTCCGGGTAAAGTGGGTCTAGAACCGGAAAACCCGGAAACAATAAAGTGGGTAGGTTGGAACCGGATAAAGTGGGTTTAGAATCGGAAAACCCGGAAAAACCGGAATTTTTTGGTAATTACTTACTACTTAGCGGATTAAACTTTGAAAATTTTTATATTGATATCCCGACTTTGGGGGACTGTAACTCATTGAATAAGAAACTAAAATTAACAAAATTATAATCTAAAATCATGTACAAACTCTAAAATACACTCTGGAAAAAACCACATGTCAATCCGACTTTAAACGAATGAGATATGCATGTGTTAACATTTTCACATAATACAAAGTACAAAAACAAATTGCTGAAAAGTTGAAAATTTTCAGTTTTGATATCCCGAATTTGGAGGACTGTAAATTATTGAATGTTAAACCAAAAATGACAAAATTAAAGTCTAAACTCATGTACAAACTGTAAACTACAAGTTGCAAAAAACCACATATCAATCTGACTTCAAACGAATTAGATATGCATGTTTTAAAACTTTCACCGAATACAAAAAAACAAAAAAATTAAAAACTTCCAGCTTTGATATCTCGACTTTGGGGGACTGTAAGTCAATGAATATTAAACTAAAAATGGCAAATTTATAGTCTAAAAACATGTACAAACTCTAAACTACATGTTGGAAAAAACCGCATGTCAATCGGAGTTGAAACGAATGAGATATGCATCTTTTAAACGTTTCACAAAAATCAGTTCCGGCCCTAAAAGTGGTTCCGGTTCCAAACACCGGTTCCGGTTTTTAGACCCGTTTTACCCGGACCCGATGGACCCAAACCTGGATTACCCGGAACCCGGATAAAGCCAATTTTTAAACCCGGAACCGGAACCGGTTTTATATATTCCGGTTCTAACGGTTCCGGTTCCGGTCCGATTCCGGTTCTGGTCCGGGTTTCCGGTTCTAAATCTCATCCCTAGTAGTCGGGGTGAAACAAGCGACGCAGCAGACAGATTCCAAAGCAGTCCTTTCATCAGCTAGGCTACGAGGTGAGTTTCCTTCCAATAAGAACGGGTCTAAGGCCACAATGTCGGCCCATTTAGTTAGTAGTAGTTTCCGGACTCCGGTCCGATGCAGTTGTTAGTGTGTTTGATGCCTTCGTGGCTCATACAGGATTTATGTGTTAGGTGTTATCGGCTACGGCCTGACGTAGTATGCAGTAAATGAGTTTATGATCATGTGTGTTATGCTAGTTGATATGTGTTTATGTTATGCTATGTTATGCTCAGTTAGTTTCCGGACTTCGTCCGATGCAGTTAGTTCCAGACTTCGGTTTGATGCAGGGGACAAGGTCCCATTCAGTTCCAGACTTCGGTCCGATGCAGTTAGTTCCGGACTTCAGTCCGATGCAAGGGACAAGGTCCCAGTCAGTTCCGGACTTCGGTCCGATGCAGTTCCGGGCTTCGGCCCGATGCAGTGGGCAAGGCCCAGTACGTGTTTATATGTTATTGTATGGTATGTGGTAGTTTGGGGGAGCTCACTAAGCTTCGTGCTTATAGTTTTAGTTTTGGTTTCAGGTACTTCCGCAAGTAAGGGGAAGAGCTCGGGATGATGGCATCGCACACACCACAGCTTCAGTCTTTATCCTGGGAGTTTGTTTTGATTCATAGTTTGATTTGATATAGTTGTTTCACGACATTTTATTATGAGTTGAGATATTTGACATATGGTTTTTATGATATGACAATCAATATATGATTTTTATTACTATTTTAACAAAAAAAATTGGGTTGTATTTTGGGATGTTACAAGTTGGTATCAGAGCCTTGGTTTGAGGGATTTGGGCACACTTCCGGGTGTGTCTGAACTCAAACTAAGGAAATGGTAAAATTAGGGCTGTAAACGAACTGAACGTTCGGCGAACCGTTCGTGAACTGTTCGGCGGGAAGTTCGTTTATGTTCGTTTATTTAATAAATGAACGAACATGAACAAAAATTATCGTTCGTTTAGTTAAATGAACGAACATGAACAATGGTCTCGTTCGTTCATTTATGTTCGTGAACATTCGTTTATGATGTTCATTTATGTTCGTTTATTTTCATTCGTTTAAGTTTATTTATATTCATCTATATTCAATTATTTTTTATTATATTGCTATATTATATGTTCGTTTATGTTCATATATGTTCAACTGTGTTTTTTTTTATCTTTGTTCGTTTATGTTTGTTCGTTTATGTTCGTTTAGCATGTTCACGAACATAAATGAACGAACATGAACAAAGTAATTTGTTAAACGAACGAACATGAACAAGAAAATCTCGTTCGTTTATCCGTTCGTGTTCGTTTGTTGTTCGGCTAACTTAAATGAACGAACATGAACAAGACCTTGTTCGTGTTCGTTTGGTTCGTTTACAGCCCTAGGTAAAATGTTTTCAAAAGAAAAGAGTTTTAGAAAAAGTAAAAAAAAAAAAATTTAAGAAGATAAAAGCTTTGAAAAGAGAAAAGGGGTGTGGTGCATGCGATCAGCCGAGCTCAAGTAAGTACTCCCAAATTACCCATACAAGTTATGTTGTGAATATCAGTTTCAGTTTCAGTAGAACAACATGCTAGTATAGAACTAAGGATCTAGGATGATGCCTTATATGTCTGTTTTATGTGTTTCAGCCTTATAAGAATTGCATGCTAGCATAGAGTAGTCAGCAGTAGGATAGCATGTTTAGGTTATGCCTGATAATGTGAGCTTAGCATTGTATGCTAGTATAGTTTCCCTCTTATGAGGATAGAATTGCTTGAGTAGTCTCCTATGTCCGAATGTTGCTTACTTTGTGCTTTGTGAGACTCTAAGTGATGGGAGTTAGCCATTAGGTGAATACGTCACGTCACATGTGAATAGGGTTGAATAATCTCAGAGTGCTAGACTTAGCTCTATTGCGCAGCTCTTGTCTGAGTCTAACCGTTGTAGAGACGAGTCTGTTACTTGAAGGATTATCTGAGCCTCGCCGCATGTGATGGTGTTCAGGTTCTGGCTAATTGGCATCACAAGGAGGCTTTCAGCAGCTGAGGACTGGATCAGGTATAGTCAGAGAATTCCCTAGGGCAAGCCTAGGATGAGAGTAGCAGAGATCATTAGCAGTAATAGTGACTTGGTGGAGTCGAGGCAGTACTTGAGGAAAGTACAGATAAATGTGGAAGGTAGTATGGGCCTGTACTACTGGAAGAAGAGGATCCGTACTCGAATCAAGGAAAGCTGAGATGAGACCAGGAAACTTGTGGTAGTAGTGATTCCACGAGATATATCAGTGTTCCTGACGTTTATTATGTTGTGTTTCAGAATGGTGGAATTACGCCCTAGACCAGCAGTCGGTAGTTCAGGTGCCGGAGGGGGATCAGGATCAGGCCCGGAGGTCGGGCAGTTGGATGAGCAGACCAGGGAGTTTATCTCTTCAGAGATTACTCGCACCATACTTGAGCAGACTCCTGTGATCTTCGGTTCGATCAAGGAGGGTATCGTAGAGATGATGGACGAGAGGCTGAGTACTTTTCGTTCTGAGGTAGCGGCCATGATGGGGTCGCGTACGCTCACCTTCAGGGAGTTTCGTGCATGTGGAGCTCCAGATTACCACAGGGCGCAGGACCCCATAGCGAGCACCAGATGGTTGGCAGATGTGGCCAACGCCTTCCGCACTAGCAGATGTCTTGAGGGGGACAAGGTCAGATTGGCGTCCTGTCTTCTGAAGGACAGGGCACGGGATTGGTGGAAGAAGATTGGTCATGCCATCGGAGATGATGCAGCCTTGGATGCCATGACTTGGGCAGACTTTACTACCAGATTCAGAGCCGAGTTCGCACCGGTTATTGAGGTGCAACAATTAGCTCGCGAGTTTCAGGATCTTACCCAGACTACTGAGACGGTGGTGGAAATTACCGCCAAGTTCAGGGAGAGGGAACTTCTCGTTCCTCAGTATGCGGCTGATAAGGAAATGAAGAAGGCTCGTTATCATGAGATGTTGCGGAGTGATATCCGCCAGTTCGTGAGCCGGTCCAACTGCAAAACGCTGGATGACATGATTGCTAGGGCGAGAGAGAGAGAGAGAGAGAGAGAGAGAGAGAGAGATTGACATTAAGATGGAGAGGAAGAGGAGGCTGGAGGCGGCTCCAGGTACAGGGAATGCGGGAAAAAAGCCCAAGGGTTCAGATCATAGAGCTAGGAGTTAGCAGAGCTACGCTCGGTGTGGCAAGTGTGGGAGATTTCACGACGGGGCGTGCAAGGCAGGGAGTGCCGGTTGCTACAAGTGCGGCCGGACTGGGCATATGAGCAGAGATTGTATAACCACTACTGTCGCCGTTGCAACATCAGATATGATTTGCTTCCATTGCAATAAGAGGGGACATAAAAAGTCCCAGTGTCCGAGTTTAGCTGTTGCAGGAAAGGTGTCAGCACCTGCTCCTACTACTTTGAGGATTACAGATGGCCGTCAGGGCCGAGCTGAGACGCCGGTGGCAAAGGGTAAGGCTTCTCAGCTGACAGCAGAGGAGGCGCGAGCGACTCCTGACGTGGTGATGGGTATGTATTTTCCCCTTATCTCTGCATTTATTATTGAGTGTTTCTTATGGTTATATGTTTTGTATAGGGTCGTTCTCAGTGAATGACATTTCAGTTACGGTATTGTTTGATTCGGGAGCTACCCGATCATTCGTCTCTCTCGCACTTAGCAAGAGGTTTAGCAGAGCTCCAAGGGAGCTAGATTGTCCACTTGAGGTTAAGATTGCAGCTGATAGGACCGTTAGGGTGGCAAGGGTGCACAGAGGGTGTTCTATGAAGTTGTTCGATGAGCAGTTTCCGGTGGACTTGGTCCCTATTCCCCTGCGAGGGAATAAAGTCATAGTAGGCATGGATTGGCTGAGCCCCAATGGGGCGGTGATAGATTGCGAGCTACAATTAATGAGGGTACGCACTCCCAGTGGGGGAGAGTTAGTGATTCAGGGAGAGAAGCCACAACGGGCCAGTTCTGTGTTCAGCAGCGAGGGCAAGACACTACTTTCAGCAGGGTTGTGTCGGCTATATTGCCTATGTTTCAGATGCTCGAGAGAAGGGCAATATGGCAGTTGATGATGTTCCAGTGGTGCGAGATTACTCGGATGTATTTCCGGAGGAATTACCGGGGGTACCTTCTGAGAGACAAGTTGAGTTCAAGATTGATCTAGTCCCTGGTGCGGCTCCGATAGCCAGGGCACCGTATCGGTTGGCTCCCCTAGAGATGCAGGAGTTGTCTACACAGCTGCAAGAGCTGCTGGACAAAGGATTTATCAGGCCGAGCAGTTCGCCCTGGGGTGCACCGATTTTATTCGTGAAGAAAAAGGACGGGTCGCACCGTATGTGTATAGATTACCGGGAGCTAAATAAGGTAATGGTGAAGAACCGTTACCCACTTTTGAGGATAGATGACTTGTTTGATCAGCTTCAGAGAGCGTCTTGGTTCTCCAAGATTGATTTACGCTCCGGATATCACCAGATGCGGGTCAGAGATGAGGATGTGCAGAAGACTGCCTTCAGGACCAGGTATGGTCAGTATGAGTTTGTGGTGATGCCGTTTGGGCTCACCAACGCTCCGGCCGCGTTCATGGACCTCATGAACCGCGTGTGCAGGCCGATGCTGGATCGGTCTGTGATAGTATTCATAGACGATATCTTGGTGTATTCCAAGACTCAGGAGCAGCATGAGGAACACCTGAGAGAGGTGCTAGATGTTTTGAGGAAGGAGAAACTTTTCGCGAAGTTCTCCAAGTGTGAGTTTTGGTTGCGTGAGGTGCAGTTCCTTGGTCACCTCGTCAACCAGAAGGGTATTTTGGTAGATCCGGCCCAGATTGAGGCTATGATGCAGTGGGAGGTTCTGAGGTCTCCATCCGAGATTCGGAGTTTCCTAGGATTGGCAGGGTATTACAGGAGATTCATCCAGGATTTCTCCAAGATAGCAGTACCGCTCACCCGACTGACCAAGAAGTCGGTAGCATTTCATTGGGGGCCTGAGCAACAAGTAGTGTTTGAGACCCTCAGGCAGAGATTGTGCGAGGCACCAAATTTTACCCTGCCAGAGAGAGTAGAGGATTTCGTAGTCTACTGTGATGCCTCGATCACAGGTATGGGAGTAGTATTGATGCAGCGAGGCCGTGTGATAGCTTACGCCTCGAGACAGTTGAAGTCGCATGAAGCTAATTATCCTATGCATGATTTAGAGCTGGGGGCAGTGGTGTTTTCCATCAAGATTTGGAGACATTACCTTTATGGGGTCCGTTGTACCATTTACACGAATCACAAGAGTTTGAGGTACCTCATGGATCAACCGAATCTGAACATGAGGCAGAGGCGATGGTTGGATGTGTTGAAGGATTACGATTGTGAGATCCTTTATCACCCGGGGAAAGCCAACGTAGTGGCCGACGCTTTGAGCCGCAAGGTGGTAGCGGCCCCGATCAGGGACATTTGTTTGAGGATGACGGTGATTGCTCCATTATTGGAGCAAATTAAGGAGGCACAGGGAGAAGGCCTCAAAGAGGAGAGACAGAAGTGTAAGAGAATCGTGGGCCGAGTAGCTTCTTTTGACTATGATAGTAAAGGATTGTTGACCCTTCACGAGAGAGTTTGGGTGCCGTACTGGGGTGGAGTACGGCAAGTGTTGATGGATGAGGCCCATAAGTCTCGGTTTTCCATTCATCCGGGGGCTACGAAGATGTATAGAGATCTTCGACCCTATTATTAGTGGCCTTGCATGAAGCGGGATGTCACCTTGTATGTGGAGAGGTGCCTGACCTGCAGGAAGGTTAAGGCAGAACACCAGAGACCTCACAGAAAGATGCAGCCGTTAGACATTCTGGTGTGGAAATGAGAAGACATTACCATGGATTTCATCACAAAGCTTCCCAGGACTACACGTGGAGTGGATTCTATATGGGTTATTATGGATCGGTTGATGAAGAGCGCTCATTTTATACCGATTCAGGAGAGCATATCAGCAGAAAAGTTAGCTGATATTTATGCGAGGGAGGTAGTGGCACGTCATGGAGTGCCTGTTTCGGTGGTGTCAGACCGAGATGTCCGTTTCACTTCCAGATTATGGAAGCGGTTTCACGACGAGATGGGTACTCGTCTCCATTTTAGCACTGTTTTCCATCCTCAGACGGATGGACAGAGCGAGAGAACGATTCATACCCTTGAGGACATACTGCGGGCATGTGTTCTAGACTTCGGTGACAGTTGGGATACGTACCTTCCGTTAGCAGAATTTCCGTATAACAACAGTTACCATGCGAGTATCGATCGACCTCCTTTCGAAATGCACTATGGGAGGAAGTGCAGGACCCCGATTTGTTGGGGCGAGGTCGGTCAGCGAGTCATTGGGAGCACCGAGGTGGTGCTCAAGATGACATAATTGATCTAGCAGGTTTGTGGCAGACTGCAGACTGCTCAGAGTCGGCAGAAGAGTTACACCGATAGGAGGCGTTCAGATTTGGAGTTTCAAGTGGGCGATATGGTCCTCTTGAAGGTTTCGCCCTGGAAGGGTGTTATTAGGTTTCGAAAGAGGGGCAAGCTGGGCCCCAGGTTCATTGGTCCTTTTAGGGTTTTTGCCCGGGTGGGTCGGGTTGCTTATCGGTTGGATCTTCCGTCAGAGCTTAGCCAGATCCACAACGCTTTCCATGTTTCTCAGTTGAGGAAGTGTTTGGTGGACGAGTCAGCAATAGTGCCTATTGAGGATATTCAAGTTGATAACAACCTGAATTATGTCGAGAAGCCAGTTGCGATCTTGGATCGGAAGGTGAAGACTTTGAGGAACAAAGTGATTCAGTTGGTAAAGGTGCAGTGGAGGCACCGTAAGGGTTCTGAGTGGACGTGGGAGTCCGAGGAGGAGATGCGGGGGCATTACCCTGAGTTGTTCTTAGATTTGGCAACAGCAGACTTCGAGGACGAAGTCTGAGACAAGTGGGGGAGGCTTGTAACACCCAAATTCTGGTATGATATTTATATTGTTATTTATTGTTATATTCCCTCAAGTTTTAAGGGGAACTCGACGAGTCAGTAGCTGGACTCGTCGAGTTGGGTCGTGATTTCGAGCAGGTTTAAGTTGGCGACTTGGTGAGTCCGCCAGTCTGGATGAAACCCTAATTTCAAGGGTTTGCACCCTATATAAACAACTTTTGGGGCCTCAAGTCAGCCCCCATCACCCCTCAGAGCTTCATTCTCGAAACCCTAGAGCCTCTTTTTGCATTTTGAGTGATTTTGGTGTATTCTTTGAAGATTTTGAGAGATAAAGAAAGGTAGATCAAGAGGAGAAGAAGGAGATCCTAGATCTTGGAGGACTTTCAGAAGAAAGTAAGGTATATCTTGGCCCTTTTCTGTTTCAATGCTTAAATCTCTTTTGTGAAGCCATTCTTAAACCATTTCTTAGCTTAGTAGTAGCATAGAGGACTCATGGAGTTGATTAACCTTCATATCTAGCTAGATTTGATTTCCAGGAGCTTAGATCTAGCACCTTTATGGATCCATTTTGCATGAAAGCTCTTGATCTACTATTATAGTGTGCTTTTAACCTTAAAACTTCCATTTGATGTTATTTACACGTAAAGTTGGAAACTTTACGTGTAAATCAAGTCCCAGGAACCCAGATCTATTCATGGCATGGATTAGTTTCAAACAAAATCGAGTGTATAGTATTTGCATGCATACGACTCGGCGAGTCGAGTCGCGAGTCCCTTGTGTTTCCTTTTTCGAGTTATGCCGAGTGGAGCCAGTGAGTGAGAAGTGGACTCGGTGAGTTAGAGGGTTAGACTCATTCGTGGAAGAACTCGGCGAGTCAATGCCCCGACTCGGCGAGTTCAAGGCCATCTTCATACTTCAAGAACAGACTCGACGAGTTATTCATACAACTCGGCGAGTCACAGCTAGAATGATCATCTGATGAAGGAGAACTCGATGAGTTGTTCATACAACTCGGTGATTCGGATGCAGATTGTTTGAGTGTTAGTAGCGAAGAGGAACTCACCGAGTTTGCGCCAAAACTCAACGAGTAGTAGCGAGTGGAATCAAGGAAGTAAGAGTAAGGACTTGACGAGTTGGCGGCCCAACTCGACGAGTCAGGTCAACTGAATGTTGACTTTGATAGTTAGGTTGACTTGGACCATGGGTAGGTGTAACACCCCCCTATGGCACGTATCACAATATTGTCCGCTTTGGGCCACTCGGCACGAGGACTTCCCAGGGGGTCACCCATCCCGGTACTACTCCCGCCCGAGCACGCTTAACTGCAGAGTTCTTATGGCATCTGCTGCCCTCACGACTTTAAAACGCGTTGTGACAAGGAAGGTATCCACACCCCTTTATAAGGAAATGTTTCGTTCTCCTTCCAAGCCGATGTAGGATCAGATCTAACCCACTTTCACCCCCCATTATAGGGTTCGACGTCCCTGTCGAACACATCGACCCGTGCCCTGGCAAAGTGATACGTGCCAGAGGGGGGTGTTACAGTTGGTATCAGAGCATTAGTTTAAGCGAATTAGAAATTTTTAGGATTTCTATACTTAAACTTAGAATGCTAAGTGGAATTTTGAGATGTGTGTCTGTTATGTTTTAGACACGAGCACTAGTTTATTTTAGGAATATTGCCTAAAATGCTTTAATTATGTGCTAAATGTTGTGTGTTGCCATATATGATATTATTTGTTCGGATCTATGGTCTGTTGCCGACCGGATCTAGAAACTTTATGTGTGTAGGATTCTAAGCGTACGTCTACTATATTAGAACTAGCATGTAAACGTTTCGGAGTGATAAGGATGATTTCAATATCTATCGTGAATAAGGATCTAATTTCACCTTATTCGGTGTGTAGATCAAAAATGGTGAAAACAAGAAGTGGAGTTGGAAATGCTGAGGAAAACAGGAATCAACCACCAGTGATTGAACAAAGACCTGTTGTAGCAGCAGCACCTGAGCCAATAACCATGGCTGGTGTGCAATTGATGATTCAGACGATGTTGGATCCTCAGATGGAGGAAACTAGACGGTTGCTTCAACAAAATCGTGAAGAACTGTCGATTCGTGTGGAAGAGCCTGAATTAAATGAAGGGCACTCGGAAGGTGGAAACTTCAGTGGATCAGTTGGTCAAGCCAACTCACCGATAGTTAGGCAAGATAACCGCGATGGAAGGAATGATGGAATGGGATGCAAGTACAAGGACTTTTTGACTTGCAAACCATCGACCTTCAATGGAAAGGAGGATCCGATTGGGGTTATGGATTGGATCTCCGAAATGGAGCTAGCCTTCATGACGCGTGGCTGCAGAGGTAAGTTGCAAACCATCTATGCCGTGCGTCAATTCCGAGGTGGAGCCGTTCGTTGGTGGAACACTCTAGGGAAGACTTTGAGCCCTAATGAGCCACTGCAATTGTCATGGGTAGAGTTCTTGGTGCAGTTTAAGCGCAAGTTCTGCTCAGCTCAAAATCTGTTGGAGTTGGAGAACAAGTTCCTGACATTGACTAAGGGCAGTATGTCAGTTGATGAATACACCAATAACTTCACCGATAAGATGGAGTTTGCCTTGCGTATCGTTCCAGACGAGCTGACGAAGGTGGACCGGTATGCGAAGGGACTCCCATGGGAGTATGAGGTGCCAGTACGTCAGGCATAAACTTTAGAGGCAACTATCTGGGCTGCCAAGTCTGTTGAGAACATGATAAAGGGGAGAACCACCAACAAGGTTGAGGTTGGTGAGAAGAGGAAGTTTGAGGGAACATCTGGTTCCGGTAAGAAAAGCAAATTTTCGAAATCTGATTCGAAAAGGTTTGGTGGGGGTAAAGGAGGGGAAGCGAAGTGGTGTGAAAAGTGTAAGAAAAAGCACTTCGGGAAATGTAGCGAGGATGTAACTTGCTACAAGTGTGGAAAGGTTGGACATTTTTCCAATGAATGTCCGAACAACAAAAGGATGTGTTTTGGTTCTAATGAAGAGGGGCATATTTTGAAAGACTATCCGAAGAAGAAGGAGGCAGCTAAGCCCAACATTCCACCAAAGCCGAAGGCAAGAGCATTCCAGATGACACTGGAAGCTGCTAAGGATGAAGCTGATGTCGCTTCAGGTACCTTTCTCGTTAACAATTTGCCTGCCCAAATTTTATTTGATTCTGGAGCCAACTACTCCTTTATATCGCATGAATTTGGTAGAAAACTAGCTTTGCCTGTTGATAGACTAGTTAATGCTTTATTAGTCGAAGTTGCTAGTGGCAAGTTTGTACCTGTTAGCCATCGTATGAAAAACATCTTAATCGACTTGAATGGGAATAAGTTCCGCGAGGAATTATTGCCTATCGAACTTAATGGTTTCGACATCGTGTTGGGAATGGATTGGCTTAGTGCCAATGATGCCGAGATATTATGCAAGAAGAAGATAGTTAAAGTAAACCCGCCTGGAAAGGAATCGTTTATGGTGTATGGGGACAAACGCCGAGTGAATTCTGGAATCATTTCCCTAATGAAAGCCAGAAAGTGTTTGACCAAGGGATGTACATCATATTTAGCATTCGTGATTGATGCTAAGAAGGAAAAGAAGGTGATGCAGAGTATTCCTGTGGTGTGTGATTATCCGGAAGTATTTCCCGAAGATCTTCCTGGATTACCACCTGATAGACAAGTAGAGTTCAGAATAGACTTGCTACCAGGAACCACGCCAATAGCAAAAGCACCTTATCGATTAGCACCAACGGAGATGAAGGAGCTGATGACGCAACTTCAAGAGTTGTTGGACAAAGGTTTCATTAGACCTAGTTCATCGCCCTGGGGAGCTCCGGTGTTATTCGTGAAGAAGAAAGATGGAAGTATGAGAATGTGCATTGATTACAAAGAGCTGAACAAGGCAACAATAAAGAATAGTTATCCGTTGCCAAGGATTGATGACCTATTTGATCAATTGCAAGGTTCGAGCTATTTCTCGAAGATCGATCTTAGGTCAGGATATCATCAGCTGAAAGTAAGAGAGTAGGATATAGAGAAGACTGCGTTCAGAACTAGATATGGACACTACGAGTTCTTGGTTATGTCGTTTGGACTAACCAATGCCCCGGCAGCATTCATGGATTTAATGAATAGGGTTTGTAATCCGTTCCTTGATAAATCCGTGATAGTGTTCATAGACGACATTCTGATTTACTCGAAAAGCCAGGAGGAGCATGGCAGACACTTGCGAGAAGTGTTAGAAGTTTTGAAGAAGGAGAAGTTGTATGTTAAGTTCTCCAAATGTGATTTTTGGATTCGTGAAGTCCAATTCTTGGGTCACGTGGTCAACCAGGAAGGGATAATGGTTGATCCAGCAAAGATTGAAGCTGTAATGAAGTGGGAACAACCGAAAAGTCCCACAGAGATCCGAAGCTTTTTAGGATTAGCCGGATATTACCGAAGGTTTATCCAAGGCTTTTCTTCGATTGCTACTCCATTGACAGCTTAGACCCACAAAGGAGCTGCTTATGCTTGGAGTGAGAAGCATAAAGAAGCATTCGAGAAGCTAAAGAAGAAAGTATGCGAGGCACCGATACTTTCTCTACCCGATGGAGTTGAAGACTTCGCTGTTTATAGCGATGCGTCTAGGGTTGGATTGGGTTGTGTTTTAACCCAAAGAGAAAAGGTGATAGCATATGCGTCTTGATAACTGAAAGAGCATGAAAAGAACTACCCGACTCATGATTTGGAGTTGGCAGCGGTAGTTTTCGCTCTGAAGATATGGAGGCATTACCTCTATGGCACTAAGTGCAAACTTTTCACTGATCATAAGATTCTCCAATATCTTTTTAATCAGAAGGAATTGAATATGAGGCAACGACGCTGGCTGGAATTACTCAAGGACTACGACTGCGAGATACTTTACCACCCCGGTAAGGCTAATGTTGTTGCTGATGCTCTCAGTCGGAAAGTCAATCTTGAAAGGAAAAGGCCAAGAGCATTGAGAATTGAAGTTGTTTCGACCATTGTGGAAAGTATAAAGAAAGCTCAAGAGGAAGCTTCTGAGAAAAATGACCGAAAGGAGGAACGTTTGGGTAAAACGTTGGTGTTTGGTACAAACGGTCATGGACTGAAGGTATTCCAAGATCGTATTTGGGTACCTAAGTCAGGAGGAATTAGAGATCTTCTGATGGAAGAAGCTCACAAGACCATGTATTCGATTCATCCCGGTAGCACTAAAATGTATAGGGACCTGAAACCCTACTACTGGTGGCCGACGATGAAGCTTGATGTTGCAAAGTATGTGGTCGAGTGTGTGACTTGTGCGAGAGTCAAGACACAACATCAGAAACCGTACGGGAGTTTAGAACCTTTACCTGTGCCTATGGGTAAGTGGGAAGACATTGTCATGGATTTTGTCACTAAACTGCCCAGAACAAAGAATGGTCACGACATGATTTGGGTGGTCGTTGATCGATTCACTAAGAGTGCGCATTTCATAGCCGCCAGGGAGAAATGGTCTATGGAAAAGCTTGCGAATTCTTATGTGAAGGAAATTGTGAGACTTCACGGTGTTCCGCTAACAATTGTGTCGGATCGTGATAGTCGTTTCACCTCAAGATTTTGGATTTGTCTACAAGAGGAATTGGGTACCAAGTTGTGTTTAAGTACAGCTTACCATCTGCAGACTGATGGTCAGACCGAACGAACGATACAAACACTTGAAGATATGCTGAGAGCATGTACCTTGGAATTCCTAGGTAATTGGGATGAACATTTACCGTTGGTAGAATTTTCCTATAACAATAGTTTTCACTCGAGCATTAAGATGGCACCTTACCAAGCTTTGTATGGACAAAAGTGTCGTACGCCGTCTTGTTGGCTTGAGGCTGGGGAAAAGCAGTTTATGGGACCGGAGATGGTTCATCAGACTGCTGAAAAGTTGAAAATAATTAGGGAAAGAATGTTAGCAGCTCAGGATCGTCAAAAGAGCTATGCTGACAAAAAGCGAAGACCGATGACTTTTGAAGTTGGAAATTCGGTTTTGCTTAAAGTCTCGCCGTGGAAGGGACTTATAAGATATGGAAAACGGGGAAAATTGAGTCCAAGGTTTATTGGACCGTTTAAAGTTCTTCAGAGGATTGGGAACCAAGCTTACAAGCTCGAACTACCAGAAGAACTGAGTGGAATTCATAACACTTTTCATGTGTGTTATTTACGAAAGTTCACGGGGGAAGTTCCCGACATGATTCAACTTTCGGAGTTGAGAATCGATGAGAACAAAAGGTTGATTGAAGAACCAGAGGCAATTGTTGATCGAAAGACTAAGAAATTGCGACGTAAGATGGTGGAGTTAGTGCTTCTCCGATGGAAACACACGAATGGGCCAAATCTCACCTGGGAGACGGAGAGTGACATGATGAGTCGCTATCCGCATTTGTTTGTTGGTGTGTGATTCCGGGGACGGAATCATTATAAGGTGGAGACAATTGTAACGCCCGTGTTTCTAGACTTGCCATTTTTAGCAATGTAATAGTCTAGGTTAACCTTTGTAACTAAATTTGAAATAATAAAAATGTATTATTTGTGAATTATGTGATTTATGTGTTTATTTTCTTGATTTTTATAATTTAATGAATTAAGAATAAAATAAGCGTCAAAATTAAAGTGTGAGATAAGCCCGACATCTTTGCATAAAGTTGTAGTGGTTGAAACAAGGATTCCGGAGATATAAGGAATGCCAAAATCCGAGTTATAACGAAGAAGTTATGACAGAACTGATACGACGCTGAGTGACGTAAAATATGAATTTAAGATAGAGTGATATTTAGCCTTAGCAATCTAAATGAAAGTCGTAGATTTCGTTAAACCGAGAGCGTGTATAAAAGGAACGCCCAAATCTGACTTCGTATGAGGAAGTTATGATTTTTCTAAGTTTCGACTTAGCAGTATGCAGCCCGAATACTCGATTTGAGATCGAGCGGTTTTTAGCCGAAACAATCTAAATGAGAATCGAAGATCTCATTGTTAGTAGCGAAACGATGAAAAGTTAGGCGAGAACGGACGTCAGACGAAGAAGTTATGAATTTATAACGAAGTTTTTCTGTCCCGGCCTTCTAAAAATAAATAATAAAAATAAAAGTCAAAATTAGCCAATGGAGTCTAAATGAAAGTTGTAGAGTATGGTCTGACCTTCGTGTGGATATAAAGAACGTCGAAAACGGAGCTCGTATGCGAAAGTTTCGCAATTTAGAAAACTGACAAGTCAATTACGCCCCGCGTAATTTGAGTACGCCCCGCGTACTCAGTCGGATGCAACTTGTCTGACCAATACTCGAGTGCCACCAGTCGACGCACGCAGTGACGTCAAAGTACGCCCCGCGTAACCCGAGTACGCCCCGCGTAATCCCAGACCCAGCAGCCTATAAATAGAACTCGAATTCAGCCATTTTCTCTTGTTCAAACTCTTCTCTCTCTCTCTAAGTTTTGCCTCGTTTTGCGTGCCGTTTATACCCCGAAGGCCCGGTAATATTCCCGAGCCCCGAAGCAAGATCCGAAGCCCCGAGAATCCCGAAGAGCGTTATTCCCGAGCCGAAACGCTGCCCGCGAGGAGCCCGGTTTTGTGAAGATCTTCCAGATCTACGGAGAAACACCTCTTCTGCAAGCCGTAGTGCTGCCCGATCATCTTCTGATCAGGTGAGTGTGTAGATACTTTCATTCCAACGCAATATTATGAAGTATTTTATATAAAATACGTGCTATGTGTATATATTTTGTTGTTATATATGTGAATGTATATCCACTCTCTTCTATCTTATAGATCTGATTATTTCTCTATGAAATACGTGTTATGTGTGTGTGCCTCATCTGTTATGTGAAAAATGTTTTGGTTGAGCATGCTATACAGGTTTTGAAACTACGTATAAAAATGTATATTTTATCTACTAACATGTTGGGTAGAATATGGGTAGATAATTGGTGTGTAATAAACAGATGAGAGGCCTCGATGTTGTTTTGATCCAGTCATCTAGCGGAATTTAGATGACGACCACAGACTTTTCTAGACAGTCCAGTGGAACGCTAGCAGGCTCATAACCTGTAGGTGTTAATGAACTTGGGTGTTCATTCGTTGTATTCCATCCCCCCCATGGTTGCCTTATTTGACTTATATTGCTGAGGAACCCCCGAAGCATGTGTAGTCGCCCCAATGAAATATTCTTAGACTAGGTCCCTTGTGTTAGTTATTTTATGGATATAAAGTGAGAATAACGGGAATGGGTAACTGGGTTATTGTTGGTTGATAATAATTAATTTAATTATTTATTGTGGGTTGAAAACCCTATATGCTCACCAGGCTCCCAAGCCTGACCCACTCAGTTGATTTATTTTACAGGAAGTGGCGCAAGAGCTTAAGATGGGCGAACATCAAGTTGTTTTGTTTACAAGTCTGTATATGTATATATTTGTTGAAAGACTTGTAATGCTATCGTTTATGCTTTATGATCTGTATCGGAACATGACATCCCGACTTTTGATTATGAAATGAAATCATATTTCTTTATGAAATGTTTTGATAAATATCTATTTTATCATGTTTTGTTTTTGGGAACAAATTCCACATCTCTTTTAAAATTAAAAGGATTTACTCTGAAAATTATTTTAAAAAGCATAAATGAAATCGGTCTTTTCTGGCCGAGATTTTGGGGATGTCACAGTAGGAGAGTCATTTTACCCTCAGTATTATTATTATCAGTATTTGATTGATGGTGCTCATGGATATTGTAGTCGGGGTGAAACCGGCGACACAGCAGACAGATTCCAGAGCAGTCCTTTCAGCAGCTAGGGTACGAGGTGAGTTTCCTTCCAGTGGGAACGGGTCTAAGGCCACAATGTCGGCCCGTTTAGTTAGTAGTAGTTTCCGGACTCCGGTCCGATGCAGTTGTTAGTGTGTTTGATGCCTTCGTGGCTCAGATAGGATTTATGTGTTAGGTATTATGGGCTATGGCCTGACGTAGTATGCAGTATATGAGTTTATGATCATGTGTGTTATGCTAGTTGATATGTGTTTATGCTATGCTATGCTATGCTCAGTTAGTTTCCGGACTTCGATCCGATGCAGTTAGTTCCGGACTTCGGTCCGGTGCAGGGGACAAGGTCCCAGTCAGTTCCGGACTTCGGTCGGATGCAGTTTATGGGCTTCGGCCCAATGCAGTGGGCAAGGCCCAATACGTGTTTATATGTTATTTTATGGTATGTGGTAGTTTGGGGGAGCTCACTAAGCTTCGTGCTTACAATTTTAGTTTTGGTTTCAGGTACTTCCGCAAGTAAGGGGAAGAGCTTGGGATGATGGCATCGCACACACCACAACTTCAGTCTTTATCCTGGGAGTTTGTTTTGATTCATAGTTTGATTTGATACAGTTGTTTCACGACATTTTATTATGAGTTGAGATATTTGACATATGGTTTTTATGATATGACGATCAATATATAATTTTTATTACTATTTTAACAAAAAAATTTGGGTCGTAGTTAGGGATGTTACAGGTCATAAATGGAACCTCTCTAAATCTCTTTCACTCTATCTCTCTCTATTCGAAATCTCTCCCGAATCTCTCTCAAAAGTTCCCGTAACTTTTCGTAATCATTTGGGCCATCCCGACCCTTAACCATGTCTTTTCTGACCGTGAAAATGGGGACGTCACAATTAATACTTGAAAACTTGTGGAAACATAATAAATATCAATGTTTTATGAAATTTTGTGAAAATTGTGACATGTTCTAGTCACAAAAAAAATAGAGTATTTTTGGGTTACAAAACACTCAAATAAATTTTTGGTGTGTTAAAAACCCACAATAACACTTGAACATTTTACTAAAATATAGTTTTTATTAGTAAAACAATCGTAAAGGGGTGTACTATTTCAAGGGTTTAAAAACTAGAGTATTTTGTTATTTTTACGACACATATTGCAAGTTGACAAGCCATTGGTAAGTATTTATAAATATTGTTATAAATAATTCAATAAAATCGGGATGAAAAACAGGGTTATACGACAGAAATATCCGCGTGTCATAAAACCGCAGTCATAAATTAACACTAAGAACGTCATATGCATTATTCGATAAATTCGCGTAAATTTTTGTTGGGGCTATTGTGAGACACTCATTCACCGTACCTACCTAGCGTACAGCATAAGTCCTGTAGTTATAGTCAGAGTCTTCTGGAGGGAGAGCAAAGTAATTGTGTATAGATCTATACGGAGTTGACACCCTACACCTGAGTTGTTTGCTACAGCTAGACGAGCCATTCTAGGGTGACAAATATCTTATTAGAAACCGACTCCTGAAGAACGTCAAGTCAGACGCTTTAGTCGCATTAGTATGGTTGTAACGACTCACATAGAGTATAACAATAGAATTTTAAATTTACGAACAATTTACACTCTACTAGTTTTATAAAATATAAAACTACGTTACGTCTATTTTTTACACTAATCTCCCCTCTCCGGTCTTAGGGTTTTTAAGACCATAACTTTTTATATAACATAAAATATAGGATTTTCTGGGAACACACTATTTTCAAATACAAAGAAAGGAAAACAAGAAGTATGCATGCAATTATACATGATTTTGGGAACGAGACTCATAACTACTTTTTTTTTTTTTTTTTTTGAAAATATTGGATTTTCTGGAGTTTTGCAACTTACTATAAACTAAGATATTACAAAGTTTTTCCTACAAATATGCTTATGAACTCACCAACATTCTATGTTAACACTTTTTCAAAACGACTTTTATTCTCAGGGACTAAGTGAATAGGTACTCGAGTCTTGGATCTAAATGTTTTGCTATCTTTTTGAGACATCATACTTTATGTTATTTTTGTGTAATGGAAGAACAAGTACAATTTGTAAACGACGAATATTAATATTTTGTAATGTATGATGTGTTGGTTGTTATGTATCAACTATATTCAACTGTTATGATATTACAATATGAAATCACCCGTCCCTGGACGTTTCCACCATCCCGGTTCGGGGATGTGACATATTCAAAAAATTACTTATAGTCATATTAAGTTGTCTTGCAATATTATTTTATTTATTTATTTATTTATTTATTTATTTTTTTGTGAAATAATCATCACAAAATTAATAATTATTATGTAGCCAAATTTCATTCAACTATTACATTTTATTTGTTTGATCACCAAGTGTTAAACTATTAAGAACTATTTTTTTTCTTCAAAAAGAAGTTTGTAAGGTTCTTTTTTTATTTATTTTTCTATAATGATTTACAAATATATCTCAACAATATTTTTTCTGGTTAAAGATATTTTTTTAATAAGAATTTCTTAAGTTTTAATGGTTGATTCATAAAAAAATATCCGGATGGTTAGATTGACATTTTTTCAAACTATAATTGCTTTTAAGAATTCAATTTGTATTTTTGGAATATAAAAACAAACATTAAGTGGTTAAAAAGAAAAATAACTAAAAGTCTTTCAGTAATTAAAAGGAATACAAAAACAAAAATACATTAATTTTTATAATTTTTGGTTTTATCATGTGATAAACCTAATGATTATATTATTGCTATTTGATCATTTTGAAATGCATAACTTTCATATGAACACATGGAGAAACATGTAATTTGCCTATTATGAATTTATGAATTTATATATTTATAAAACAAGCAATCAAGTTACAATAAAGTACTATATTTTTTTAAAAAATTAGTCGGCACTTTTGAGTTGTAAGTAAGTCATGTGGTATCTGAGAATGCCAAATGCCACTTATGAAGAAACTCTTTTAAAATAACAAAAAATAAATTGTCACGACATGGTTTTACATAGTAATTAAATCACCTAAATCCAAATAATAATAGGTTAATTATGATTGTTTACAAATATCCGAATTCGACATAAATCTTTTAAAAAGTCAAACATCTGCTAATAATTCATCATTACAATTAGTGGAATTTTGAATTCCGGGATCTTCCCTCGTTTTTTGTCTCTTCTGTCTTTCAAATTTCAAAAACGTTTTACCTCGCCTTGCTCCTACCTGAACATAAAAACTAGGGTTCTTATTCAGTACGATTACCTATATTCCAAATTTGATTTTGATACTATGTTGCTTGACTCAAATTGAATTTCGTAGAGTTTAATCGCAGGACGATGGGTTGTTTCTTCGCATGTTTTCGTGTTAGAGATGACCGTCGGCCTCCAATCCATCTCCTCTCTCAACCAATTGCTTCCAATCCCAAGGTAAGATCTAGAGCTTAAAGATATAGAAGAAGAGGGAATTTCCGAGATCTGTTGTTTCTAACTTTTGTTTATTTTTGCCTCGGTCAGGATCGTGAGTCTGGAGCTAGAAATCATTTATCGACTCTGCTACTTTTCGAAGGTGAGTTGATCGGTGTTATTTTCTCATAGCTTCGTGAACATTGATATAACTGTTTTTATTGGAGCCGCTCTCATTTTCAAGCAGGTTTATACATTTAATTTTTCTATTTCACAAAAACGTTTGAGAATTTTCTTTAGGGTTTGTGGATTTATTTGCTGATGTATTGCTCATAAAATCCTTGTTCATCTTTCAGCTGAAGATAGAGATCAATCGCCATGTAAGGACAGGAAATGCGGTGTTCTAGGTTCTGCTTCTCCTGATTTCAATTCGACGGAGCTGAAAGCTGAGGTAATAATATTTTTGTTGTCTTCTACAATGAAAAACGATCAGCAAGTGGTGCTAGTACACAACTCAGAAGGTCTGGGTCAAAATAAATTAAACCGTTATATTTTTCAGAGCCACGTTTTGCGAGTTTTGACTTATTTATTTGAGTTAGACAAGCTTTAATATCATGCTATTATCTGTCCTTTTCTCTCAATATAAAGTAATCTATCATATTTTTGCCTCTAGACTTTGCGTAGGCGATCCACTTTTCTTGCTTGTGATAATTCTCATTTAAGTGGAATGATAACTCTTGCTTCAATTGAATGACTAGCCTTTTATCTTACTCATGTAAGATGTTTTTTTTTGATAATGAGTCAGAGCTACTTTACTTAACCTCTTTATTGACATTTCTAAGAGCAAAGAAAAACAATAGGACAACAAACTGATGCTGCATCTTGTATTTTTGAAAACAATGTTTTCTGTTATTGATGCTTTTTCTGACACAAGGTTCTTCAAAATTTTGGTTTATTCATATTTGAAATCACTTTTTAGTTTCTAACTTGTTCGTGTAGCATCCTAAGGAACCTGGCAATTTTGCAAATATTTTTTATTAGGTCGGTTGTACATCAACTTCTTGTTTCTGTCATAGTTAACTGCTATTTACAACACCTATTTGATCATTTTTGTTTACTTTTCTGAATGCTGATCGTTGTTCAGTAGTTATTTTACATTTTTTTTACTTTTCCAAGAGTGTTAGACCATATAATCTTTTGGTGAAGGAACTAATTGATAACCTCATTCATTAGGTCTCTACTTTCCTTTTTTTTTTTTTTTAAATGGGTTACATTCCATCTCCAAGTGAAGACAAGATCCTAACTCCTAAGTAAGATGTTTTGGTCAGTGTTAGGTCTCATAAGAGACAAAAACCTGTTTCTTAAGAAAAAGAAAGACTTAGTTAACACCAAGGGTTGTTGGGTGCCAAATCTGAAAGGTGTCAAACTTTTAACATATACTGCCTATCTTCCCAAAGTACAAATACATTCCCATTTGACCCAATCAACCATTTTTAAACCATATATAATAAAATATTGCCTATACTTGGAAGGTTACATACTTCATCAAAATGTTGTGCTTTGTATACTAACATCTCTTGACCACATAGGTAATAATTTCACTGTATATATAATTTATATAGGGAAAGAGGAAAGCAGGCAGTTAATACACAAATCTTTAACAAACACCCAACTTCTAGCTATACTTTTATGGTTTAACCAATCATCTAACTATAAATTGTAATTCTACAGGCTAAGTTTCTCAAAGCTTGTGGTACTTTACCACAAACTCCAGTTGAAATTCGGAACAATGAGAAACTGAAAGATTTAGAACCTCAAAACAAAGATACAAAATCATCAACATTTCATTCATGGCTTCAAAATGATAGTCTTGAAAAGCTCAAACTGGAGAAGCAATCCGATTTGCAACCTTCTGCAATCAAACTCTTTGAAGAATGGGACAATAAATCAGATTCTTCATCACGTTCACTAGACAGGTAATATCTCAAATTTAGTCAGTTTTTTATTTCTAAAATTACAAAACCAATGCTTGTAACAAACAGAAAAGGTAACTGCTTTTGTTGGGTAGTTGTGTGACAGGACATGCCAATCAAGCACAGAGTCCTATTGCTTCATCTACTCCTCTAGTTGCAAACACACAGTTTGGAAACAAATCTGTTCGATTTAAATCTGAGATTGATGCCTCTTCATTTTCATCAAGTAGCTCTTCATCTGAAGTTACTTCCCAAGAACCAAATTCAAAACATTCACCTTACCCTACCCCTCTCAGCTTAACCAATGATATGCAAACACCTGGCACTGTCTTCCATGCATCTTTTCATAACAAAGAAACTGGGAAGAAACCAAGGATCAGATCTCAGTATGTGATCCCAGTGCTAAGCCCTGTGGAAAATGCCACTCAGTTGAAGAAACTCGTGGAAGAAAGTTTTAGCTCTGATGACTCCTCAACTCAATTTGAAGAACATTATAAGTCACAAGTTGAAAGAGAAGAAAAAGAGTTAAATGTGGATACAAGTTTGTCTTCATGGCTACCACCAAAGCAGAATCATCAAGGCTCCATTCTTCCTAAAATTGGCAAAACTCCAGGGGATAGACCGATACTAGGGATGGTTGCAGCTCATTGGAATGCTGATGAAGCTGCTTCTTTCCCACCCAAGTGGTGGGATGGGAATGGAATCCCCAATTCCACTCATAAATACAATGAGGTAAATCTTGTTCATTTCTATCCATCTTTTTTACCTGTTACATGTAACATAAACAAAGCCAGACTTGGTATATCATATATCATATATCATATATCATATATCATATATGCCTTGTGTTTTGGGTGTGCAGGATCAGAAAGTTAGCTGGCATGCTACACCTTTTGAAGAAAGATTAGAAAAGGCTTTATCTGAGGATAAACTCACTGCTGAAAGGTATGTCATACTCTGAAGTTTTCTAAAAGATTCATCGCTATGGCCGGATGGGCTGAATAAAGGCATATTTGGGGATGTTTCTTTTTGACTTAATGGACTAAGCATTTATTCTAGGCAACTATACATAATACATGACTTTTTCTTTTTTACTAATTTGGACCAAATGACCTAATGGGTTAAGGTTAAGGTAAAAAAACCTTGCTTAATGTATTAAGACACCAACCCTTTACTTATTTGCCTTTTTTCGCCTCCTAACTGCTCTCATGTTAAAACTTATAAATGCTGCTAAAATTGATGAAAGTTGTGAGCTTTTGTTTTTTTAGAATGTAAGGGTAAAATGGTCGTTTGCTCTCATTCAGCCAGTTTATTTAGTCCAGAAAAAAAAGATATTTTATGTATACAACACTTTATCCAGACACACATCATTACCCATCCAGCCACTTCACCCCCATACTCATAATTAGGAAAAAGAAGAAGAAACCTCTTTGTCTTTTGCACATAGTAGAGAAAGATGAATGAGATTTTTGTTTATAAGCAGGAAGCAACTTGGAAAGGTGCCACTGGTGGATATGGATGAGAAAGATGAATGTGAGAGCACTGGAAGAACACTGCAATCTTGTAGTCGTTTTGAATCTGGTTATGTTCTGATCAACAGTTCTTGACTGCTGAATGCTGATGCCAGTTGTGTATGGAGGTAGAAATGTAAAAGACCAACAAGTGTGTTACTATTTGAAAAATGAGGGAACTTAAGCAAATTGTATAAATATAAATGTAACTGAATCATGGGATTGGATTGGATTAGTCTTAATCCTTAAGACTTTGGCTATGAGGAGTAGGGACTGTATAAATCTATGATTTGTCATGTGCATGCTTATTTTTGTCTTAAAATGTTAGGTTAAAAGATCTGAAATATTAAATGTTAGAGGTTAATAAGGATAATATACGGACTATTTTAAATGAACCAAACTACCAAGTAGACAACTATACATTCCATGTCTAGCGAAAATGAGTGATAAATCTAACTTTTGTTAAGTAATAGCTACAAATAATATGTATACAAGTGTATGTTGAAGCAAGGTCTACGGTGCTCAACAAATAGATCTTTGGTGCTTGAGAAGGAGGTTTGTGGTGCTTAGACCAAACTGTTTTAGTTGAAAACATTAAACGTTATTTTAGGTCAATTTTTATCATTATAAATATTAAGGGTGAGCATATGTTGGTTTGCAGGAGAGGATCTATGTAGGAGCCTGGGGTAGCCTTTGACCTCTTAAATTTTCAAGCGTAGTGAAACTTTTTTGATAATTTTTCGGTGTGCTACCCCTAAAATTTACGTGTGCTACCCGTGACATTTTGTTATGGCTTCGCCATTGTTGGTTTGAGTTGGTTTTGGGAGAAAATTGAACCCAAATCGTAAAGCTTGTTTTTACGTGTTTAAAAACCGTTGATTTCATAATTTTTTTGGGTCCAGTTTTCCGCTTTCTGGGTTTGAGCCATTGGGTTTTTGGTTCTTTGATTAAAAACTATATCCCTAAGGAAAAACAAGGGAAAACAGAGTCACAAGCGGTTTGGCCAGTGGGATGCAATGGTACCGCTGGTATGCAATTTCTTTCTCGGTAGCTTCAGCGGGTTGAGCTGTGAAGGGAATTTCAGCGGTTTGGTGAACCCATTGTTAATGCATGCGAATTGTTTTAACGTTTCATGTGATTCCATGTATGATTCCCTTCATTTTGTTATTATTTAACATGTGAATTTTATTGAACATACCAAAAGTGCATTTGAATTAATTGATTGAACAACTGCATTTAATTCTTTTAACTGTTTTTTTTTAAATAAAAACAATACCAATATATATATATATATATATATATATATATATATATATATATATATATATATATATATATATATATATATATATATATATATATATATATATAAACAATACCAAAACGTTTATCATTTATCAAGATAACACTCAATTCTTTGAAATTTTTTCCACTTCATTCAATTCTTTTGGTTACATTCAATGGATTCATGAGGCAAAGCTAAACAAACCGGTTCTAGTCAAAGACACAAATCAACACAAAACGGTTTAAGTAAGGATATTCAATTTTCTTCTTCAAGATTTCAAAATCCAAACTATCTACCATACCAAAACTACCCAAAAGAATATTACCTAGTGCAACAATCTTACAACACATTTAGGTTTGCATAGGAAAAACCGATTTATAATCCATGTAATCAGTTTTCTCAATGGGTTCCAGAAACCCAATTCCGATCTTCTCAACCCGAGAATTTTCAGTTCTGTGATGCTCAAAACATAGAATTTGACAGTTCTAGTGACGACATGGTTCTCCAAAAAAACAAAGAAGAAACCAACAAGGAGTTGCAACCGGTTGCTGAGAAAAAGCGCAACTATACAAACCGTCAGAAGTTAAAGAAATGTGTGGAACACGATGAGTTGTCTTTAGCTACGACATATGTTGATTGTTCTATAGAATTTGATAGTTCTAGTGACATGGATTCCCTAGAATGCTTGGTAACATTGACTGCACACATTGGAATTGGAGGTATTGTCCAACGAAATTGAGAACCCAATACACGAGGGGTGACCATCAATATCCAACAATGATACTAGAAGCGGTGGTGTCACAAGATCTATGGTTTTGGCATTCATATTATGGTGTAGCCAGTTCGAACAATGAACTGAACGTCATTTGTCAATCACCACTTTTTGATGATAAATATCTTGGAATATGACCCGATTATTCATTTTATTTGAATGGTGAACACTACAAGCATGATTACTATCTTGCGGATGAAATATACCAACATGGGATGTATTTGTGAAGGCATATCTACATCTAGTAACCGATAAAAAGAAACGGTTCAAAGCGACACAAGAATCAGTAAAAAGGGATGTAGAATATGCTTTTGGAGTCCTTAAAGTACGTCGGGACATATTAAAAATGTTTGCAGGAGCTATAACAGTGAAGAAAACAATAAA
Source organism: Lactuca saligna (assembly GCF_052625555.1). Lineage (NCBI taxonomy): Eukaryota > Viridiplantae > Streptophyta > Magnoliopsida > Asterales > Asteraceae > Lactuca > Lactuca saligna. The sequence goes on along the minus strand of NC_136419.1, from coordinate 33,191,470 downwards.
TGTAATATACGCTTGTATTATATTATACAATATGATACTGTAAGATACGAGTGCTGTGATATCTCCTGTGTATCAGCCCTCCCCCTCCCCTTCCCCCCAACAAAGAAATCGATGACCCAAAAATACTACATGAATTGCACAATGATGAAACCCACTACCAGCCTCGATCCGATCTTACTGATTATATTGAATGTGTCTACATTTCAACCCCGGATAACTAGTTAATTTTAATTGTTGTTTTAGGGTTTTAATTATTTTATCTTGAAGTGTGTTTTTTAAATCTCGTGTATTTTTTATTTGTAATGTGGTTTTTTAATCAAATGTTAATTTTAATATAATTTTAGATTTTAGATTTTCTTTTTGTTTTAAATTAGCACAAGTTTATTTTTTAATGAAAAAAAAATGTTATGTTATGTTTTATTTTATATTTTCTAATTTAATTAAATAAAAAGAATGGCGTGACAAGTGGATTAAGTGAGTTGAGAAAGATATAATTTACATATGTTGTAGGTTGAGAAAAATAAAAGTGTGAGGAAATAAAAAAAAATGATATGGTGGATTAAAAGGGAAAGATTCTCTCCACCCTAACTTATTATTATTTTTTTTAAATTGTCTTTATTTTTTTAAATGTTTGTCTTCCTTTATCTCGGTACCCCATATAAGCTTTATATCGCTAAAATTAAGTGGTAAATTAAAATAAAATTTACCATAAAATATGATGTAAAAATTAAGGAAATGAAAGTAAAAATAAAGGAAAATGAAAAATATGGGAGACCACTTATGGCCCATTGGGCCCATATCGTACATATAGCCATTTTTAGGGTAATACCTATGAAATTCTTGGTTAACAGATTAAAATAATGTGTCTTTTTCTCTTATTATGTATAATAATAAAATAAAAATAAAACTGATTTAATAATAAGTAAAATCATTAAAAGAATGTGTATTTTTCTCTTATTATGTATAATAATAAAATGAAAATAAAACTAATTCAATAATAAGTAAAATTGTTTCTATATGCATGTCAAGTGTCCATATTAAGCTGTGTTATACGGATATTTATCTTTCATAACCGCATTAGCTTCATATCACTACCTCCATCTTTTATTACATTTTTCAATTCAAGGTGCATCACCATGTCCATAGACCATATAACAACGTATCGTCAAGTTTTCTCTTTCCGTCCCATCTCAAAAGGGAACTGATTTGTACACAATATTTTTTCTCCGTACACAACAATTTGTGCTTTAAAGTGTTGTATTGTACAACTCTATAATGCATAAATTGTTGTGTACGGTAAAAAATTGTTGTGTACGAATCACTTCCCATCTCAAAACCATCGGGCTGCCACAAAAATTATCATCTTTACATCCCACACCCACCACAACTTTCTTTTAATAAAAAATATTAAACTAATTATGATAACATTTCATTAAATATAGAAACAGAAATTACAAAACTAAATACTCACAAAAACATTTCATTCCCAACCCCAACGTTGTGCTATTTCACGCTTGCGTGTCAAGACTGCATTCAACTGCGCCCCAGCCAAATGATCATGCGGTCGAAGATAAAACTGCATATCTTTATCCTGTCGCTTCTCCCGCATCATACGCACCCTCTCTTCTTTTTCCTCCTCCATGATCCGTAACTTCTCCGCCTTGAACTCCTCTAGTTTCGCTCGATGCCGTTTTTTATCCTCCACATCTTGTTTGTTAACATTACTAAATTCAGAAACAATCCTTAGCAGTTGTTCATCCCTTTGTTGTTGTTGTTGTTCAGAGGATGATGATGATGCCGCTTTATTCCCCTTTCGTTGCGGTTTTTGCGGCTGTTCAACATTAAACCCCTCATCCTCTTCGGGAAATTTGTCATCCACAGAAGTTGTGTAAGTGTTTGATTCAGATGTCTTCGTCTTTTTCGGAGGGTTTTCTTTGATAATCCCCCATGCTGCCTCGTGAGAAAACGCTTTGTTTTTAAAAAGGTTTCTGTATTCGGTTTGTGCTAACAACAATATATCGGCTTCTGATTGACCACTTCGGCGTTGTGTCAGTTTGTTGTTGTAGATATCGTTGAACTTCTTCATCTTCTCGTGCATGTTCTTCCATTTTGAATTCATTTGATGAACAGTTCGATCAGTACCTCCTAATTGTTTGCTAAAATATTCAAGAATCCGCCTCCAAAATGAATCGGATTGTTGCCGATTTTCAATTTCTGGGTCTTTTGAAACATCGATCCAAGCCTTGGCTAATGCGACTTCTTCATCGATGCTCCATTGCTTTGACTTTTTTTTGGTAGACTGATGACCACCGGATGAAGGAATGTCGGTTTGTGGAATGTTATATGAAGATGAAGGAACACTACTAGAAGAAACACCAAGAACTTGAGGTCTTGGAAATGGTGAAGAGCCTGGTGAATTTATCATTTCCTGCAGCTATAATCGAAAGTTAGTTGACAAAATGCAGAAAAAGTTTGCAACATTATTTGGGTAACGAAGTAATTGGTTAAAAGTTAAAACACTTGAAGCAAGCAGAAGAAAAGATAATAAGGCAGGGGGATTCACTAACAGTGGTGGACGATGAATGATGAGGGCTCTCGGAGTTTCTAAAAGGCATTTGGAGGCACATTGAATCAATGCTGACAACTGAAGTAGGTGCAGTAGTTGGAGTTGATGGCGTTGAAGAATTTCCTTCAATGGGTGATTGTTCCATTATCTGATTTCCAAAATCAAATTGTAGAAAAAGAATTATTATTGGAGTTTATCAAATATAATATGGGTTTCTAAAACAGCTAAAACTATTGTTTTCATTTAAAGTGTAATGTTCAATCCAATCTGACACATACAATTTTTATATAAGATGGAGGAGATAGAATCAAAGCTGGCATGTGATCCACACTTAAATCAACTTAATTGAAAATTTATCTACAGAATGTATAAAAGTAGAGAGCAGTCTGACTCGGAATTTTTTAGAAAATTAAGAGAGCGCTAAACAATCGGTAATAAATTCAATCGAAGTACTGATTCTCGAATGACATAAGAATCAGAAGGTTTAGAGTAAGAAATTTTCGCAAGTATTTCAAATCAGTTATCAGGAATTACGTATCGTAACATGAATAAATACATATTAGCTATTAAATTTCAACAGTGCAGAAACATTATACTTGTAAAATGCAAACCAACCTTTGTCGTCACACAAGGAGAGACGATGCCCACAGCAGAGAGAACCAAATAGACGTCGGGGCAAGCGATAGGGGTAGAAGCGAAAATAGAGCAGAGGCGGAGCACACCTGCGGCGGAGCAGTCGCCGTTGATCGGCGAGGGGGTTTACGGGATTGCTGTCGTGCTCACTGTTGTCGATTCAATTAGGGCTTTCTTTTTTTGGATATTTAAACTCATATTCGCGTCGTTCGGGTGCATTTTACATGTCTAATGTCCATTTTCATTTTATCTCCTCGTCCATTTTCATCTTCCATTTATTTATTTATTTTTTAAATACATATATTAATAATTTATAAATTAAATCATTCGATTTACCAAATAAAAAATTTAATATTAAAATAATAATAACTAAAACATTACATTATCTTACACAAAAAAATGCATAATAAAATAAAAAATCACATCATTGTTAGTAATCATGATTTACACTCAAGCTCTGGTCCATTTTTGTGTCTCTATTGTTTAACCCTTACTATTAACTACTAATTAATTTATTATTTTTATATGATACTAGTTTACAATTCGTGGAACTACGGTTATAAAATTAATTAAATTTTTCATAGTAAAAATTCAAAATTACTAATCAATTATTTTAAATAAATTATTAATTAAGAGATGTTTTTATTAGTTATATGAAATTATAATCGTTGATTCAAATAAATATGTAAATTAATTTTTAATATATATTAGATATTTTTTATTTGTGAACTAATGCAAACAATAATATAATTTTAAAATTTAAACTTAAAATAGAGAATAAATACATTGACAAATAGCATCACATTAATGATGATGTCTAATAAATTTAAAATAGAGAATTAATAGATTGACAAGTATCAACACATTAATTAAGAGGTCTAATATGATGACACATGACAAAACAACTACTTTTTTATTAGTATAGAGATTAGAGCTATAAGTTAAAACCTTACTGTTGAACACAACCCGTAGTTGATGCCCTTCACCTCCAACAACCTTCTTTAATAGTCGTTGAGGTGCCTTAATTAGATTCAATATTTTTCTCGTTCGTCTTTTTCCTACTAAATAATAATCCTGTCTTCGTCCCCAAATCAGAGCTCTTTCTTTAGCTTCTTCTATTGTCTCCTCTACTTTTGTCTCTTCCTTGGATGACTCCTGCCTACTAGCCTTCTATCACCTCCTCGGATGACCCCCCCGTCTTTGAGCCTTCTATCCGCCGCAACTTGAGCTCTCTTTATTTTTCGAAGCTTTTCTCCAGACTCCTTGTTCGCCGACTTCATGATCATCGCCACCACCGACTCTCATTTTCTTCTATAACAGAACCGTCTTTGGTCGTCACTTCTTCTCTCTTATTCTCCGACGAGTAGTCGTTGTTGGTGATTTTAGTATCACCATGTCATTTATGTAACTGGAACCAACATGTGAGCTAAGGAGCTTCATAATTTGTACTCTAATGTATGATTGGGGTTGTGCGGAGTGCACATATGTATAAGATCGAATTAGAAGCCGGTTCAATGACAAGTCGGGGTCCAGGGGCAGCGCCCCGGGGTCCGGGTTTCCAAAGGGGTGGCGCCCCTTTAGCGGAGTCGAGGGCAAGCGCCCCTAGCGGGGTCCAAGGGTGATTATGATAAAACTGACGGCATTCATCAGTTTTGGAAACCCTAAATCCTCATCAAATATCCGAATTACCCTGACTTGTTTCCAAAGGCATTTGTAGAGGCCCAACTCTAATGAAACCCTAATCTCGTTTCTTATATAAACGACTCTTCCTTTTCAGAAGAAAGTGACGAATATTAGCTCTCGTTTTCATCAAAACTCTCACAAAATCTCTCTAGCAAATTGACTTATGATTTCTGTGCCTAGAATCGTAAGTGTTCACTTGGATTATCATAGGCTGAATTTCTTGCAACCCAAGCATAGGGTATAAATATCAGTTCGGAAAGTGTTCCCACGATCCAAGTTGGTATCCAGATCTCCACTACAAACCCTAGTATTCCTAGAGTCGCCATCGCTCGAGCTCTGCCACCACCGTTGTTGCTATCCACATCTATGGTTTTTTTTTTTAATTTTTTTTCCAGTTTAGTCGTTTCATTCCGGTCAAACATCGGGGATGTTAGTGATTAGGATTTAGGTTATGCGAATTTTATATCTCTATTTATAAGAGGGTTTACCTTAATATTAATCAAGCGAGTTATTCTCTTACAATCACTTCCTAATTGAAAAAAAAAACCATAAACTTTAATATATATATATATATATATATATATATATATATATATATATATATATATATATATATAAAAGTTAGTCTATTATGTTCCATCAAATTTAAAATAAGATTTTTATATATTTATCACTTATATATTATTTTAAGGTTAGCTTGGTATTGTTCGACATCATTTTCTTATTGTTTATAAGATTCTTATGGTTGAATATCAATTTCATCATAGTTACATATCAAATTATCTTCTCCTTCTAAAAAAATATTATGTAATAGTATAATGCACACATACATTATATTTTTTATTTATATGGGAGAACATTCTTGTGTCGGTTCTCACCATGTGCCAACATTGCATAATGACACCAAATACTCATTTCATATCATTCCTTGTTAATTTTTGCATCATATTGAATTTTATGTTTTTCTCATCTTGTATGCATATGGATGATTTGAGAAATGTATCATATATTTAAGATATATCACATCAGAAATATAATACATATGCTTGTATTGTACTCTATTAATTTTAAACAGACATACAAATGTTATTCCATTTAAGAGGTGACTAGATATAGACTATTGATCAATAACAATGATGTATTTATTGGAACCGAAAATACCAAATAATGCACGTTAACTCAATAGATCATGTTAAGTCACTTCTTCTATTATCACCATTGGATGATCATGATTGGCATGTATGTATTAACCTATCATGAGTTAGGCTAATTTGTCCACAACTAATGCATACAATCAATGCTTCCTATCATTAGCAAGGAAGTCATGTCTGGATTCAATTGTTGAATGTCATGCACATAGGTTTACACAAATATTGTTTATCGTAAAGGTTGATGACACCTTCAAAAAACTTATAAATACTTTCCTCGTCTAGCTTTCTCAAACATCTTTAAAAACTCATCCCATGAATCAGGAACGATGTCGTATGCTAGTTGATGAAGTGTAGATATACACATTTATATAATAGTAAAATCCCTTCTAGCTCTCATATCCCATGCAATCCAAAAATATGGAAACTCTTTATCTAAATCATGAACTATCTCAAGGATATAGTTGTCTAATCATCCGAAATTGTCATATAAATGTTAGAGATTAAGTGGGTATTTATATAAGATTAAAAAAAATTATGTTTTCAGTTCTTTTAACTGCCAACGATCATATTTACAGTGGAAAAACAAAATTGGCATCAAGACAAAAAGTCACAACAAGGTCGCCCATTCATGGGTCGTACATGCTTCGACACCGTGTTTCTATATGGGGTCGTAGCCACCACATAGGACCCCACGTTGTATATGACGAATGTGTTATATCTATAAAAATATAAAATTGTAACGTCCCAAAAATTAAGACCAAAAATTTTGATTTTTATATTAATAAAACCATTATCTATAACAATATCATAAAGCCATAGTAAAATCAGAGTATATCAAATAATATCCAAGTACAATCAGAGTCATATAAAATGTGGAACAACGTGGTGTGTGAACTGAAATCATTCCAATATCTTCCCCTTCAAACCAGAGGTACCTGAAACATAAACTGAAAACCGTAAGCACAAAGCTTAGTGAGTTCCCTAAGTTACCACATATCATACATATCAAACATATAGTGGGCCCCGCCTGCCATCGAGCCCTGCTCGAAACAAATATGTCAGTCATCAGGCCCCGCCTGGTATACATACAAACATATAAACACATGCATAAATCACAAAGATAAATAGCATACAATATAATCATCAGGCCTCGCTCGACATTGGGCCGCACCCGGTAAACATATCATAAAACATACATACATAGTCACACAGACAACTAACATCCTAATCCTAATAAACCATGGGCCGACTATGAAACCCTGCCCTTAATTATTTCCTATTTGGGTGTAGGTGACGTAATTTAGATGATCCGGGTGTTTGGTTTACGTTTTGGAGCCAATGAGTATTTTGGTAAAGTGTCAACTCAGGCTTTTACGGAAATTAGACTGTTGTTCAAGAAATTTTAAGGCATGTATGAGTTGATAAAAGCATAGAGCTTCTTGTCACCTTTTAATGGATATAAGGATCGTCGAAATCGGACTTATAATGAGAAAGTTATGGCATTTGGATGAATTTAGGGTTTAAGGAAAACCCTAGTACGCGGGGTGTACATAAGGAGTACATAGGGCGTACTAGTGTGAGGTCGTGTACACGAGGAGTACACTGCGTACAGTGAATGTACTAAGCAGTCATGGTCGTTGATGCGAGGCCTTGTACATTGGGCGTACGAGGAGTTTGAGAAACCCTAATTTAAGTGTGCTGCACCCTATATAATTACCTTAAGTTTGTAACATCCATAAATTTCACAAAAATTTTAAACCTTTTCAAACATCCCAAAACACCATTTATTACAAACTGTTTTCAAAATAGTTTGTCATCAAAGTAACTCCTAAAAATCATAAAACAAAATGTGAGGACGTGCACGATCAAGCATTTGCCTTCTCGCAATCCTCTGAAGTACCTGAAACCATAAACCAAACTGTAAGCCCGAATCTTAGTGGGTTTCCCCAAAATACCAACGCCATATAACAGAACAATATCATAAACAAATATCATGCATACAGAGTCTTCAGCATGATGGGACCGCCTCACCAGCCTTCAACCTATCTGGCCCACTCTCAAAACCTTCAGCATGTCTGGGATGCTATACCGGGCCTTCAGCCTGTTTGGATCGTTCTCCGGGCCTTCGGCCTGACTAGTACGCCCCGATGGTCCTTCAGTCTACTCGTGCATCCCTGGGTCTGTTGGCCTAGAGCACAAAGTAAGACCACCTAAACCCACCCACAATCACACAATAATCACATAGATGCCAGACGCTAGCTAGCACGTATAATAATCATATAGGCTTATAGACCATCGATCATAACATCATCCTATACCCTATGATACCTCAAATGGCTTGCTAAGATGAAGATGACTCTGGATCTACAAGCTCAAGCTACACCCAAGAAGCCTCCAAATATTCTTATTATTCTACCTCACCAAAAACACCAAAAAAAACTCACTTTCAAGCTCAAATATCACAAATAACACTTAGGGTTTCGATATCAAGGTATAGAGTGATGGAAGCTGATCAATAGAAGGTCCAAGTGTGATATACGTTGCTAAAATAAGGCATAAACCCTAAAAATTAGGATTTACCCTTGCATCACGTACATCATGTGTACTCCCATGTACCCCCCGCGTACATGAGTGAACCCCATGATCCTGAAATAAGCTAGTATGCTAAGCGTACTTATAGAGTATACCCCGCGTACTAGCTAGGGAGTACACTTAGCGTACTAGCTAGGGACTAAACTGATAGAAAATTTGCATTAAGGGGTTAAAAAGGAAATATACCAAATCTCAAATGTTACAAAAATACTATAACAATGAAAATTGTAATAATTAATATACAAAATCTCGAATGTTACAAAAATACTATAACAAAGTTATATTGAATTCCACAAGAATAAGCAAATGAAAATTTTAATACTTAATAAAATAGACGTGAGAGACATAAATAAAACAAGTTTGAGACACATTTATGAAATAAAACAAACTTGAAATTTTCCATATATATATATATATATATATATATATATATATATATATATATATATATATATATATAAGGCTATGATCAAATGTAAATCATATATACTGTGTAACTCAATACCAGTCATTAAAATTTCAAAGTCAATGGTTGTTATTAATAGCTAAATATTATTATTTTTTAAATAAAAAAATTATAAACTTTCTAAATTAAATCATTTAAAGGGTAATATGGATTTTTTATATGTTTTGAGTTATGGAAAGGGAGATCTTTCTTAGATTCATATTTGACCTTTTTTATCAAGTTCCAATTAAATTCAAGTTTAAAAATCAATTTTAATTTTCTGAATGCAATTCGATTTCATTCTCTAATCTACGATCCTTCATCCAATTTCATTCTTTAAAGAATGAAGAATTTACGTGAAATAAAAATAACATTTTTTAAGAATCGAAATCATTCTTAAATAACTACAACCATAAAAATAGTGACATATATGAAATATTATGTGAGAATGGGTGAGAATGAGATGAGAATGAGATATAATTTCACAAATCGCATAATATTGTTTGAGAATATGAACATTATAGGAAATATATAATGCCATACTTAAAAAAATAACAAATATTTTTATAATATTTTGTAAGAATGGAAGAAATTACATTCTTAAAAAATAACAATAAACATTCTTGAAGAATATTTTGTCATAATAGAGTAACATAAGTATGATTGAAAGAATCCTCATAGAATGTATTCTTCAACCTATCAAAAATTTTGACAAAGAAAAAAAATCATGTTTACTATGTAGGTATCTTTTTGTGGAGGAACAAAAAGATCAAGCTCTCATTTTTCTTCCACCAAACACACCTTTCTCCCCTTTCAATCTCAATTGCATAACCTTGTTTTACACCTTCTGAATTAAATCAAGAACCACATACAAAAACTCTATTCTTGCATGTTTTTTTTTCCTTAAAATCACATAAAACCCACACTTTTTAAATTTGAATGATGTTTGGCGGTATTGTTATACAATAATTATTTTCGTTCGTTATTATTAACCCATCTGTTATATAAAAGGGGTGTTTGGATAAATAGTTTTTAGTTTATTAGCTTATTGTTTATTTGCTTATTGCGATGAAAATAATCAATTTTTTAAAATGTGTTTGGATTAGCTTATTGCGGTGGGAATAAGCAATAAGCAATTTAAGTGTTTGACAAACAATACAGTTTATATAAGTAAAATGACCAATAAGCAATATGCAATAAGGATCCCTTCATTGCTTATTAAAATTAGTTTATTTGGCTTATTCTTACCGTAATAAGCCGATTTTTAAAAACTTCTACCCAAATACTTAAATTTGCTTATTGCGGTGAGATTAAGCAATAAACAATAAACAACTTATTTTTTCGCTATTCAAACACCCCCAAAATTCCAAACATAATTTGATTTTAAAACTCATTTGTCATATAAAGTTTGAGATTTGAGATAATAATTTATTTTCAACCACATCATTTTGAACTCTTTCTTTTATAATACATTTAGTAATTATTTATTATTATTATTATTATTATTATTATTATTATTATTGATTCTTACCTTGTAAACTTATGTTTTTTGTAACATAAACATGTGAAGTGGAACCATAAATGTGTTATATGTTTTCATTGACAAAATAGTATTTTTAACTTTTTATTAATATCTCAATTTTAACCAATTATGTTGGCACTTGGCACAAATTGATTCTACACTTATGTAGAATTTGGTTGTTTTAAATTGGTAAAGAAACTCTTTTTGTAGAAAAATGACTAGACTCACGAGTCACGACACATATTATTAGCACCATCTGTTACGGCACAACACCCCCTTGCGGTGCAGAAAAGGAACCACCGTTACGGTATCGAATATTGATCTAGCAAGTGTGAAAAAACTAACAACTACAACTACAAGTCATAAACCTAACACACCACACCCTTCAAGATCACCAGAATCATCGTTCATTTCTGAGTCCGGATTCATCTCTTCTCCCTCAGGAGACCAGCTGACAAATTATCTTTACTACTATGGCTACCAATGGGGCTTCTTCTCCGGTCAGTTTCTTTCCTTCCCTGTTTTTGGATCGTCCTCTTCCATGATTTTCTGATTGAGTTCGGTTTTGATCGAATTTGGATGTTTTACTTGCATCTATTAGAGAGATGGAGATGTGGTTAATGCTACAGAGGCCAGTTTGGATAAGATTAAACGACAATTGGCATCTGGGTCGGGTAGAAATCTCTTGCAGGGTCCTCTTCTCAAGCGATCTGAAACGGTACTTAATTGATTCTTCATCCCTTTTACTTTGAAATTGACTTCATTATTCAACTACAGAATTAGCTCGATTGTTTATTGTTCCTTCCCTAATTTACCTTATGGCATCAAATCTGGATGACTGGGTAGGTTTTAAAGTAATTTAGCGATCAGAATGCAATTTTGGAAGTAAGACTCTTATATAGTTAAATGCTGTGAGAGGGATGAAAACAATCAAATTTGGGATAGATTGATTACTCAATAGAAAGAGAATCCTTCCATAGTTTAAGCAAACTGTTTATCATGTGGCAAGGAAATTATGAAGCCTTGTGGATTATGACTTGACTTGCAGGGAAATAAAACCCTAACTTTACTGGGAAACAGTAGAATTCTAAATCCCCAGATATTTGGTGGAAGCTATAGTTTATGAGATTTATCCCAAGATCAAGAACAATGGACTGCTTGATAAATGAAACAATTTCATGGCGTCTCATCATTCTCCCATGCATTTGAAATTCGTTCTTGAATCTTGAAATTTAGGTGCATTAGAACATACAAAGGTGCATGAACTTGACATAATATTAAATATCCTATCATGGTCATTATATGAACCCATGATTTTGACAACTACTATATACCTTGTTCATATAATTCAAGCAATTTGTTTGTATAAATTGACTTGATATCTTTTATTTGCTTGACACAAGAATCATTAGAACTGACAACACAGTAAGCAATTGAAAATAACCATAGATGGCCCAAGGTCGTGCACCATTAAAGAAGAATCAAGTAAAAAATCTTCAAGTGTTAAGGTGCATGTATTGATTTGCAACATGGGATAAACGATCAAATAATTATTGTAATGTTTAACATTGTCATCTTATGGTGTATGATTAATCAAGCATAAGAAATTATGATCTATAATTATTATTTATCTGACCTCTAGCTTCAACTGTTTTATGTTAACAGCTGAGGAAATGGAATGAGAGATGGATAATCTTAGACCCAACAACAGGAAAAATGGAATACAAGTAAGATCATATACTTTCTTTCATTGAAGCATCTGCCTATTTCTAACAAATATAATCATCTGCAGAATCAGGAGAAACGATCCAACTGTCAAAGGAACAATCATCTTTGATTCAAATAGCACAATAATGACATCACCCTATAACTTCCAGTAAGATCACTACTGAACACCATACCATGAATCTGAAATACATATGCTCTAACTTGGATGATTATCATGATTCTAATCTAATATATACATTTTTTTTTTAAAAAACTTTCAGTGGACTACCGAAGTATGACAACTGCATTATTTGTATCCACCACTATTTCTGTATTGCATATGCTAATATTATATTCATTCACATATTTATTTTGTTACAATATCTCAAATATAAAAAAGAAACTGTTGCATGTATGATGTATTCCCCTGACTTGATATTATTAGATATTGCAACACCACAGAAAAAAGAATATTTCCTCTGTGCAGAAACTCCAGGTGCAGCTAGAGCTTGGGTGGCGACATTGCAGTAAGTTATTCATTCCTTTTATAAAAACTTAACAAAAAAGTTAACTTACTGATGTATGTTTTTATCCTTTACACAAACAACAGTGCAACACAACTGGTATTAAGGGCTCATAAAGAGGCTGTGAACTCATTAGCTGGAAATAGTTCTGCAAAACTAGGAACAGTATCTGCTGTTGTAACTGCTGCAAATTCAACTGCCCTTGAATCCTCCAAAGAAATTGAAGCAGCCATGCAGATAGCAAGAAGAAATGCTTTGGGATCTGTGTTGAACAAAGCACCTGATGGCCCATTGGATGATTTGACAATCATGAAGGTATATATAATTTGGTATTTTTAAATCAATCCTTCAAAAACAGAGGATTATATAAATTGGTATTTTTACTTACAGGAGACATTAAAAGTAAAAGATGAGGAGCTGCAAAATTTATCAAGGGATATTCGTGCAAGGGATTCAACAATAAAAGAGATAGCAGAAAAGCTAACTGAAACAGCAGATGCTGCACAGAGTGCAGCATCTGCAGCTCATACAATGGATGAGCAACGAAGATTGGCAGCTTCAGAAGTTGACCGCTTAAGAAAGGAGTTAGAAAAACAAGCCATTTCTTACACTTCAAAGGTTTTTGTTTATATATATGTTTACATAAAGAAGCATGCTTAAGTTATATGATGATTTTAACCAAAAATGGAATATTGGTTTTTTTATAGCTAAGGGATTCTGAAGAGAAAATAATGGTTTTAAGTAAAGAAAGAGAGCAACTTATTAAACAACGAGACTCTTCTCATCAAGAGGCACTTTTATGGAGGTCTGAGCTGGGAAAAGCTAGGGAACGTGTAGTGATTCTAGAAGGAGCTGTTGTGAGAGCTGAAGAGAAGGTTAGGGTTAAAGATGCTGAGGTTGAAGCTGTAATAAAAGAGGCAACAGAGAAAGAAAGTGTCCTGAGAAAAGAGAATCAAGAGCTTTTGGCATGCATTCATGTTCTACAACTACAACTTAAAAGGTTTTATTAAGAGACTAGAGTACATTACATTTTTGGTCCCTAAGTATATAGATATTTCTTTGCATTTTGGTCCCAAAAAGTTATCTTAAAAACTTGCTCCTTATTTTTAACTTTCCTAATGATTCTGGTCCCTTGTCATCTAAGTTATCAGCCAAGCTGTTAAATTTTTTAAAATAACCATTTTGCCCTTGGACCAAAACTGGAAAAATAAACAGGATACTACCTGGACCAAATTTGTATATTTCTCTTATTTTTGAATTGAGGTTCATAACATTTCATATGTGCATATGATTTTTAAATCTTATATTATATCTAAATGTATATTATGCATTGAATTTTTTATTAATATGTTAATCTGAAATTATTTATATATTACTGTAACTTTCTATTCTGAAATATATTAATCTTTTATTTGTTATCTAGCACACCATGTACAAGGTATATAATAAAAGAATAATGTATTTTAAAATAGTATTCAAATTAATATATTAACAAATAATTTAATTTACAATATACCCTAAAAATATCAAAAAGTTATTATATGTGCATATTGAATTTTATAAACCTTAATAAAAAAAAAAAAAAGAGAAATTTACAAATTTGGTCCGTATGGTATTTCTTCAATTTTGATGCAAGGGCAAAAAGTTTTCTTGTTTATCTCTTGCTCTATGGACATTGTGATTTGCTTGTTGCTGACGTGGCAGTTGTGTTTTATCAGCAGGCAGGAGGAAAATACAAAGCAAGTGCTTGAGGAGAGAGTAGAGTCATGCTCCGGTGATACGCAACCCCTCACAAAACATGTGCATCCAACGGTCAAGAATGTGGATAAAGCAAGCCTTAGTGACTCCAGGAATATTCCTGTGTCGGAAAGGAGTTTGGTGTATCCTGATCAAACTGGGGGATGGAATGATATAGAGGCAACAGAAGCAAGAATAGCGGACGTGAGGGAAATCTCTGCTGACACTCAAGGGAATGGGAATGACATTCCGGTGTTTGTGCAGGGGAATGAGAGTCAGCAGCAGCAACAGCAGGAAGGAAGTGCATATTATCCGGATGTTCCTGCGTTTAGACAATCAGATGATACACAACCACCCGAACAAACAACCGATTCATACCACCATCAACCTTGATCTCGTGTTTACTGTTTTGTTTCTCATAGGGTGAAACTCAAACCAATCAATCATGTGTGAAAAATGATGTTATAGTGTGAAACTTTATATTTGCTAACTAACTTGAGGCTACTGAATTCACTGTTTTTGGTAATCAGTTTGAGATCGTGTCTTCTTTTTTACTAATCATAATGATCTATATATTTGTGTTTTTCTTTCACTTAATGTAAACAACTTAATAGAGAAAACAACGGATGCGTATCTTTTCCTATTAAGTCCTAAAGTTTTACATATTTATCCTTCTTTTCTCATTCCATGTATGGAGGTATCTTTATTTTGTACATAGTATTTATTCTGAAAACATTATATCCAACAAACAGAATGAATATTCATTTTCTTTTTTTCTAAAATCGGCAACATACTTCATTTTTTATCTAGCAATCAACTTGCATATCGAGTTGGATTTATTTTGGCACATTAGTGCTGTCAGCTACCACGTGGTATAACACGTGTACACGACGAGTACATACTAAGGAAATGACGTGTTTCTTCTATTTTTGGTTTTAGTTTTAGTTTAGAGTTACATGTGGTTTTGGTAAAGGCTGTTGTATTTAGATTTGGTTTGAAATTTTTAATTAAAAAAATTATTTAAAATTTTAAAATGATCTCTATTGAAGGAAATATTCATAAATAATTTTAAACGTCATGTTATCTATAAGTCACATTACAAAAATATAATGACGAGCAAATAAAAAATGCCACGTTTGCATACCAAGTCAATATAAAGTAAAACCCCGCTTCCCAGTCTAAAAAGTTTTAAAACACATCCTAGCACCTGCGATGATGGTTATTAATATGAATTATAACATTAGAAAAAGTAATACGATTGATTACAATAAAAGCAAAATAATGTGATTGAGGTAATTACAAGACAAGAAAAACATAATAATGTGATTGGCATGATTACAAAAATACAATCTTGGAACACCTGTAGTGATTGGGTTTCCAACTTTACACACATGCAAATGAGATCATGGTACTATTTCCTTTTCCCACTTAAATAATGTCCGGATATATTATACTAAAAAGAAATGGAAAGAAATATATGAAGACAAATTTGTTTAAAAGTTGGAACGACTTAACAGCACGATATTTATATCAACTAACAGTTGTCCATCCAAACTGAATAAGATAGATAATTGAACCAAAAACTTGATTGATCTTTGATTATTATCAACACAAAAGAAAAAGAAAAAGAAAAAGAAATAAATAAACCTTGGCCCTTGTTTTGTCTTTGTTATGTGACAAGTGATTTACATCTCTCTTCCACTCAAATACCCCCACCACTCCCTCCTGTTAGTAATCTAACAAGAACGATTGCAACCCGTTAAACTTTTAACGGTTTTCTGTTAACTCTGTTAGATTTCCGATTTAACCACCGGGCCCGGGCGTTCTATGTCAGCAGTACCACCCATGGTTTCACTGTCCATGCTGGCAGTCCGGCTCCTCCTGTTCCTTCTTTCCTGTTTTCAAAAGTCAACCATCGGTCAAAACAGCATACCAGCAGAGGGTAGTTTTGTCTTTTCAGCATCATAATGATTATAAGTTATAAGTACCTCACGATATGGGAAATCTGCATCAAGCATTCTGACAACTTGACTCATTTTAGGTCGTTTCTCAGAGTCAGGATCAACACATCTAAGAGCCACTAAAAGTGCACGTTTTAAAGCATGCGTCGAGGGTTTCGGGTCAAGACTCGGGTCAACAACTTCCTCAGCTCTTCTATTTCCCACCATCATTTTAAGCCACTCAACAAGATTCACCTACCATTAGTTCCAAAAAAAAAAAAATACTTACATTTTATATAGAAAAAACATTTCAACCTTGATACAATTATACAATATCAAATCCATTGGTAGTACCTCATTAGCAGAGCGATTGTAATCCACTGGATCCCTTCCAGTTACTGCTTCTAGAAGCAACACACCAAAACTATAAATATCACTTTTTTCATTTAACATGCCAGTATTCGCGTATTCTGGAGCCACATAACTGTAAATCAAAACATGAAGAAATTATTTAGTATATTTCATCACTCCTTTTTTAGGTCACATTACAAGATAATCATATATTCATACCCGAATGTTCCCATAACTCTTGTATTTATGTGACTTTCTCCTGCATCCAAAAGCTTGGCCAATCCAAAATCAGAAAGCTTCCCGTTGAAGTCATGGTCAATTAAAATATTGCTAGATTTTATGTCTCGATGCACAACTTTTGGTTCTATAGCTTCATGCAAGTAAGCAAGCCTGTGAAATCAGTTTTGATGAAAAAGGATCAAAATCTTGATTCTTGAAAAGTTGTGAAACTTGTAACACGTTTGAACTTATAAAGATTCACTTACGCTTTTGCAATACCAAGAAGGACCTTCATGCGAGCTTCCCATGTAAGAACACCACATTCCCGAACATCTCCATGAAGCCATTGTTCAAGGTTTCCATTGTCCACATATTCATAAACAAGCATCCTAAGTTTATTCAAGCAAATACAAACCATAATTCAATAACAAATAGAAAGAATCACAAGAAATAAGAAGTTAGGTGCATTGAATAAGTTAATAACACACACACACACACACACACACCTATGTGTTCCTTCTATGCAGTAGCCTAGAAGTCGCACAAGATTCTTGTGTCGAACATGTCCTATAGCCTCCACTTCAACTCTAAACTCTTTTTCAGCCTGTCCCCTATGCATATAAACATGATACAAAATTATAAAACATTCATTTCATAGCTTAAAGTTATACTCATACTCACAGATTGTTAAGAAGCTTCTTCACTGCTACCTCTGTCCCATTGATCAATGTCCCTTTATATACAATCCCATATCCACCCTCACCAACCACATTTTCATGGGAGAAACGGCGTGTTGCTTGTTCAAGGTCTCTCAAAGTAAACCAGTGTCCCCACCCTAAATGTGAGGTTTCAGGTAACCCTATAAATGGAGATGAAGATTGCTTCCAGACCATTCCAGAAGTTCCTTCTTCACCTGACTTTGACTTGGATCCCCTTTCATAAATAGAACTGCTTTGACTTACATTATCAGCATCACCAGATTTGCTCACTCCAAGTTGAAATATCATTTTTCCTGAATTCTTATTCGTCGGTTCATCATTAGTGGTTGCTGATGAATGTTCAAGATTGTTGTGGTTATGAAAATGTGAACCTCCGACTCTATCTACCCTGATGTCTTTTGGGACATTTGGTATCTGGGAAAGGGGGTAACTGTCTGATCTTCTTCGAGATTTTCTTTGGCATGTGACCCACATTGATAAGAAAAAGAGAAACACACAGATAAACATACCAACACAGAGGCAGATCACTACCCATAGTTTAAGACCCATAATTGAAGTCTTCTTCGATAATTGTGTATTTAAACTCCCGGATGACATTTTTGGCGACAATTACGAGTTATGAAGTCGTATAACCCCCCGACGTCTGCTAATCCATCTCCTTCCGTATCCTGTCAACAAAACGGAAAGGGGAAAACACATCTCAATTGTCGGATTTTGCGGCGCGATTAAGCTAAAATTAACATTAACAAGCGAAAACGAAAAACCCACCTTCCAATTTCCAATTACTAGGTTTACAACAGAGCAACTAATCCCAAATCAAATCCCAATGCCTGACAACATAAAGAGAAAATTGGAAGAATTCCAACAAGACATTAGATAAAGTATATACTAGTGCAATTACAGCTGTAAATCGTCAGATATATTAAAGGCATTTGAGAAAATTAAGCACTGATCTAAAAGAAACATAATGGTGTTGAAAAACTTACTGTAGATGCGATTTAATCTAAACCCACTTATTGTTTTATGAGAATCGAAAGACCCACATGGCGCACTGCTCAGATTTTGCAAGCATAGATTAGGGACCGGTTGTAATGGGGAAGCAGTGCACGCAAAGCCACCGAAAGACAAAATCTGAGAAGCAAAAGGGAGTTTGGAAGTAGAGAGAGGGTGAGGGAAGAGTGGGCCAAGAATTTCAGAAAATATAGAGAAGAAAAATCTGGACACCACACTAATGAGAAAAATCAAAAATATATATAGAAACCCTGATAAATCGCAAATCGGATCAAAGGAATAGAGATAATTGCATGGAAAACTGTGTTTTTTAATTGCAAAACTAGAACAAAGTCTTCAGATTTATTTTAAACTAAATTATTAATTATGGTATAATTATTAGAATGTAAGAGCCATTTTCTATAGATTAAAAATTAAAACATGTTGTTTTTCAGAAATCAATGAATATATTTGTTCTAAAATGAATGAAATTTAAGTAAATTACACAAATGGTCCTTATGGTTTGGGGTAATTTGCATGCTTGGTCCTTAACTTATTTTTTTAACTCGGAATGTCCATATTGTTTGTTTTTATTAGACCTTACTTCAAGTAAAACTAAGCAAGGGCTTAAGGCCCCAATTCTAAGGGGCCCCTTAACCCAAATCTCAATGGTTCTTCGAATCGTGGATGCCACAAGAAATCATCAAAACCAAGTGACTATAGGCTGTTCCAATCTTCCTTCTCGGCTTCTCATTCTTTGATTTTCCATTCTCGGCAGAAGCAAGAAGCAACCATTACCAATCTGCAATATTGATTGAAACAAAGAAACGACATGTTAAGTTTGATATGTTCTTCTTCTTCGGTTCTTCCTCTGATAATATGATAATCCGATTAGTTGATTCTCGATTCTTCTTATGTTTGATAATCGAATTTTCTTCCTCTAATAACCCAACGACTGCTTTTCTTCTTCCTCTAATACTCTGCCAATCTGATTCTCAGCTGCTCTATTAGGATTACGTTTGATATGTTATATTTGTAGCAGTTTTAGACCTTCCATTATACGAATATCTGAATCTGATTATCTGTCTATCAGATTATCTATTAGGATTAATGTTTAATGTGTTATTTCTATAACAGTTTTCAGTCTTTTTGACTCAACAACCGATCTTAGCAGTCAATCTTTAGATTTTGGGCCAAGATTCAGTCATGATCATGACCCAACATGGGTAATATCCTGTGGTATGCACCGCACACCTTCATTTGGAAGATCAAGCTTCCAACCAACCATGGCATCTGGAAATGCAACTTTTCCTATTCGGGCATCAAATGCATTTCATGTAACAAGTGGCTTCCCTATTGATACATATGGGACCCATGGATTTCCTGAAAGAAATAAAAAGGTATAGTTAGGAGCATATAATATCATTTCTTTGTGTTGTTTTCTACTATGTATCTCAGATTAGAAGACTATTTAGGTTTCAGTGCCAAATTGGCTTAGAGAGGAAATAATTAATAAGAAAGCAGTAATTAGAACTTCAGCCACAGAGATTTCCAGGCAGGATACCCAATCTAATGAACTTGAAGTTATGGAGGGATCTCTTGGGAAAGGAGATCAAGTGGATGGAAAAAACATTTCTACAGAAGAAGAGGATGATGATGAGGTTCTATTATGCAAATCCATGATAATTTTGATTCATTGAAATTAGATAGTGCTTAGTATGATCATGACGGAATCATGGAAGAAATGGAATGGTTCATTCCATAGGAATGAAGAAGAAAAACATGTTTATGTTGAATGAAACATTCCTGATGGAATGTGATTCATTCCAAGTTGTTAATTTTGTCATGTGATAATGCATTCCATTCCTTCAGGCCAACCAAACATTTATAACTCAGTGTAATTTCAGACCAAAATTTTGTAGTCTAGTTTGAACTTTAAATTTGTAGTACATTACTATTGAATCGGGTTTGGGACTATTTTTGTTGGAAGTATGAACGAATTTGAGTTTTCTCAAGGTCAAGGCTATGAAGAACTAATTGTGATAACATTAAGTATAATAAAGGCCAAAGGGCCCCAAATTTTTGGTTCGCTTAGAGCCCCCAATTTGGTTGAAGCCGCCCCTGGTCTTACTAAAAAGACTATTATTTAAACAGGAAAAAATGTTGGGGTAAGTAAGATAAGGTGAAGGGATGGGGTTGGGGTTGGGGGTGTGTTTATTTAAATAAATTATAAAAATCAAAGGCAAAATAGTATTTTTTAGGTAAAACAAGGACCAAGTGCGTAACAAAAACAAACAATAGGGACCTTTCGAGTTTAAAAAATAAGTTAGGGACCAAACGCGCAAATTACCCTAAACCATAGGGACCGTTCGTGTATTTTACTCTATTATTTACTATATAGTGTATAAAGTAAAAGTTTGATTTAGATTATGATTATACATATTTAACTCTTAACGATATCTCGATATTTCACATTTTAAAGGAAGAAATGATATATCACGAACTTAAATCAATTAAGTGTTAGAAAAATGAGATAATAATAGCATTGGAAATTCTGAGAATTGTGATTTCACTATCAAATCAAAGTATTTGGTGGTACTCCGTAATCATTGATTGGATAAGACTCAGAAGAGAAAAGAACAGAGAATGAGATATATGAATTTCGTGGCAATAGTCAAAAAACTGTCATAAATCTGGGTTTTCTATAATGATTAATCACTTGGACCCCGTCAAGGGCTGTCGCCCTTGGACCTCGCTCCTAGGGGCACTGCTCTGGACCCCCGTTTGTTCAGGGGCTTCGCCCCTAAATGTCAGTCTACTTTTAATCTTGAATAAGTTTAAACAAGTGTGCACTCTACACCTTCCTTACTTGTTTAATATTTATCAAGATCATTTTTGGTAACACAAAGTAATCTCATTACACTTAAATCACATTAGTGAAACAAATCACCATTTGCTGACTTTTGATTTTTCGTTTTTATTAAGGTAAGTAGTTCTTAATAATAAATGATATATTGTAATAATAGTAACATGTATGTATTTATATATGTATTCATAGAGTTAGATTCATATGTGGATGCATATTTATTGTGCGAACATGTGTGGACAATGTTATCATGTGAGAATTACTAAGAAAATAAATTGTTTGATAATATGAATACATTCTCACATAATATGAATATATTCAACATCACATAACTATAGTTGTTATCACGTATTCTCAGTAATTAAATTGTTTATAAGGGTTATAAGGTAGTATGAACCTTTTTTATGGTTCTCGTTTTGTCATAATGTTGTCAAAATATGTTATTGGTAATCGTATTTTGTAAGAACTAGAACGAGTGAATAACGATATGTGAAACAAGAATTAATGAGAATTAGTGAAAATGCATGATAGTAACAATAATTATGTGATGTTGAACGTATTCATATTATCAAGCAATTTATCATCTTAATCATTCTCACAGAATAACATTATCCACACATATCCACATAATAGATGTCATCCATATTTAAACCTAATCTATATGCATATGTTTCTTTATTTATTTAAATATAACAAGGCACATTTCCAACATACCTTAAAAGTTTTTATGTCATTTCAGTTTGTTATATTAATTGTTTAATAAAATAATAAATTAGATATAATTATTATCTTATGATATATTGTTAAATAAATATACATATAAAGTTACTTTTATCATATCCGATATTAATTTAGGGTTTTGATATTAGAGTCATTGATCTTATGGTTTTTTTTATCTAATTACAATCTTAGTCCATTCTGTGATAGGTAATAAGTATATATCAATGTTATAACATGAAATATGGTTAAATTTATATAATAAAAATACATATTTTACGTATTTGTTCATTTAGGACCGATTTTTGTCTCTTTCTGTTAAAGTATAATTATACCATAGTTGGATTGATTATCAAATTGTGAACTATAATGAAATGATTATTAATGCCATCGAAAACACATTGTGAACCGTGAAGATAAGATTAAAGGTCCAAAATTTTCAAAAGATTGTTATTGTTGGTGTCTTTGTATGTTGCCTCTTTCATCGCAAAAAGGAGCAAGGATCATCATTTTTGTTTGTGCATGTGGATAATCGATTGAGAAATATGAATGTGTTGCAAGTAATCAAGAAACATTCGTTTTAATACATTTGATAGCTATAATTATTACTCATACATTAAGGGGGAGTAGGCTTTAGCCTTTTAGGTTATTGATAATCATAGAATACCATTTTATTGACTATAACTAAAGTAGTATTACAAGAATCAACACCAACGTGAATAAGAAAACTCTCATTAATGGTCCATGAAGACCATGCCACGTCCACAAACATACATAAGTGTAGGGATGAGCGTAGGCGGGTACCCGCCTCATTTGGCGAGAACCGGAACCGGAACCGGAACCGAAACCGCTCTAGGTAGTTCTTAAATGTTTGGAACTAGTCCCGGAATCGGCGGTTCCGGTTCCGGGAGCGGGTAACCCGATCACATTAATTTTGTTATTTTTTTCAACAAAACCGCAATTTAGTTTAATCCAAATGAAATCAATTTGGACCAAAGACAGACAAAATCGGACCAATATATTCTAAACCGGTCTAAGTAGCACACATTTATATGAGATAATATATATATATATATATATATATATATATATATATATATATATATATATATATTAATCAGTTCCAGCGGGTACCCTGCGGGTAGCGGTTCCAAAAAAAACAAGAACCGGAACTGCTCAAATCGGAACCGGAATCGGAACCGCTTAAGGCGGTTCCAGCTCCAAAACCGGCAGTTCCGAGGCGGTTCCGGTTCCAAAAGCGGGTACCCGGTTCTGATGTTCATCCCTACATAAGTGCATGTTAACCATACACGAGTATATGATCTCTCGTATGGGCTAGTACAAATTAGGGTATCCTTTAAAATCATTTTAAAACCTTTTAAATCATTTTGAAAAGTGTGGAATTCGGTCCCAAAACTTTTAAACCATAGGTTTTAATTAAACGGTGTATGGGGCATCCAATTTAAATATCATTACAAAGGTTAAGATGAACAATACATGTTGTAACATCCCAAAATTTACAACCAAAAATTTCATTTTTAATTTAATAATTATAAAACAGATTGTTAAAAACATCATTGAGTTATCCCATATCATAAAAACTCATAAGTCATATGTTTCAAAACAAGTCATAATAATGTCAGAGTACAAATCCCAACGTACTACCTTCTTTGCTAGTATGCCCCGCGTACACTTTGTTACGCCCCGCCCCGTGTACTCGGCTAAGCCTGCAAACCACAAAAACTTCTGAAGGTCATAACTTCTTCGTTATAAGCCCGATTCCGACGATCCTTATATCCACGGAAAGGTGACGAGAAGCTTTATACTTCTAACAACTCAAACCTTTCTTAAGACCTTCCGAACAAAAATCCATTTTCCACAAAAACCCAAACTCCCACTTTACCGAAATACCCCTAGGCTCCAAAACACAAACTGAATACCCGTATCACTTCTAATACATCACCCGCACCTAAAAGGGGCTAGATCTTACCTTTCCAAGAGCCACAATCCTTATAATGACCAACCTTCGAGCCACCGCCTCAGAGTATGAGTCAATTCGGTACAGAGTGTTACAATCTAGACCCTAGACATCATATGGACACGTAAAATCCCTGGCTTTCCCTCCATGCATGACCTTTTGGAGCTTAAAATGCCAAATTGACACCTTAAAGCTTACATGGGACTTTCATGGCCATAAAGTTTGCACCTTTATGCCATGAAAGTCCTTATAGACCACAGATCTGAAAGAGTAATTAATTCGGACGTCCAAGTCTCAAAAGCTGGCTTACTTGGACCAAAACATGGAGAAATCATTCCAAAACTAGATCTAAACATTGAATAGACAAGATAGGGGCTTTGTACCTCCAATGAACCAGAAATGGAGCTTAACTTCTAGATCTACTCTTCTCCTTCACTTACTTGCTCCTTCTTCAAGTATCTTCTTCTTCAAAACCTCAAGAAAGCACCAAGAATGGCTCAAAACTCTCACAAATGTATTAGGGTTTTGTGGCTAGGATTTGGGACGATGGAGGCTGCAAATGAGGCCAGGTTATAAGGTTATGGTGTTAAATAGGATGCAAAACCATTAAAATTAAGGTTTCATCTTCCAGCGCCAACTCGTCGAGTTGGACCTCCCCAACTCGTCGAGTTGATCTTCCAAAACACGCATGCCCCATATTTCCTACTCGTCGAGTTTTTGCCTTAAACTCGGCGAGTTGAGCTTTAGAATTGATGTTTTGTTTCCATAACTATCCCTCTAAATTTCGGGTGTGACACATGCATGACCTTCTAAATTAATATCCAAGCTTACTATTCTAAACTTCATTTTCACCTGCGAGCACATGTCAAAATAGTACATTAGTCTTGGGGATCCTAGTGAGTAATATCATAATTCGACTACATAAAGGAATTAGGAAGGGCAATGCCTTATTTCTACGTCAAGATTCCCAAAAATCACCTTAAAAACTTTTTTCAAAATAATAACATTTTCCTTAATCACTTCCAACACCATTTCTTGTATCACCTATCATTTTCAAAATCATTTTCCATTTCATGAATCATTTCATAATAAAAAAAATAATTTTAAGAGTAGATAAGTTCATAATAAATATGCAATATACATGAAACTAACCCATCCCAATCCTATATTCTCAAGTTGGTCCCTCACATTATACGGGATTAACGATTTGGATATTTCCGAATAAGCATCCTGCTTAAACCATTGTAGAGGCCAACACTTCATGAAGCCTCCTCACCGTCCCAAGCTTTACGATAAACATGTGATCATTAAACATATTTTCCATGGAATACGTTTTCAAAGCCTATCTTAGCCTTCAAAAGGAGTACATTTCTCCTTGGGCCGTGATCTATGATCCTACAAATTTCTAGGGAATTTCACTCTATACGTGTATCATAAAGTCACATAGACCCCTAAAAAACCATTCTACATGTAATATATAAGTAACAATGCTCAAATCGTACATAATTTCTCATACAAAACATGTCCCAAAATTCATTTTCATCCCATGCACACATATGTTATAAGTCCACATAGCAAACAAATCATATAAGTATAAATAATACTTTCAAAACATTTCAAATAATTAGTATGTGAAAAGTACTTTAGGTATGTACTCACCTCGATCCAATACATAACAAGCAACTCGCTTTCCTATCAACTCTAAATTTCTCAAACACTACCTACTGTCATGTAGCTATTTTCATTCCACCTAAAGTTCATAAAGGTTGTCCCACTAATCCTTCTTATATATGTACATAATTTATTATTTTGAAAACCCATCTGCCGGGGCAAGCTGGACGACAGTCTCGGGCCCTAAATGCCAAAGTGTCACACACCCAAGCCAAAGATGTCGGAAACATCCGGGGGTGACGAACTTCATGTGTAGTATCATAACAACGAGTATAATAGTGCTCAGAGTAAATAAAACCATAATAAATATAATTGAACAAGTTACACCATAGTATGAGTTTACATATTATAAAATCAATTACACTATGATGACAAAATGAACTGTTTGACACGTTAGCATCCCATCCTTAAAATCTACGAGTTACTTGTTTTACTGATTTCCTGATAATATAAGTAGTTTCGAAAAAGTGTCAACATATAAGTTGGTGAGTTCATAAGCTTTTGAATGTAGAGTTTGAAAACCCTGGTTTTTACCAGTATGTATTTTATGTTCTGTTTGAAAACCATGATTACCACCAATATGTATAGTAGTTTTATTATTTGAAATAAAACCAAGTATTGCATCCCAAGTTTGAAAACCTTTGTTTGTAAATGTAATGTATACCCAAGAAAAATACAATATTTTCCTTATCAAATGTTATGTAGTCTTAAATCCCAAGACCGAGTGTATGTATGTTCGTACTTGTAACGATGTATGCAATTTTAAATGGATAAAACCCATTTTAAAGTAGAAATTCCCGATAAAATATACGTTTCGTTATCTCCCTATGTGAGTCGCTATAACCATACTATAACAGAGATGTCTGCTGCGACGTTCTTCAGGCGTCGGAATCGAAATGACATTTGTCACCCCCGATCGGCCGATCGGACTATTGCAAGCAGCATGGGTGTGGGTTGTCAATCCTAATATAGATCTATACATAATTATCACGCTCTCCATACAAAAGACTCTGGTTATAACTATTTCAGGAATTTTAACCTATACTCTAAGAGTACGATGAAGACGAGTCTCACAATTTACAATAACGAGTTTACGTGTAGTATGCGTGTAAAACCTTTTCTATGGTGGAGTTAAAATCCCCTTTCGTGTAGTATGTGTGACGTGTGAAATCCATAAACTATATCTATTATAATTTATCATGTGGTATGTAACATCCCAAAATTACAGGCCAAAAATTTCATTTTTGGTAAGTTATTATTAAACCAACAATATAAGAAAACCTCCATAATATCATGTCATGTCAAAATCAAAGTAGAAATAATCAAAACATGTTATCATAAACAATATCAGAGTGTAATCCCAAATATCTCATGTGCGGAAAACCATAGTGTGATTCGTTGCGATTTGTCGTAAAAAATGCGTTTCTACTTTTTAGGACACATAGTGTGTATAATGGAGCTCTATTAACGAATAACAACTTCTGATAGATCTTTATTTTCTGAGGTGTCGTTTGATTGTGAAATGATCTTCGGTAAGTGATAGTTTTATGGTAAACGTTTTACACGCAAGATCTAAACATTCAGCAATGAAGTAGCATTTGACCCATAAATACACTTCTTGCCACAAATTAATAAGGTCCTCTTAAGTTATATATGATATAGATGTTATCTTTATGATTGTAGTAATAATATTTATTAAATAGAATCACTACAAATTCCAAAAATGACATATAAATTGTTATTATTGTGTTTTTTAATAAAAAAAATTATCTTTATTTTGAGTATTTTAATAAATATACATAAGTTTTCTTCAAATAAATTTAGTGTATATATATATATATATATATATATATATATATATATATATATATATATATATATATATATATAAAGAAAATCTACAGAAAAGTTTTTAAATTTTAATTTTATTAACGAAAAAATCATTCATTATTTTTTGTTTGCAATTTAACATTTAAAACCGGCACTAACCAGTTCCAATAATTATTTTACAAGTATTTATCAATTTTAACAGTTAAATTGAAAAAAAAAAGGAAAAAAAATTAGAAATAACTTTTTCGGTGATAAACCAAAATACAAAGACTTTTTTTTTTTTTTTTGTAGATTTCCGCCATTTAAAATTATAAACCTTAGGCTGGTCGGTATATAGTGTGTACTGTACACTGCAAACACCACACCGACCCCCTAACAAAAGTGTGGTATACGTTTTGTGTGTTACAATTTTACCGTACGAGAAAAAAAGTCACATCTTTCAATTGTAGTATTTTGTTAATAAAAATATATATTGTGGTGAGTGTGGTAAGATACGATATAACACCCACCAATTTTATAGGATGAAACAAAAAAATTAACGGGACAATAAAAAATATGATGAGCACACCCTTACAAAATAATGTTAATGACCATTTTCCATCGTTCATGGTTATACGTATAGAATCTTGACCTCTCGCATCCTCGGACCTCGAAGTCGAACCCATCCAGCTCTAATTGGGCTGGGCTTATTTTTTGACCATTATCACTAGATTTTTATAAAGTCAGATTTTTGTTCATTTAAATTATGTTATGTAAAGTAAATCTATTCAAATTCATGATTATACTGATTATTAAACTAAAATAATAATTAATACATGAAAAACCAGTTATTACGATTTTTAGTTATATTATTATTAGATAATCGGGTTTGACACACCCCTTGGCCCTTTGTACCCCACCTTGACAATCCGAGTACAGTTGAAGATCATCTCGTTCACAGTTGGCACCGATTTCAGCCAATACACCCTTATCCAAACCCAATAATCTCATCTTCCTCTCATCCATTTCCAACCAATCCTTTCTCTTAATCTCTTCTTTACCCTCGGCTTCCATTTCTGCAATCACACTCACCAAACCACCGCCTCCTCTCTCCACCACAACCATGGCTGCCACTTCATGTTTCCATGCTCTCTCAACCCCAGCCTGCAGATCATCATCGTCTTCATCTCGCCAGGCTCCGATCAAGCCCAACCAACTCATCGTCTGCCGCTCACAGAAACGAGATGAAGCTACAACCGCCGACGCATCAATATCTCGCCGGTTAGCTCTCACTGTTCTCATCGGAGCAGCTGCTGTTGGCTCCAAGGTTTCTCCCGCAGATGCTGCCTATGGTGAAGCAGGTACTTTTCCAAATTTGAATCTTAGAAATTTCAACTTTGTTCTGAAATTTGAAGCTTGACATCATGGGTTTTCTCTGATTGCAGCCAATGTGTTCGGGAAGCCGAAGTCGAACACGGATTTCGTGCCTTACGATGGTCCGGGATTCAAGCTGTCGATCCCAGCGAAGTGGAACCCTAGCAAAGAGGTAGAGTTCCCTGGTCAGGTGCTTCGTTATGAAGACAACTTCGACACCACAAGCAATCTTAGCGTCATGGTTACTCCTACTGATAAGAAATCGATCACCGATTATGGCTCCCCCGAAGAGTTCCTCTCAAAGGTAATATATAAACGGAACTCCGCAACTCTCAAAGAATGAGATCGATTTACATTGCATAATCTTATCGTTTTCAGGTGGATTACTTGCTTGGGAAACAAGCTTATTTCGGGAAAACCGCATCTGAGGTAACCACCTTCACCTTCATTAATTTATATGTATGAAATGAAACTTGGCTTTTGATGATGTGTGTATATTTTAGGGAGGATTTGAACAAGATGCAGTTGCAACAGCAAATATATTGGAGGTTGCAACTCCGGTGATCGGAGGAAAACCATACTACTCGTTGTCTGTGTTAACAAGGACGGCTGATGGAGACGAGGGTGGTAAGCATCAACTGATCACCGCCACTGTGTCTGACGGAAAACTTTACATCTGCAAGGCGCAAGCGGGTGACAAGAGATGGTTCAAAGGAGCAAAGAAATTTGTTGAAGGCACTACATCATCATTCAGCTTAGCTTAAGAGATTGTCTCGAGTTTGTAATTAGTAATTGCCATTCCCATGGTGTTTCTTTTGCCGTACGCTCATCAAATTCCTTGAGACGTTTGTGTTTCTTTGATCAAGTGGAATGTGGATAAATTGTCTAAACTTAATCAATATAAGGACCCTTTTGCATTACTTGAGGAACATTTTGCTATTGTGTTACAAGATCTTGTCACATTTACGTATGATGGTTCTTAGAGTTTGGTGTTGTCCAAGTATATTTGAAAGTTGAGTGTTGTATCTTGCAAATCTATATATACTTGTAAAAGAGAGGTTTTTACTTGAACCATATTTGAAACTTGCGCATAAATTTTTAAGTTATTTTTAATAATTATTATAAATTGGTAAATAATATTAAATTAATGCAAAAACTAAATTCTAATAAAAAAAAATAACTAAACTACAATATTAAAATATCAAAATTTACTTTTATTTATAAAATTATGATTTTAATTTTTTAACATATTATAGTTAACTTATTAGTTTAAGTATGTTTTCGTATGTGAATAATTATCAATTTAAAATCACAATTTTTGTATATTTATGATTTTATGCAAAATTATTAAATTATTATTTTCAATATAATGTTAAACGGTTAACTTAAATCAAAATTAAAGTTAAATTTGAAAAAAATCGAGAAACGATTTTATAAATAGTTAAACGTTATAAATTATAGTGTTAAATCTAAACTGTAATACTAAATTAACAAACAAAAAAATCATGAAACTATTTTTTATTATCATTAAAATTTTTCAAATAAATAGCTTAAAAATAATTTACAATAAGATTAGTTAAAAATAATATTATATAAAAAATTATAATGTTATATTTAAAAACAAAAACATTGGTTGTTGTTTTAAATAATTACAATCAAAGAAACTAATAATATTTATCAAATAAAATTTTAAAAATGTTAAATTTCTAAAACCAGTTTTAAATAATTAAGAGTTTCCAAATGCGTTATTTAAAATAACTTACAACAATAATAGTTAAAAGTAACTTTATACATAAAAATTACTTACAACAACAATGTTTGATGTTTTAAATAATTACAATGATAGAAATTGAAATTTTAAGCAAATAAACATTTCAAAATTAATTAATCAACAACAACTATAAATATCATTAAACCTTATATTATATTTAATTTTACTTATGAGTAAACTACAAATAGAGGCTATTGAGACAATCGGGATTGTAGAATTTTAAAATATATCTACATTATCATATAATTCAAAACAAATAATGTTTATACCAACTTATTATAAGATTTATTATATAAGAGTTAATAACAACGCGATTGATATATTAAAAAAAACATATATTTGTA
This sequence comes from Lactuca saligna, assembly GCF_052625555.1. NCBI lineage: Eukaryota > Viridiplantae > Streptophyta > Magnoliopsida > Asterales > Asteraceae > Lactuca > Lactuca saligna. Next base: position 33,160,161 of record NC_136419.1, on the reverse strand, counting down.
AAAATTCCAAATATATTATTGTATTCTGCGCAATGTGCGAGTATTCGCCTAGTATGTTATATTTCAGTTATCGTTTGGGGATGATCTTGTTATGCGAACGTCGTTTTGTCTGTGTTTCTTGCACATCATTAGCACATTATGCCTTACATTAATACCCTTCTTGTTCCTCAATCCTTAACCATTTTTTAAGAAACTTGGTTGACATCGTAATGAATATGACTGACACATTTTCGGGAAAAAAAAAAGATATTTAACGAAAATAACTGAAATGTAAATGTTATTTTAGAAATGACAAACATATTTGCGAATACATTAAAAAATAATGATATAAACAACAATGTTTTTGTGAAATTGCCAAAGTTTTTTTTTTTTTTTTATCAAATTAATATTATTTCAATTTTGAATATTGGACATTTCAAAAAGTTAAAATGACCGTGTAATTTTTTAAAGTACTTAGGCCTATAAGTGTATTGGTAGACATGGCAATGAGACGGGTTTGGAGCGAATCAAATTTGATCCAAACCCACCCCCCAAATACCTAGAACAACCCACCCCCCAATAAGACACAAATTTTAAAATCGATTGTGTGTGTTTTTGTTTCAGTCCCATCCCTTTTACATATACAAAAAACAAAAAGCGCACACACACAAACACTAAGAACATATATATATATATATATATATATATATATATATATATATATATATATATATATATATATATATATATATATATATATATATATATGAAAGTCGATTGTGTGTTTGTGCATGATTGTTTCTAACCCATTTCTCTTACATACAATACACAAGCACCAAGAACATCGATAACACATATATGGAAAACTTATTAAGTGTGTGTTTTGTTTCATATCCATTTTTCTTACACATATAAGCACCAAGAACATGCAAATATGAAAATCGATTGTTTTGGTTTGTTTGTTTGTTTGTTTTTTTGTTGGTTTCAAACTCATCTCTCTTACACACATAAATACCAAGAATACACCAGACACAAACACCAAGAACACATAGATCTGAAAATCGTTCACGCTTGTGTTTGTTTATCCCTAAAACTCGAAGATTACTCGAGTTTCAGATCTCGATTGTTAGATCTTGAGTTCGTACGTGTTTGGAATTCAATTTTCAGATCCTCAAATACACTTTTCAAATTAAAATTTTTGAGTTTTAGTTCTCTGACTTTCATGTTGAAGAACTCAATTTAGATCCTCATTAGAGAAGATAAAAGAAAAAAACTTCATTACTAAAAGCTTGCTGGATTTACCACAAACGAATTAAGTGGTAAAATCGATAAAAGTATATATTCTTGTTGAGCAAAGACATGTAATTGAATATTCGGAGTGGTCTAGTCTAGTCACTAGTAAGTAGTAGACGTGCCCAAAAAAACCGATTCACAAACCGAACCAGTTAGTGAACCGGAAACCGGTTTACCACCGAACCAGTTCAGCCTTGAACCGAACCCCCCATGAACCGAACCGTCGGACTGGACCAATTCGCTATTTTGATCGTTAGGACCGGTTTCGAACCGGTTTAATAAGAACCAGTTTTTTGATCCGGTTTTGAACCGATGTTGAACCGATTTTTTGATCAAGTATTTTAATCCGGTTTTGAATTTATTAGCCCAAAAAAAAAAAAAAAGCCCAAAAACAAAAACAAAAAATAGAAAAGCTTATTTGCGTCGAATCGGTTTTGAACCCGTTTTTGCTGAACCAGTTTCTACTAAACCGAACCGGTTTACATATGTTCGGATATTTTTGGGGCTGAACCGGTTTGGAACCGAACCGGTTTGGGTGTGAACCGGTTTTGACTACTTTAGCCGGAACCGAACCGGTTTTCTGAACCGGTCAGGTTCAGAAAAAAAAAACCGGGTTGTGCATGGCTAACTAAGTAGTGGATAGTCGGCCCATAAGTAACTTTTTCCTGATGCATAAAGAAAAGCCCAAACGGCAAAAGCAGTGTTCGTAAGTTGTAACGCCCAAAAGCCAAAATCCAATTCTTGCAGCTCAGCAGCAGCAGTAGCACCACCGTATCCAACCATCGCCACCGCGAGAGTATTGACACACACTAGCTGCAATAATTATCGGAGGAACAAGATAATTAAACCTATCTTTCATATAAACGAAATCCTGAGAAAGGGGCAATGTCTAGTGCTTTTGGGTATCACTATGCTGTCTCGTCCACCAACCGCCATCCATCGCCGCTGACACCAAAGCCACCATCGAAGTCAATACTCGGTAAAATCCCGACCACCAGTACTGCAACGGAGTGCCTATCTTCCCAATTGAAACTGACTACCTTCCACGCGCCCTTCTCTCCCTTATTATCAACTTCCTCTCGTCGTTGTCGATTGGTTTCGTCCACCGCAGCAGCAGCGAGAAATAATACAAACCCTAAAGAATCAGAGAAGAAGGAGGAGGATGAGCTGGAGGAAGTCGAGGAGGATTTGCCATGGATACAAGAGAAAGCTCTGGACATTGTCGAGTTTAGTGGCTCAGTAACACAGGCCCTTCCTGGTCCAAGAGTCGGCCAAACTTCCTTTCCATGGATTCTGGCTGTCCCTTTGGCTTATGTTGGAGTCTCCTTTGTTTTTGCGGTTGTCAAGACCATTCGCAAGTTCACTTCACCCAAAGAAGTTCGCCGTAAGCTAGTGCGTCTGGCTTTCTCCTTATCTCCTTTTTTTTCTTGTTTGAGTTTGTGCATCAATTTCACTTTCATTACAGTCCTGCTTTGAATTTGTTCTTTGTTACTTTACTTTGTGTGCATCCGTTTAAGCTGCTTACAACTCCTCAAAAAGTCAAAACGACGAACTTTTTGGACATATGCCCATACAAACAAGATTCATTGATGTTAGTGTTGGATTTGAATCTCCAAAAGTTTGAGAATAAGAGGGTATTTTCATACATGTCTACATATATATGAAATAAGTCTAATACCCAGTCAATCAAGAAAGAACTCATCTCAAAATTCATACATTTAATGTGTAGAGTGAACATACTACACATTTAGGGGTTGCTCGGTTGTGTACATTTGCAGTGATTATTCTTACTTAAATAATTTGATTTAAAGTTTGGAATAGTATAGTAGTGTTACATTTGTCTCCATATATAGTTTTCTGTTGCTACTTCTTAAGTGTGTCTCCAAATTTGGTTATTTTGACCTTAAATAATTTGGAAATTGGGACTGTGACTCATCTTTTGTAGTGATTTTATTGGGCAATAAAAGGGATCCAATGTATTATGTTACTCAAAATAGAACTGTAGCATATTTGGGTGGAAAGAGTATGTAGAATGCTTTCCATCTATGTAGAATTGGCAAGACTAAAAAGTATGTGATGAAGATTTATTGCCTTTGACAAGAAACTTGCTAAGCATTATTTGATGCTTTTCAGGTCAATAAAAATGCAGATCTATGCAGGTCAGTAGATGAGTTACTTGAGAAAGAAGGTAATGGAGTACAGCAGGAAGCTTTGATGGGACTGATGCAGAAGGTGATAATGATATACATTTAACTTTGGACTTTACAATATGGAAAGCTTTTGTTTTCTAAATTCAACCTCTTCTGCTAGTTTATTCATTGATTATAGTTTTGTAAAGACAATGAGTTTTTGATATCATTTTATTCTGTATGCAGACAGGCTTCAGCACGGTGGAGATTTTGCGAAAATACATCCGATATGCATTAAATGAAAAGCCTTTCAACCCAAAACTGGTTGCAGCATTGATTCAACTCAGAAAAGCAACAATGATGGATGATTCCCAAGTGGCTGAAATTCTTAATGATATCTCAAGGAGAATTGTTAAAGATAAAGGTACAAAACTGAAATGCTTATGTTTTAAACAAACACAGTAATAGGTTTATAACTTATTGTTTCTGATCCATGATTTGATTAAGAAATTTACTGTCTATGTGGTGAATGTATGCATATAATTAGATGAGGTTTTTGGTTGCTCAAAAATGATTTCAGGTCCAGTTGTGATGAATACATCGGGATATTCTGAAAAGGGCTTAAGGAGAAAGCTTGCTGTTCAAGCACTTTTTGGAAAGATTTTCTATCTTTCAGAGGTAAAAATAAAACCATAAGTGATATGTTTCATTAGCATAGTAGTCCAAAAAAATGCATATATTGTTGACCATTTGTGTTGACTTTCCAACATGCACAACTCCAGCTCCCAGAGTTCTGTGGAAGAGACAGCTCCTTGATAGTGAAAGAAATATTTGGCGTTGCAGAGTAAGCATCTAATCGTTCCTTTTAGAAAGAGTTACATCTTTAAGAAAAAAAATCTCAAATGGAAAAAACTGTACTTGAAGGGAGTAGAATGTTTTTTTTTTTTTTTGTAAAGTTAAAAAAAAATCAAGTATTAAATGGTTTGATAAATTGGTTAACAGTAGTTTTGGTTGAAATTTGCAGCGAGGATGCTGAAAAGCTTAGGATGCATACAGTGGCAGAAGCAGGTGATATGGATTCACTAGAAAAGATGGTTGATGCTTCAGATTCAGAGGATTCTGGGTCAGAATCATAGATTTTGTTTCCAGGCTTTTGTAGACTTACCGGGAGAGATAGAAGCCCTTAAGTGAAGACTGCTGCAACATGAGGATTTTGTAGCTGGATTTAAAAGAAAGAAAAATCATTTAATAGTTTTATGCAGACTGCAATTCAATATATATGGTTGATATAGATTGTATCTTTTAATAATTTATTAAAGGGATAATGACATAAAAACCCTTAAGTTTGTAAAATTTTGTTGGTTTTACCTGAAGTTGTATTTTAGGAGGGTGTTTGGGAGTGTTTTTTTTAATTAGAAAAGTGCTTTTAGATAAAAGTGTTTATTTGCTTATAGTGGTGGTAAAAAGAGTTTTTTAAAAAGTGTTTGGATAAGCTTTTATAGTGAAAAAGCCAATCTACTATAATAAATAAAGGTTTTTTTGCCACATGTCCTCTTCTCATTCATTTGGACATATGGCATTTTCTAAAATTTTTAAATTTTTTATTTTCCACTTGTCATTTTATTATATTTTTCATTTTATTAAATTAAAATTTCACATTTAATGTGTAAGGTAATATATATGTAAAGTACTTATTAGAAAAAGTTTATATATATATATATATATATATATATATATATATATATATATATATATATATAATGTATTCAATACATTAAAGTCTCATTAATTTTAATAATTTAAAATTTTCTCATTTTTCTTATAAATTCAAACTTTTCAAATTGTTAAAATTTTATAATTTTTTTTTTAATTAAACCCATGTAATACATAGATCACACACCTAGTAAGTCAATAAGTTAAAAAGTGTTTGGCTTAAAAGGTGCTTGTTGAAGTTATTTTGGTTGAAAAGCCATAAGCAGTTTCAAAAAGTCACGTTTTTCATACTTATTAAAAAGTGCTTATTGAAGCTTATAGAAAAACTATTCTGAAAAGTGCTTTTGAGTTTGCCAAACACTTTTTTTGGCTTATTAGCTTTTCAAAAAGCCAATAAGCAAATAAGCACTTTTTAAACGCAATACCAAACACCCCCTAGGTCCATAAATGCCTCAAATTTGCAACCTTTTCTTTTCTCTGGTTTAATCGGTGTTACCCTTCTTTTTCTGCTTCATAAAAGCCCTTAAGAAAAGGATAAAATTGATTTATTTATTTATTTTTTTTGCAAATTTGAGGCATTAATGGACCTAAAATACTACTTTGGGTAAAACCGATAAAAACTAGCGAACTTAAGGGTTTTATGGCATAGCCCTTTATTAAACAAGTATTATGAAGTAGAGATGAGCGTTTGGGCCGAAAACTAAACCGGAACTAGAACCGAATAAGGATCAATTAAGATTAAGATATTCGGTTCCCGTTTCATAGTTTAAGGATTATTCGGTTTTCGGTTTTTTTGGATACGGTCCAGTTTCAGTTCTGTACACCTTCTTAGATAACACATTTCTTAATTGAACCGAAACGAAAGTGATATTAGGTCCGGTTTTCGGTTCTTAGTTTGAGGCTTATTTAGTTCCGATCCATTAGACCAAATAACATCCATATTATGAAGTGTGTTTTTGCAAAAAAAAAAAAAGTGATTTTGTTAGCATTTTAATAAACTATGTGATTTTCTACTCATTTACATATTACTTTAATTATAATCATATCTTATTTTAAAAAAAATCAAAAAAATATTATAGAAAAATTAGATAAGTGTGCTAAGGTGGTGTTTGGGGTTACTTATTTAAAGTGTTTATTTGTTTATTACGGTTTGACACTGCAAATAAGCAATTTTAAATGATTGGATAGAGAAATTATAAATGCTTATTGGCTTAAATAAGGATTTTGTGATAAGTTCTTATCTAAAACTCTACAGTTGAAAACATATTTACCATTTTACCTATATTTTATCTCAAAAAATGAGTTTTATATCCCATTTTTTTTGGATAATGATATGAAAGGGTAACGAACTTCCGATTTTGTTCACATTTAGCCACTAATTTTTTTTTTTTGTTATCTATCTGTCACTCAGCTATTGAAATTGTTTGCAATTGCATTTTACCCTTATGATCGGGTGTAGGATAAATGCGAACAATTTCAATAGTTCAGTGACAGATAGATAACGAAAAAAAGTTTAGTGACTAAATGTGAACAAAATCGAAAGTTCGTTTCCCTCTAAAAAACTTCAATGAGTAAATGTGAACAAACTTCCTATTGTATTATGTTATAGCAAATTGTTTATTTTTGTTAAATTCTAGCAACATTTGTTGATGAAGAAATCTATGAAATAAAAAAAGGGAGAATTTTATATATGCTCTTTTTAAACATCAAGATATCATACTTACCCAACTTAATTTCTAAATATCATATTTACCCTTCATAAAATATCTAAATATCATATTTACCGTTCATAAAATTTCAAAATACCATGTATATGTTTTTTTTAAACATCAAAATATCATATATGTCCTTATTAAATATCAAAATATGATATATGTACTTTTTAAACATCAAAATATCAATTGTAATATCTAAAATATCATCCATCTACAACATAATAATAATCAATAACAACAAAAACTAAACAATCAAATATACATTCCATAGAGTAGGTTGAAGATGAATCTTTTTGTTTGTCAAGAAGACGACATTCCAACAATTTAGAAATTCACATTTCATAATCATAGACGTTAGGATAATATGGTTAAACTTTTTAATTGTTATAATAATCTAAAGGTATAAAAAAGTGATTATAAAATATTAAAAACATTATAAAAAAGAATTTGGTCAAATATGATATTTTGAAGGTTTATGAAGGGTAAATATGATATTGAGAAATTAAGTTGGGCATATATGATATTTTAAGGTTTAAGAGGGGCATATATAAAATTCTCCCCAAAAGAAAAACAAAACCCCAAAAATATATTAAAAAAAATAAAAAAACCAAAATCATATTGAAAATTTTTATTTTTTATTTTGGAAAATACCAAACCATTGATTTTTTATTTCAGTTTCGGTTTTTCGTTTTTTTTAATATATTTTTCTTTTCTTTTTTTTTTCTTTTTTTTTTTTTTTTTAATTTGATAGATTTTTTATGTTGCTAGAATTTAATGAAAATAATAATTTGCTAAAACATAATACTAGAGGAAGTTTGTTAACATTTAGTTATTGAACTTTTTTACAGGGAAACGAACTTTCGATTTTGTTCACATTTAGTCACTAATTTTTTTCGTTATCAATTTGTCACCGAACTATTGAAACTGTTCACATTTTACCCTTATTACCGGTTAGTGACTAAATATGAACAAAATCGAAAGTTTGTTACATTTTCAAATCATTATCATTTTTTTTCCCAAAAGCACCGTACAAATATGCATTTACATAATATTTTATGTTTCACATTTAATAACTTTTAAATATTATTTATTGATATGAGTTTTTGAAAAATATATTATTTTAAATTTTGTTAATATAAATTTAAGTAAAAGATGTTTTTCTTAATATTACTGATAAAATTCTTGTAAACGATATTACTATAAATGCTTAAGCAGTTTTCTTATATATAAGGTAAATAAATAAATAGTATATAGATATGTTTTTTTGGTTAAGTTGTTTACTCCTTATTTAAAAGTTGTTATTAGAGTTGACAACATATTTACCATTTTAGCATGTTTTAGGGAAATTGAGTAATCTAATATATATATATATATATATATATATATATATATATATATATATATATATATATATATATATATATATATATATATATATATATATATATATATATATATATATTTAAATTACATTTTTTTTTGTTGGCAAAATAACCGTTTGGCCCAACCCGATTTCAAATTCGGTTAAACGGGAATTCCGACCCAGTAATCTGGTTCTCCTATAAATACAATTTAAATCGTTTCGGACTACACTTCGACATCCCTTGTTTCGGACTACACTTCGACATCCTATTCCGGACATGTCTACAACTGAAAATGTCTTCTGATAGCAGTGAAGAAATGTAATTTATATTTGTAAGTTTCAAATTTGTTTCCAACTAAAATCATTTATTTTTTGTTATACGTTTAAAAATTTTAGTTTACGCAATTATGTAGGTATTATAGGGTTTTCTGTGAATTTTAAGCTTGTTAAGACAATTATAGGATTACATAGACTTATACATTTATACTACATGATGCATCGTAATGAAAAGCCCTAATTTTTTCTAGTCTGGAACATGTTCGAAATCCGAAAATAAGTCTGGAATCTGAAAATCATGTTTGGAATACAATGAATTGGGTACGGAATTTTGGTCCGGACTTTATGGTTCGGAATACCGTACCCGATTTTCGGATTCCGGAACATACATACAAAAATCCTAATTTCAGAATACAATCAAAAACCCTAATTCCGAAATACAATAAAAAACCCCAATTATGCTCCAGTACATACATACAAAAATCCCTACCTAATAATTCTTTTGATTGTAGCAAGATAAAACATATACAACGGTTGTTACTACAACCTACAAACCTGAACTTGGGCACGAAATCATGGCGTGCTTACAAAACCCACCAGTTTGTGCGGCGATGTTTAGGCAATCGTGTTTTGGTGATTACGTGAACATGTTGATGGGTGTCGTATGAATGTCACCCTTTACTATGTCACTATCTTATGTGTAAGGGAGTTACTACTTTTGATCCAGTTGACCTATAAGAGTTTTTATTTTCGGTTGGCGACTATCGGGTTTGCTTTGATAGGAAAGCATTTTGCTTGGTCACCGGCTTGCGATTTGGGGATTATTTCCATTCCAATTCTGGTTTTGTAGCATTTAGAGAACGTGTGTTTCCATTTGTGTCGTTTTCACGTTCGGTGAGTATGGATGTCCTTACAAACGTGTTTAATAACTCACTTCATCAATTAAGCAATGAAGACGTGGTGAGAGTCTCACTGCTATGTATGCTAGAGCAATGATTTTTGGGAAAATACCCGCGATAGCCAATTGCTAATGAGTGTATGACACTTGTCTCTAATTTATAGGAGTTTAATAGGTATAACCGTTTTTTTATCCACATTATATCAAAATGATATATTTACTTATTAAGCGTAATTTTTTTGACATAGGTACACATGGGCAGATTGATGTGGGATTTCACTTACAAACAACAGTGTACTATGTTTCATAAGATTGGGGACTATTTGAACCTAAATGCATCAAGAATCGGCAGTAGACACACATATGCTCTGTAGAGATTTGTCTATGCATTTAAGGTATGTAGACTATGTTTAATAAGAGTTTTTAAACATGTATTGTAACTTTGTTAACTTGGTAAGTTGTTTGTCATCTTAATTTTGTAGATTTGGATCTTCGAGACATTTCCCAACAGTAGTATTGCTAGTTCCCATCTTACGGGTGTTATCCCTCGAACATCTGCATACCCTAGGATGAGACGTTTGCATGCACCTGATTGTGAATGTATTCTCGATGTTACTAATGTATGTATTTTAGTCCACCTTATAATTTATAAGTTCATATGACATAATTAACTTACGATTAACCTTTATATAGTTTTTTTTATGCAGTGTTCCCCCAACGAATTGTTGCAGCCTACTACGCAAGAGCGTGCTGTTAGGTGGTGGATTGAGAGTGTCCAGTGGATAGATGCTGCATATTACACTAATGTTTAAGTTATGGTTTTCTTTGTTAATGTTTTAAAACAATTGTATTTTGAAGATGTAGCAAAAACAAGTTTATCCTTTCGAACAACATTTTGTAGAATATTATGATATCGTACAAACATCACTACGGGTTTTTTAAATCAACAATATCATACTGGTTGGCTACCTTTTTTACTAGTATGTCTACTCTTAGACTAGCCATTATTTTTGCCACTTGATTAGGTCCTACTTGAAGATTCACTTTTTGTTGACTCCGCGGGAAACAGAGCGTGACAACTTCTGCTTCTGTGACCCATCCTTTGGCAACGACTACATTTTTTTTTGAATCGGACCTTCACATTGGGATGTGATACGGTTATGGTTTTTAGGTCGTACGGCTTGTCGTTTGTCCATTAATGGTGGTAAAACAATCATGACTTCATCTAGTTCTTTGTATTCAGCTGGAACTGGCACAGGAAACACAACCTCCGCATATGTTGAACTATATGTTTCCATTGTGAAGTGCAATGACACCCATGCACTGCAGTGTTGATATCTCAGTTCCTTGAATAGCGTCATAGCATGAGTATAAGTTATACACAACAATTTCCATTTCCCATACGTGCAGAAGTTGAGTACTAAATATAAATGTTGATATAGTTGGTTAACTTACAATGATCCATCAAGTTAGATCTGAACGGGTTATTGTTGTAGGATTAGTGTGAAAACCGATGGGATGGGTAACTAATGAAAAGTGGTATAGTGTCATAGTTATTTATGATGTGTGATATATCGTTTGTTAGCATGGTTATTTATGAGTTATTATTATAATAATATTGTGGAATTGAAAACATATGTCTCTCACCAAGTCCTCAAACCTGACCACTTAAATTATATGTATCACAAGTAGCAGACATAAGACTGCTAGAACTTGATTGTGATGTCGAGTGATTAAGAGACAACCTGCAATAGTATTCAGGATCGATAAGTCTTTAAGCTATAACTCATGTTATGTATTGATTATGACATCCTTAGAGTTTTGTTATTTTGAAACAATATTTGTACGCAAAATGTTTTAATATATTAGGATTTTTCGCAAACAAAGATAACATAATTTTGAAGGCATAAAGAAAAGTTTTTTTCAGTTTTGAAAATCAGGAAATATCACAACATTTTTTTCTAAAAAACATAAACCTTTTCGGATTTTTGCAGTCAACAAAGTTTTTACCGTCACTATTTACGAAAACCATTTTTTTCATATATAGCAACCAACAAAAATCTTTAAAAAAACATAGACCACCTAAATTTTCACATATAGTAATACAAATAAAAATATGTCAAACAATAACACATAACATAAAGACAAACAATAACACATAATATAAAATGTCAAATACATAATGTCAAAGGACAACACATAATGTTAAAACATTGTAAACAAATAATACATATTGTCAAAGCATAAAACATAATGTCAAAGCATAACATAAACAATGCTAAATCATTATTTCATAAGTAACTTAAGGAACCCCATCTTGGCTTCGTCAGTCGTTGGAAACATAAAAGCTTCACAGTTTTGCTTTTTGGTGAACACAAACAATGCTTGTGAAAATTCGTTGGACCCTTCATGAAAATCGGGAAACTTGGTAACAATGGCCATGCATTCTGCTATTGTTGGAGAAGGATTATTTTGTGGATAAGTTTGTGTGCTTTTTGTTGATATGGCATCCAATAAAGCATCTACTTTTTCTTCAAAAACTGAACTTTTACTCTTGGTTGAACGGTTGTTGGAAGCAAGCTTAGAGCTTCTCTTCTTAGTCGAACTACTTTCATGGAAACTAGGAAAAAGCGGCTCAACATCATCATCTAAATTTATATCATCACTATCTCCTTTGCCCTCCACATTTTCTCCGTTCGGATTGCTATTGTTTTGAAACTGTAATGGAGTCATAGTCTGATCTCCAACGACAACGGAATCCCGAAACAAAAGAGCATATTTCTCATCAAATACGCTCAAATGTGCGTTCCTAAATTTTGCATAATCTTTATTCTCGTGCAAGACAAAAAGATAATATAAATCAAATATGCTCAATCTATATGCAATATATATGCAATCATAACTTAAAATAATTACAAAGAATATTAAATCATACCTTTATTTTCTCCTCCCACCATTCGAGCGACGCATCTATTAGGCTTCTCGTCCCACCGAGACCGGTTTCAAGCCTCATTAATCGGTCATAAAGCTTCCACTCTTTTTTCATATTCTCCCATTTGTTTGTTAGTTGTTTTTTTTTTTCAAAAATATAACCTATTTTGTCCTTCATATGTTTTTGTATATTCTCCCACCCAACTTTAGTTAAGTGAGTACCGGTTTTATTGCCTTTTCTTACTTAGTTACACATGAATCAACAAACGCCATGAAGCTACGATTATCCCATCCGAATTTTGGTTTTTTCATTTTTAAAGTTGTTTCACAATCAACAACAGTGGTGAGGTTTTTGTCCATTATCTGTGAATTTCATCTCAACATTTAAACAACCAACAAATTTTATTAACCTTCCTAAATGATTTTGTCAATTTAAACAATTACTAATCAATCTTTTATATGATTCATGAGCTATAGTTTAGTTAAAACAGAAAAATTAGAACAATAGAAGAAAACAACACAAACCATAATAAAGAAATTGGAATAATTTTCACAAATGGGTACCTGTTATCAACACAAATTGGTCCCAATGAACAAAAAATTTCATCACTTTAATCAATATCATCCATATTTCATGAATTTCACTAATAATTATTCAATAGATTATCAATTTCACAGTTGGATTAAAATGTTAACAACAAAAACTCTTAACAGGACCGATCCACAAATTGAAGGAACAAATCACATATACTGCTAGGAAAATCGAAATCTAAGGAACAAATCAACATACACAGTGCAAGTAAAAACGAAGGTTTACAGTTTCTTGCTATTCAAAATCGAAAATCAAGACCAAAACAAAACCAAAATCGGAGTAATTTACTTACCTGGTCGGAGAGGGAGAAAGGAGATTTGCAGAGAGGTCGTTGGTCGGCTTGGTGGACGATCGGCGACAACTCTGGATGATCGGCGGCGACCGGAGGTCGATGATGATCGACAACGACAAGATCGAGTTGGGGCGGACAAGAACGAGAAGGAAAGAAAAGAACGAGAAGGGCAGAACGTGAGAAGAGACTTCACGGGTATTGATTAAGGTTGGTAGTTGGGGGGTATATGAGTTATTTAATTGTAAAAGTTCCAAAAAATCAAAGATACTTGACTTTTCCAAATGCATTAAATCCTTCTTTATAAAAAGTTAATTTCAAAATATCTTTTACATTTACCAAACATCTTTTTTTTATCCCATTTTAACTTTTTGTAAAAAATAAAGTCTAAAATTGCTTCAAAAAGATTAAACAAACACCCCTAAAATTCAAAAATTACAACTTTTTAGATTATTCTAGTGATCTTTAACTATTTTTGTGGAACCTAATTTGTTATTTCTAATTAAAATGTTTATCCTAAAGGAAAACATAATCACGTAATTTGTCAAAAAGCTCATCTTGTTTTGTGTATTATATATAATCACGAAATCTGTGAAATAGATCTACCAAAGTGTTGAAAATCTTGATTCTCCTTCTTCGATCTTGGCATTCTCTTGAATTAATAAATCGTCCGCCTCGTCTCCAACTGCCAAACCCCAAAAATAGTGAGAGAGATTGAGATCTCCAGTCCGGCGTGATTGGTTGAGAATCTCTCTCACGCCACCCATCGCCACCGACAAGGCCGCCGCCCATGAGATGGGTAAACTCTCGGTCATCATCTACATCACGGTAGCTTTGCTCCTCCTCCTTCTCATATCGCATTCCCCCAATAAATCCAATCACCGGAACAACCATCGCCGCCACCGTCGACTAAAGCTCCGCTCCAACTTCTCTTTCACCCCCACCATCGCAACCACAACGGACCATCATGTTTCCTTCGACCCTTTGGTAGCCGACATTGAACGCAAAAGAGAGGACAAATTGTGGGAGAAGAGTCACTTCTTTGGCGACCATCATCATGAAGCAGAAACCGAACCTGAAGCAGATGATGCTCCGGGAATGGAATCACAACCGGAATGGGAGGACTTCATTGACGCTGAAGATTACTTGAATGATGAACATAAGTTCAATATCACCCACCGATTAGTTTTGCTTTTCCCCAGGATTGATGTCGATCCTTCCGATGGCTTCGTGACTGAGCACGAGCTAACGGAATGGAACCTTGAGCAATCTCAGAGGGAAGTCCTTCATCGCAGTCAGAGGGAGATGGAATTGCATGACAAAAACCACGATAGCCTTGTTTCTTTTGCTGAATACCAGCCTCCCAGTTGGGTCCGTGATTCAGGTAATATATCTTATGAATCAGCTCCTTAATAAATTAAGCGGACACATCAATTGATTGCATTATAGCTGTTTACATGTAGCCAGTGAGATTAGGTTTGGAATCTTGATGCTGCCTTTTTTCGATGAGTTATTACTGACTTCCATACGATAAGATTTGTTAGTGTAGGAAATTTTTGCAATTGCTACCTTTAACCATATAAAGAGTCTATCATAGATGCATATTTGGGTGAAAGACTGAGTACCAGATATGAATCTTTAAAATTAAAAATGGACCTTTTTAAGTGAGAAATTGTTATAAAGAAGTTTTAGCATGTGCCTATTGAGTTTTATCAATGATATGCTCATTCAATTTGAACAAATAGAGTCACAATTTCTGGAATTTGTGAAGAATCAGCATGTAGTTATGGTTGATGGACTTGACTTGAGTGCTTTCTACTATCATTTTGTATTTGGATATTCCCCTTACATCTCAATGTGGGTATGAATTCACTAGATAATAACTCATTTGGATATGATATGGGCTGGTGGAAAGAGGAGCACTTCAATGCATCTGATGCTGATGGAGATGGTTTCTTGAATATAACCGAGTTCAATGAGTAAGTTATTAAAAGCACAAAACTTTGTATCTGGTTTTCTTTTTAAAACTTCCATCTTGTTCTTCCCCTAAAATTTGACTCTTTTTTGTGATATTTAGCTTTCAGCACCCTGCAGACACTCAAAATCCAAGACTGCTTCAGTGGCTGTGCAAGGAGGAAGTAAGGTGGCATGCTATTTAGTATTTATTTTCAATAAATTGTGTAAATTCGTTTCCTTTTTGATTGCTACATATATGATATGTCATATATGTATATTAATTCAATATAAGACTTCAGGGAACGAGATACTGACAAAGATGGGAAAGTAAACTTCAAAGAGTTCTTCCATGGACTATTTGACCTTGTAAGAAACTATGATGAAGATGGTCATAATTCTTCACATGAATCCAGTGATTCATTGGAGTCCCCAGCAAAGACCTTTTTTGCCCAGCTTGACAAAGATGGTGACGGGTAAATCTATAACTATATCTTTTTTTAATGATTTGGGAGTTGCTAATATCTTTAAGGATACAACTGGTTTTAAATTTTTAATGAGGGTGAGTTTTGACTTTTGACTTTTGATGTTGTAGATACTTGTCTGATGTGGAACTGCTACCTATCATTGGGAAGCTTCATCCTTCAGAGCGTTACTATGCCAAACAGCAGGCAGATTATATTATATCACAGGTAAGCATGTTTGATTTTGATTTTTTTTTTATAGGTTTGGCCTTGAAGTTGTAGTAATCTGGTAGATATAATCATGTTGATTGACAGCTTCATTGTCTGAAAACTGAGGGGATCTTTCAGATTTGATCAAATTGATTGAGGGTTTATGATTTAACCATATAACAAAATAATACTAAAACTAGAAAAGCATTAGTAATTTAAGAAATACGAGGAAAAACTGGATTTAGTTGACTTTCATGGTTCAATGATTCATCTAATGCAATTAGTTAGTTAAGCCAATGATGTAGAAACGAATAACAAAAATTATCAATTACCTCTCAGACTCATTATTCAAATTAAAATTAAGTGAGATAACAAGACCACACACTCATTCAAATGATTTCACAGTTGAAGCTTCTCTTGAAATCAATACTACATGAAAATAAGAACTTGAATAAAGCAATTTAATGTTATTAAATTTCATCTATCCGTGATCAAGTGATAGCAAGTCAACACAAATTACCTATCCAATTCATATTATGAAAATAACAAGACATTTGAATATGAAATTTGGTTTGAACAAAATCAACAACACTAGAATCAGCATCTTACATAAGTCAACCAAATCCAAAAAGTCACTACTACATCATATAAAACACAATAGCAGTATAAAAAGAAAGAAAAACGTTCAACAACACCATCAAATTATATTCTAAAAACAGAATTAAAATAGATGAAAAGCAGTAAAAGGATCGAGATTGGAAAAAGGAAGGAACCAGGTATCTCCTTTCTCTTTTACGTGTCTGTGTGTGATGCAATATACATTTAGTCATTAGGGCCTACATGAGTTTGATAAATGTCATGATAATGCAAATGTGAAATTGGATAATTTCTCTGTGTTTGTTGTTTTTGCAGGCGGATACAGATAAAGATGGGCGGTTATCATTGACAGAAATGATAGATAGTCCGTATGTATTTTATAGTGCCATCTTCAATGAGGATGAAGATGAAGATTATGAATACCACGATGAGTTTCGTTGAGATCACATCACACAACAGACTGCTTTATGTATCATTATTTATATTTATTTATGATGATTGCAGGATAGTTTAGACACCATGTTCCTTCCTCTTCTTGATATGTAATAGCTACTAGGTTCAAATTAAACCAATTTCTTTTCTTGTCATTCTTCCTAATTTTGATTCCAGTTTTTGGACCTCAGGGATACCAAACAATTCTTTCTATGGAATATCATATATTGTCTTTTAAGCTAATTTATATATACAGCATATGACAGTTATGGGTGACTTGTTGCAGTGTTTACAAACCCCGGACCTGTCAACACTGGTTGGTTTGGTCTGATTTTTTCTGCTTTTTATAACATAAACATTATTAATTAACTATAGTATAAATTTTAGAAAATTGATTTAAAAACAAACAAAATTAGATGAATTTAAGTATTACTAGAAATGCATTGTTTATATTAACTATTATAAATCTTCAAATATATATTCATTTGAGATTTGGCAATGTTAATTATTTTAGGTCTTTGCCTAGCAGTATCAATATGTGTTAGAAATATATTCCTTCCTTAAGTGGCTCAGTGTGAAACCAATGATGGATAAATGTGTAGATTTAGAAGTAGGATTAGGTGTGTTTGATATTCTAGAAAAAAAAATATATACTAACCATTTTTATTCTATTAAATGTTTTTTTTTTTTTTTTTTTTTTTACAATTAACTTTATTTAATCAATAATGTTCGGTAATTAGATGTATCATTTTTTTAACTAACTAATTTGAGTAATTTTTTTACTAAGGGGTTGTAGCCCCAACGGGATCATGTGTTGTGGAAATGCGTCATTCGGATCATGTGTTGTGGAAATGCGTTATTCTCCAAATGGTTGAGGGTTTAAGTCTCGTCTTAGAAGTAGGTTTAGTGAGTCTGTGGGTGGTATGTGTTAGCCGTTCCAATAAAAAAACTAATTTGAGTTTTACATACCCCTAATTATACTTAACCTTCAAAGATATATCATATTCTAACTAACTAATTTGTTTTGCTTTAGTCTCCAAAACTAAATATTAAATCTTAACATATCAAATGTTGTATACAAGATGAAACGAAATATAGACTCTAGATCTAATACTACCTATTTTAATTTTCGTGCATTATAATATATTGATTTTATTTAACATTATTGTTAAATATTTTTCCTTTTTATAAATATTATATATGTTTAAAAACAAGAAACTAGATAAATGTGTTTAATTAAATATTTTGGTGTAAATATAAGGCTAAATAGTCATTGATGGTTAGTATGGACCAAACATAAAAGACATCTAATATTACATTTAGACCATCTTATATACATGCAATGAACTTCATCGTTGTCTAGCTGGTCACGAGCCACATGAACACCACCTTGATCCTCTCATGATGCTAATTTGGAACAACGATTGTGGCCTCTCGTGTGCCCACCACAATCCACCACGAATTTTCTTCTTCTCTCATGCAAGTTAAACCCACCACGACCACAATCACAATCACTGTTGGGAGTATACCGGATTGTCTGTGGAAGGAGGGTGGAAGACGATGATGGTGAAGCGTATACACACCACAACATGGTGTGTAAACAAAAAGGTCTTGCATCATATGAAACTTAATTATATTGCACTGATGAAATGGTTTGACAAGTATGTGAGATAATAATTATAGATTTACATCACCTTCAACATTAATAATCGACCATTTGAGGTTTTGAAAGTATTTAAACCTACAATAACAGGTAAAAAGGAAAAAAAAAAATCACCAAAAAGTGAAATTAGGATAAAACCTTTTTTTTTTTTTGAAAAACTTAAGGTTTTTATATCAATATCCCTTATGAAAAGCCAAAGCAATCAACAAACAAAAGACAAACAAGAGAACCTGTAAATACGAATTCAAATTAAAACATCCAAATGTGCAAGTCACCAACATTACATAATTTAAATGTACGAATTGAAATGAAATAAAACCAGAGCGCACCAAAAAAACGTGCCTCCCTTTTCAACTCCCAGCAGTGTACCTCTCTATACACAGAAGTCATCATACTGGTCAGAGTTGCTTTTGCTTTACTTAGATTTTACCACTACACTACCCTTGCCTTCAGAACAAATATATAAAAAGAAAGAAAAAAAACCTCATACCACTTCCCATTTCAAATCAAATCCACCACCACCACAAAACACACATACAACACTTTTCATTACACATCAGTCATCCTCTTACTGATTCCGGAGCAACTTGACCACCGCTCCCTCTATGACCGGTCAACCCTGCAACCTGCATTGACCTCTGAGAAAAGTCAACCAACATCTTCCTCTGATTACTATCCGTATGTGGAAGACTAGCCCGCAAAAGCTCCACCGGCATCTCCCGCCCGATAGCCCTTGCCGCCTCCGTGCTAGGCGGCACTTGCGTGTACATGGCTTGCACTAAACTATCATACTTACTCAAACAATACTTAGTCAACAGCCCGAAAAACGCATCAAATGAAGCCTGCCACAGCATCGGGTTTTGCACCCCACGGTTACTTAACAAATGTGTGGCCCGATCCAAAACCGCTTTCAGAATCACCGAAGCACCATCTCCAGCTGGACTCCCTAGCGGCCGAAGTGGCGGCTGCTCTAAAGAACACACAACCGCCGCTAGACAAGCGCTCAGAGAATTCAAATCCATCGCACTGATACATGTGGAAACTGTTTTCACTAAAGCGGTGGTGGTGGTCAGAGCTCCGGTGTCGGAAGGAAGACCGCCAAATAGGAAGCGTAAATGACGGAATATGGCCATGCATACTATCCGTGCAAGCTCGCTGCTTGGTG
This sequence comes from Lactuca saligna, assembly GCF_052625555.1. Classification (NCBI taxonomy): domain Eukaryota; kingdom Viridiplantae; phylum Streptophyta; class Magnoliopsida; order Asterales; family Asteraceae; genus Lactuca; species Lactuca saligna. The sequence goes on along the minus strand of NC_136419.1, from coordinate 33,140,499 downwards.
ATAAAAGTTGAAGGTATCTCGATATCAGTTTTCGGCCCTTAGGGAGAGAGACTAATCGTAAAAAGACGATATCGTCCTTGGAAGTCAACCCGACTGAGTTGTTAGTTTTCCCGAGTGGGTCAACGAGCTGAAGCGATGTAGCCAACCCTTCTAGAAGAATCTGCCTTCTTTGCCTCGTTTGAGCTCCATTATCTTGAGAAAATTGCAGGAGGCGATCGATGTCGTCTACATCAAGAAGAAGACAAAGACAATCCTCGATTGTGATTCGGGCTGCGAGCATCGGTTCTTGTTCTAACGGTTTATCAGATTTCTGATCGGAACCACCGCCGGAACCCGGTGGTGGTTCGACTTCAAGGAGAGGCGGCGGGCGGCGGATGAAGGTTAATGAAATCCTTCCATGAGAATCGATATTGACATGATGTGATTCTGTACTGTTGCGCGAGGATCGAGAAGGCGAATCTTTGAGATGAGAAGGGCAGAAACGGGATTTCGACTTGGAACTCGAGTCGGAAGATATTTTCGCGATACGGGCTTGGTGATAGTAATCGTCTATATACGGATCGTTGCTGTGAGTTGCAGCATGTTGCATTCTTAAAACAGATTCAATCTCTTCAGAAGTCATGTATTTTGATTTGAAATGTACACGGAATTTATCGTTTTTCTGATTACCACTACCATCGGAGCCCTGGCGGGAGAGACGCCCGGAGTGTTTCTTTTGGGTGGATTTGGTTTTCGGTTCGTATTTAGTCAGATGCAATGGGCGTGAAGGAACCGGGCAGAGTTGGAGCGGGGAAAATGGGCCGATAAGGTGTTGACCCGGGGGTATAAAATGGGTCGATAACGACCCGTTATGAAGAAGTTTCTGTTGAAACGTGTTGCTTAGTAAGCCCGCATGATCCACATGTAACATATGGTTGGTATTGGCCCAGTTGTTTTGGGCTTGGGCCTGAGCGTATCGGGAAAGGCCGGGAGGGATTATCTGGTTGTAACGGGAGAGGTTTAAGGGTAAGTGGGGATTGGTGATGGCGGATGAGAGGTTTAAGAGATTGGAATGCTGACGTGGCGAGGAGAGATTGGTTTGGGTGGGAGGAGGGACTAAAACGGGTTCGCTGAAGAACTGGTGTTGTTCTTGAGGGTATGATGAAGCTCTGTATAATGGCTTTGAATCTGAGTAGAGATGTGGTTGTGATGACCATTTGCGGGTCCCATGGTGGGTTTCAGTGTCGGAGATGTGATGGTCCAACCACTCGGGTAATTCTCTTTCTTGTAACCATTCAGAGGCAGATGAACCTGAATTTAGTTTACTTAATAAACAGTAGAAATAATATGCATAAAAAAATAATTATAAATTTATAGTTGTGTACTCACTTTCCCTTGAAATAGAACCCGATCCTGATCCTCGATCACCAATAACTCCAGGATGCCTAGGTCCACTAACTGATCTGTTTAACTGCAAAACACAATTCATATTTGATACTCCATACCATATTTACTTGGTTCCCAAGAAATTACGAAATTCAAGGGTCAAACCACAAACTAAAAAGAAAATACAAGCAAATATGTGGTTGGAAGGAAGCTGACCTTTGAAAAAGTAGTTGACAGATCATCTAAATCTGATAAGGAACCAACCCCTGGTTCCTGTCAATAGAAAATGAACAAAATGAAAATTACACCAGAAAGTGCAAAATGAATGGAAATATTGTAACCTAAAAAGCATACCTCTTCTCTATCAAACAAACGGTATTCATCATCACCTAGTCCGTTTAAAGGATTATCATCGTCTTCTTCAACCTCTAAACACCCGAAATCAGCCTTCTCTGAAAGATTTTGACCAAAAAAAGCATACTGTGATGCATCAAAGCGTTTGTCATCTGCATTATAAGTTAAAATGGATTAGGTACAGAAGAAAACCATGAGACAGGTCTTGATAATAGTTGCAGAACACATGTATTTTTTCCCAATGAAATCCAAAGGAATAATCACTTTATGCACATATAAACTGTTGCTAAATTATGTTATATGAATACGCACACCCTCAATATCATGATTAAAATCCATGTCAAATTTGTAAAATTGCATCTGATATAGATGTATCTAGTTTTGTAGCTCCACATCTGTTAACTGTAATTCCTCTTACATACACAAATTAAAAAAATTATTTACAACCACAACACTTATCACAAATCTAAAAGTAAAACGCAACCAATTTGACATCTAAAATTCAAAGTGAACTTTCTACGAACTGAGAGGGTAGTAACCTCTGGTACCCAAACACAAGTGTTATTCGAGATCTCATGTTTTTACAACACAAATTCAAAGAAACAAATCGCTTAAAAACACAGGTAATTCAAAGGAACAACATCAAACTGAGCACCGTCAAACGGCAAGTACCGAACCCAATGAACAATCAATAATCGGGCAATATATAAAATCAAAACCGACTAAGATCGAGATTCGTGGTTATCTAAAGGGAAGGATATCAGTTTACCTGATAAGGAAACCCCAATGATGCTGTTCAAGTCTTTACTACCAGATCTCTCCATACACGGCAATTGGGGAAGGGAAATTTAGGGTTTTGAGAGAAGAAACAGGGAATGGATCGAAGAGAAAAGAAGGAATCCCACCATCTAAAACGAGCACCAGAAAGATTGTTCTCATGTGATTGCGTCTGGAGTTGACGTTCTTCTACTACGCAAAGCTAAAAAGGAAGTAGCGTTACCACTTTCCGCTACTTGTATAATACAAAATTGGATCTAAAAACTTAAGGGGAAATAGGAAAAATAACATAAATGCCTATCAAGTTTTTACGGTTTATTCGTTGAGTCCTTAAAATTTTTATCGGGTTTTATAAGTTCCTAAACTAGGATATGACCTGCTCTATTAGTCTCTGTCAACATGTAATAGCCGGTTCAGTGACCTTTTAAACCAAAAAAACTCACATTGTGTCCCTATAAAATCAAAAAAAAAAAAGTTTGGGGATCAATTCGTGCAAAAAAACACTTTCATTTTCTTCTAAAGTCGGTTCACTTTCAATTCGTATTGATCCCCAAACTTATTTTTTTTTCACAATGTGAGTTTTTTGGTCTAAAAGGTCATTGAATCGGTTATTACATCTTGATTGAGATTAAAAGACCATGTTATATCCTAGTTTAGGAACCCATAAAGCCCGACAAAAACTTTAAGGACTCAACGGGTAAACCCTAAAAAGTTTGTAGGGCATTTGTGTCATTTTCCCAAAGAAATATATGGAAATGAGAGGAAAGCAAGAAAAATCGGTACTCATGAGTTTCATTAAAGGAAGGAAATGAAATGATCATTTTTCCTCCTAATTTTCCTTCAGATTTGGAAGGATTTGGAAAAAAAAAGAACAAAATGTTTAACTTTTTTTCTATTTCTCTCCAACTCGAAAGCACAAAAGACAAATAAATATTAGATTAAATTTTACTTTTTTGACGTAATTTTTGTTGTATGGTTTGGTTATATTCATTACTAGTTGTAAGAACTGTAGGAGGAAGTAGGGTTTATGTTGGAGATCTGGATATCTTTCGGGTTGTGTGAATATTTTCCGAACTTATATTTTTACCATATGTCTGGGTTGCAAAAAATTCAGCATAGGATAATCCAAGAGGATACTAACGAATCTAGACACAAAAATTATAAACCAAATTGCTAGAATAATTCTATGTTCTTCTGAAGAAAAAAAACTAATGATTTTCGTATATCTTCTCAAAGAGAAGAGGCATTTGTTTATAACAAACGAGATTAGAGTTTGCCTCTTAGGGTTGGCTGTCATACAAATTATGAAGCTCATTAGCTCACATGTTAGTTCCAATTACATAAAATGTCATGGTGATACTAAAATCACCAACAAAAATATTGTTTTATATGGTTTTATTCTCTCTCTCTCTTTCTTTCTCTCTCTCTCTCTCTCTCTCTCTCTCTCTCTCTATATATATATATATATATATATATATATATATATATATATATATATATATATATATATATATATATATATAAATTTAGAAAGTTTGAATTTGTATAGAAAAAAATATTTAACTATTAAATTAAACTATCTATCTTTCTTCTAATTTAAACAAATAATTCAAATAAATAAACAATTAAAATAATTAAATTCAATTTAAAATTTTTAAAAGTATAATAAAAATTGAATTAATAAATTTGATATACATTTATTATTATATTTACTACATTTAATATTATATTGAATCTACTAAAATAAAAAATCACCACAAACTGAAAAATATATATAACTTAATAAAAAATTACCATAATATAACATTTGAATTAATACATGAGAGAATAATAAGTGGCAGTAGCTTTTATTTATTAGAATAGATTTTAATAAATTTGTAAAAGTTTAACAATATGTTTCTTTTAAAAAGAATATTTTATCTTTTTATTTTTCTATTACACACAAACACACACACAAAAATATATATATATATATATATATATATATATATATATATATATATATATATATATATATATAGTTTAAATATTTTTACATTTTATTCGCTTAAATTTTATTTTTTATTTATATGTTTCAACATAGATTAACTATAGAATTATTTATTTTAATAAGATTAATATATATGCTAATCGGAATCCAGATCGGGTGTAACATCCCGTTTATTAAATAAATAAATAGATAAAAATTAATAAATGAGTACTAGCCCTAAAATCCATAATATTTAGCGAGGTGTTGGTTTTCGGGGAGCCAAATGTTATAATTTGGATTATTTGGGGGTTAAAGTGTAATTCATGGATTTAACTTGAAACGGATTTTAGAATTCAGGATGTGTTTGGTAAATTATGGACATATTATAAAAATATTTTTAAAGGCAAGGGCTAAAGGGTAAATTTTGGATTTAAATTGAAAAAAAAATTTGAAGAGAGGGTTTGAATGGTAAATGTTGGAGTTGTTTTGAAAAAGATTTGATGGTGAGGGACCAGAATTGGATAAAAGAGCATAAGTTTGAAATGAGTGCGGGACTTGAACCCAGTGAATCAAGTTGCGTTCATCGTTGTGCGAGTCGTGAGCAAAAAAGGAGCTCTCGGTAAGGATCATCGCCACCCACCTATCCATTCTTCTTTGTTCTTTATGTGGCTTGACGTCGTGTACATCAACTGGGGTCGACGGTGGCCTTTGGTCACCGTTTCTTTTGTTTCCGGTCGTCGCCTGCCACCCGAAGTGACTGAGTTCAGAGTGTTTATGTGGTCAGCTCGTGTTTATGAGTGTGCGTGTGTGTGTGTGTGTTTGCTCGGTTGGGAATAAATAGAATTAACCACTACCACCGTGAGGTGATGCCTGTCACCCTTTACCACCGTCGGCCACCACGAGGGTGGATGTATGTGTGTTTATTGTGTATTTTAGGTCTGTGTGTTGGTGGTACTATGTTGTATGAGCAATGTTTTGGCCGGAAAAGCGACCACCACCACCATGATGTGGTGGTTGCCACCGTGTTTCCGCCTTCTGCTGCCACCAGCCACCATGTTAGGTGGCGCTATGCATTGCGTGCGATTGGATTGCTTTTGGGATGCTTGGACATGATTTGGACTATAATCATAACCACCACCACGAGGTGATGGCCACCGCCGTGAGCCGTCGTTGACCACCACTACCCGAGGTGGTAGTAGGTGGTGCCTGACCTAATGAAACCCTAATTAGTCTAATGAAACCGTAATTGATCAAAAACCTTAACCAATTGATTAATTGGCACGCAATTGGGTTGGAAACCCTAATTTTGGATATATTAGTTTTGGAATTATCGGGACTCACATGCTTGGACCATTGGATTGGAATTATGAATTAGTCCCGACCATATTGTATGGTTGACCTAGTTGAGTGATGAGCTTAATGGATTAAGTCCTTAATAGGTTAAGTAAGACCACTTAACACTAATCGTCATTTTATGTGACAACCCTAACTGTGTTTGGGCCTTAAGTTGGCCTTTATGTTGGGCTTTGGTGATTAGGCTATTGATGGGTCATCTAAGAACAAGTATATGGACTAGAATATTTGGATGGACTTTAGGGTAAGGCCCATATAAAAGGGTTTGGCCCAATTTGGAAAATTGGGCCATAACTGAACCTTGATGATTATGAGATATTGGATCACCGAAATGCCAAATGTTTGGACCAGAATAAATGGTTAGGCCTTAAGGGAATACCATGTAGATGTTTGGGCCCAATTTTCCATATGCTTGGATTTAGGTTTCTCTATTGTACATGCAATTCATCCAAGACTTGAATACCCTAATCTAGCATACATTGAAATCGAGATCTATAACAAAACAAGTTTAGATGATACCTTTCAATAGTTGAAAGAATCTTCAATCTTCAAGAAGCTTAGTGTCACAAGTGTAACACCTCTAATGGCTCACAAACACCACAAACAAGAAGATGATCTACGAGAGAGAAGGAGAGAGGCTGAATTTCAGCTATAGTAACTCTAGGGTTTCTTGGTGTAGCCAAAACTGAAGCCCTGGGGTCCCTTAAATAGTTGAGCTGCTAGGGTTTCAGTCAAAACCCTAAGTGGATAACTTAGGCCCTAAGCAGTTCAAAAACCTTATGGAATGAGGCCTCCTTGGACGAAATTAGAGTGGCTTCTACTCCTAATTTCATCCCCCTTATGTCCATGAGGATTCACAGCCCAAAATCAACTATCTTATAATTGACAGTTCCAATCCCCCTTATTTAATTAATCACTTTTAGTCACAAAATTAATTTTTAACTAATTATTGACCAATATTAATTAAACTATATGACTTTTCTTTTAAAATATTATTCATATAAAATATTAATAAACCATAGTAACCCCTCTCTCTCCTTAAATCATCCTGGCCGGTTGCTTTAGTGAAGGCAACCCAAAGGACCATGCACAACCTGGTCAACTACATACCAAATATAGTTACGGTCTTAGACACTTGGATAAGTCTAGTAACTATAAATGTAAGTACGACTTCAGGATCTAATTAGCAATTGTAGCTCTCGAAGACGTTGTCAAACTCTGATTTTATCAGTAACATGTCCTTTAGATAAGGAATCGTACAGTCCTCCTTCTAGATATCGTGCGGACAATTACATGGAACATAGTCATACTTATTGTCTAGCAGTATGTTTCTCGATCTCTGATTTGTCTGACATAGAACGTAATTGAACACATCAATTCAATCCTGACTGGGCCCAACACATAAGTCAAACAAAATCATCGAGGTGCCCAGATATCACTTTTACCCTCTTAGGATAAAAGGAACAGATAAACTTCGACTTATATGCATTTACCATTCACTCATCAAATCATACACAACAATGTGTTTTATAACATCAAGTTACTGATGTGTTTACGCGTTATCAATGCACAACCAATTTGCAAATAATAAACCATATATCTAGGTTTCAAGACCATATGATATTATCGTCTTGCGATCACTCGTGATAAATTCCATTAGGTGATACCAGCGAGCATGGGTTTAATCCAATGCTCAAATCTTATTCATAAGCACTCATGAACGTTGCAGAAAACCTTTGCTATGTGTAATACACTTTAGACAATTTACAAACCAGTTCATGACAATCTTCTTTCATAACTACTTCCAAAGTATGAGAGACTGTGGAACGTTCGAATAATCTTATCATTCAGGAAGTCAAAACATGCAAAGTGAAACAATAGGTAAACAATTAACATAAGACAATAACTTTACTTATAAATAATACTCTTTTATTTAGTCATCAAATGTTAATTACATTTATCTATTACATGTTTCGAAACTATCTAATCTAAACTAATATCGTCCTTGAGCCCAATGCTCCTAGCATGTTGCAAGTGCTTAACCCTACTCAGTCCCTTCATAAGGGTATCTGCTTGGTTTTCCTCCGACGATACCTTCTTTACTACGAGGAGTCCCTCTTCCACCCGATGTCGAATAAAGTGATACTTTCTATCGATATGTCGAGATCTGCCATTGATCTCTCGGTTCCTTGGTCAAGGCAACCGCTCTTTCATTATCACAGAAAATTTCTATGGGATCCTTTATGGCTGGCACAACTCCAAGGTCTCCAATGATGTTCTTCAACCATATTGCCTCCTTTGACGCTTCGCTCGTTGCTATGTACTCTGATTCGCACATTGAATCAGCTACAGTCTCTTGCTTGGAACTTTTCCAAGTCACTGCTCCTCCATTTAGGGTAAAGACCCAGCCCGACTATGATCGATAGTTGTCCCGGTCGGTCTGAAAATTGGTGTCACTATACCCCCGTACCCTTAAGTCATCATTCCCACCGAGGACTAGAAACCATTCATTGGTCCTCCAAAGGTACTTAAGAATATTCTTGACTGCGGTCGAATGTGCTCTACCAGCATTCCCTTAATATCTGTTGACCATGCTCAAAGCGAAGGCCACATCAGGGCGAGTACAATTCATAGCATACATGATCGAGACAACTGTGGAAGCGTAAGGTACTCGGCTCATCTCTACTATTTCGACTTCAATACTCGGTCTCTGAGTCTTACTTAACTTAGTATTTCTTTGGATTGATAACTCCCCTTTCTTGGAATTCTCCATACTAAAACGTTTTAGTACCTTGTCGAAGTAAGTATTTTGACTAAGTACTATCAGTCTTTTACTCCTGTTTCTCACTATCCTTATTCCCAGAATATAGGTAGCCTCTCCGAGGTCCTTCATAGCGAAACACTTCCCAATCTAGGACTTGACTTTCTGCAGGGTCGGGATGTCGTTTCCTATGAGTAGTATGTCATTGACATACAACACAACGAAGCTAACTATACTCCCACTGACTTTGACATATACACATGATTCATCTTCACTTTGTAGAAAACCAAACTCTTTGACTTTCTCATCGAAACAAAGATTCCATCTGCGAGATGCTTGTTTCAATCCATAAATGGATTTCTCAAGCTTACATACTCTATTAGGATGCTTTGCATTGACAAAACCCTCTGGCTGATTCATGTAAACATCTTCAGCCAACTTTCCATTAAGGAAAGCGGTTTTGACATCCATCTGCCATATCTCATAGTCATGAAATGCAACAATGGCTAGCATCACCCTAATAGATTTTATCTTCACAACTGGTGAGAAGGTCTTATTATAGTCAACTCCGAGAGTTTAAGTAAAGCCCTTCGCAACCAATCACGCCTTGTAAGTGTGTACCTTCCCATCCATGTCGGTCTTCTTCTTGAAGATCCACTTGCACTCGATCGTCTTATGACCTGACACATTGTCAACCAAATTCCAAACTTGGTTGTCATACATGGAATGAATCTTGCTGTCGATAGCCTCTTTCCATTTTGCAGACTCTGGACCTATCATGGCTTCCTTGTAGCTATTAGGTTCATCCAAGTTTATTAGTGTATAATCACTAATAAACGTATCACCCTCACTTGTTATATGAAAACCATACAGCACAGGCGGAACACTAACTTTACTAGAATGTCTAAGAGGTAGGGACTCGTCAATCAGTTCAACAGGAGTTTCCCCAACATGTTGAATGCCAGCGTTAGAGGTTCCTTCATCGCTCAACTCTTGAAGCTCTTCAAGATCTATTTGCCTCCCATCGTCCCCTTGGCTTATGAGTTCTCGCTCTCGGAAAATCCCTCTCCTAGCAACAAAGAAACATTGTCACTCAATCTATAGAAGAGATATCCAAAGGACTTTTACGGATAGCTGATGAATATACACCGCTCACTATGAGGTTAGAGCTTGCCGTGAGTCTCTCGTCTTACGAAAGCCTCGCAACCCCAAACCTTGATGTGTGCCAACGAGGGATCTTTCCCTGTCCACACCTCGTGAGGTGTTTTGGTAACCTTCTTTGTAGGGACTAGGTTAAGGGTATGGGTGACAATCTCTAAGGCGTACCCCCAGAATGAGACAGGCAGCGAAGCACGGCTCATCATGGAACAAACCATGTCCAACAAGGTTCGATTACGCCTCTCAGCTACACCATTCAACTGCGGTGTCCTAGGTGGCGTTAATTGCGAAACGATTCTGCATTCCTTTAGGTAGTCATGGAATTCAAGACTAAGGTACTCTCCGCCTCGATCGAATCGAAGCATCTTGATTTTCCTTCCCAGCTGATTCTCCACTTCTTGTTTAAATTCTTTGAATTTTTGAAAGGTTTCTGAATTGTGCTTGATTAAGTACATATACACATATATGCTATAATCATCGGTGAAAGTCACATAAAAGCAGCTTTCATCCCTTGTGGTGGATCTAAAAGGCCCACACACATCGATCTGTATGAGATCCAATAAACCCTCACCCCTTTCATAAGTACCAGTGAAGGGTGACTTGCTCATCTTTCTAAGTAAACAAGACTCGCACACGTCATCGTCCCTAATGTCAAATGACTCCAACACTCCATCCTTTTGGAGTTAGGCTACGGGTTTCTTGTTGACATGTCCAAGACGATAATGCCACAAACATGTTTTGTCTAAACTATTGGAAGATTTGATATAGAACACATCATTTCCTAAGTTGTCTACAACCATCATAGTTTCATATATTCCATTACAAGGCAATGCTTCAAAATAGAAAACACCATTCATATAATCATTAATAGAACCTTTTTCATTATCAAATGAATATCTAAATACTTGTCTATACAAACCATGAAAAAATATGATGTTTCTTGCTTTTTCTGGCAAATAGCAACAATTATTCAAATCTAGTCCTAATCCATTACTAAGCACTAAAGAGTAAACTCCAATCTTGGTGACAGGAGACAATATTCTATTCCCCATGATCAAGTTTATGTCCCCATGCTCCACATCCTTATTTCTTCTTAGGCCCAGCAAATCAGAACAAATGTGAAAACCACATCCAGTATCAAGTACCCAAGAAATAACATGTGATGAATCATTAGATTGAATAGTATAAATACCTGTGAAGGACGACTAGATCTTTCCATCCTTGATATCTTGTAGATATTTCAGGAAGCTTCGTTTCCAATGCCCTATGTCGTGGTAGTGATAGCACTCTGCATCCTTTGGGATTGAGGTGGGTACAGCGGGACCAACCTTAGTTCCACTAGAAGAGGTATTATCACAAGACTTTCCCTTATGGTAGCTCTTTGAAGGAGCCTTCTTCTTCTTACCCTTTCCTTTCCCAATAGCCAAGACTGGGGCAGCAGTAGGAGTAGGATTTTGTGCAATGGACTTATCCTTGAGGTTGCTCTCAGCAGTCCTTAATAGGCCTTGAAGCTTACTATTTGTTCATGTGGTAGGTCATGTGAAACTGGTTGACGCAGGGTGGCAGTGAATGAAGAATGATGTCAATCACCAGCTTTTCATCGAAGTTAACATTTAACTTTAGCAGGCGGTCAACAAACCTCTGCATCTTTTGCAGATGAGCAGTGACAGAATCTCTGTCTCTCATCTTGGTCGTGATCAGCAATGTGATGATCTCGTACCTCTCCTGCCTTGCACTTTCATAGTACCTTTCAAGCAAGTCTTGATGCATTTTGTAGGGATAGAAGTCCTCGTAGGACTTTTGGAGTTCAACAATCATGGTCGCTAGCATGATGCAATGGAATTTCGTGGCATCATGCTCATGGACCTCAAAGGAAACAATCTCCTCGGGAGTGGCAGTGTTAACATCAAATTCATTTAGCTCTTTTTCAAGGATATCCTCCTTGTCCTCGTAGCGGGTGACCATCCTTATGTTGCGGATCCAATCATTAAAATTGTTTCCGTCGAAGATCACCTTCCCACACAAATTCATGAGTGAGAATGAGCCGGAAGAGTTTGAGCCGGAAGCGTTGTTGTTCAAGTTCGACATCTGAAAAAGAAAAGAGACAAAGATTGATTAGATAAGAATCCCCAATTAAATACCAAAATGAGAAATTAGGGCTAGGATCCAACAACATTATTTGCAATTTAGAAGAGGGATGCCGTAATCTAAACAACAAATAATTTGAAGGTAAGTGAGTGAAGATTCACTAATTTCCACCATGAAAAACAAAAGAGAATTAAGTTTTAAATGTATTGAAAACTCCTAGATCTTTTGAGATTCATTGAACTTTTCAATGACATGTTTAAATCTCGATATCCCCTCAAGTTTGTAACTGGGATATCGAGGATCACAAACAGGGTGTGAATAACCATGCAAATATACATGGTGCCCCCAATGTTACAGTCACCCAATCAATGTGTCGGTTAACCACACACGCTCCATCAATCTATGACAAACATCTCGTCACCCTTTGCCACCTTTGCTTAGATCCAAATTAGTATGCCTGTTAACCACACATGCTCCACTAACGTCTTGGCAATGGTACAAAGTGTAATTTAATGGAGTAACATGAAATTCACATTTTGGCTAAAGTAACTAAGATTGGGAATTTTATAAAAAAACATTTAGTTACTTTATAAATAATTATACTTTTAATGAGGAAAGAGTTGCCCTATCCTACCCGTACGGCTAACGACCCTCCACCAATCAAGGAAGCGGTGGGTGAGAGTGGACACCCATTAAACGACCATTTTATAAGTCATAACCTTATACCCCCCCCCCTCTTATAGATTGACTTCGTGAATGAGGCCTACTAACGGTAAGACTAGCATTTATGTTATACATATATAATAGTTTTTCTTATAATATTATAATAGTATAGGGTGAATTTTAAACTTGTAAAACTCTACGGTTTGGAATTTAATAATTTCAAAATTAAACTTTTAATCCAAAAAATTTAAATTCCAAAACTTGAGGATAAGTTTTGAAACATTTCAAAACTATCTAGATCAAAATTCAAATAAATAATTAAACAATTAATTCTGGTGGTTATCTAATTTTGACCAAATCCAATTCCATGCAAGGTAATTGATCAAATAATTCAAATAATTAACATTTATCATATAAGAAAATAATTATTTAGTTAATTTGAAATTTTCTTTTATTTTGGCAAGGATAATCACACAATATCAATAAAATTCATATTTTATCAATTAAAACGTTTTGGTAATTATCCTACAACAAAATAGGCATAAACTCCCGAAATTCCCTCTGTCTGACAGCCCGACTCACCGAGTCCCCTTATGGACTTGTCAAGTTCATCTGACTCGGCGAGTTCACTTTGGGACTCGACGAGTCTGTTAGGCAGAAGACCAAAAAATCGATTTTTCAAGCATGAATGACATAACCAATCAAGGCTATGATACTACTGATGGGTTTTATACAAAAGAACAATCCTATGTGCTCATGCAAAACCCTAAAGCTTGGATTTAGGTTTCTCTATTGTACATGCAATTCATCCAAGACTTGAATACCCTAATCTAGCATACATTGAAATCGAGATCTATAACAAAACAAGTTTAGATGATACCTTTCAATAGTTGAAAGAATCTTCAATCTTCAAGAAGCTTAGTGTCACAAGTGTAACACCTCTAATGGCTCACAAACACCACAAGCAATAAGATGATCTAGAAGAGAGAATGAGAGAGGCTGAAATTCAGCTATAGTTACTCTAGGGTTTCTTGGTGTAGCCAAAACTGAAGCCCTGGAGTCCCTTAAATAGCTGAGCTGTTAGGGTTTCAGTCAAAACCCTAATTGGATGACTAAGGCCCTAAGCAGTTTAAGAACCTTCTGGAATGAGGCATCCTTGGACGAAATTAGAGTGGGCTTCTACTCCTAATTTCGTCCCCCTTATGTCCATGAGGATTCACGACCCAAAATCAACTATCTTATAATTGACAGTTCCAGTCCCCCTTATTTAATTAATCTCTTTTAGCCACTGAATTAAATCTTAACTAATTCTTGACCAATATTAATTAAATATATGAATTTTCTTTTAATATATTATTCATATAATGTATTAATAAACCATAATAACCTCTCTCTCTCTCTCTCTCTCTCTCTCTCTCTCCTTAAATCATCCTATCCAGTTGCTTTGATGAAGGCAAACCAAAATGACCATGCACAACCGGGTCAAGTACATACCAAATATAGTTCTTGGCTTAGACACTAATCCAACACTTACATCGGGTGTCAAGTTATACATAAGCTATTTAGAATCCGTGTAACTCAAAAACAAACAAAATTTCTAAAAAAATGAACTCGAAAACATTGACATCCATTTTCAAGTTATACGAATTCCAAAAGGCAAAGGCTAATCAAAATTCGTAAAACTCGAAAATGAGTGTCAATGTTTTTGAGATTATTGTTTTATTTTATAAATTATGTTCATATTCGAGTTATATGAATTTTAATTAGCCTATGTATAACTTGACATTGGTTTCGATTATAGTGAGCCTATATATTAACCCTAGAAAAAATCATTCAAACAAAATGTCAAAAAAATATATATCGTAAAAATAGAAATAAAATAAAATAAAATGTAAAAAATAAACATGATATATATATATATATATATATATATATATATATATATATATATATATATATATATATATATATATATATAAAAGAAATTAGAAATGTGTAATTTAAAAACACAAGGATATAAGAAATGTTAAAATTGTCTTTTTTTTTTTTTAATGGATCAGGGGCGTGCAATGTAATTTTTTAAACCACATGGATACATTTTGTTGAATTTTCAAAAGCTAGATTAAAAATATGAATCTTACCAAACCACAGGGACCAAACTATAATTTATTCTAAATATTATTATATTTTTTTTCTTTTTTTTTTCAACGAATATTTAATTTATGTTAAAAAATATTTTTAATAAAAATCTTGTTATGTCATAATTATCCGCAAATGTATTTGGGTGATAATTTTTTTTTCTCTTAAATGGTTATTAAGATGATCTTAAGATCTTGTGATTTTAAGATCCTATAAATCAAAAACTATCATCTTACTAAGATCTATATGAAGAAAGATCTATATTGTGATCTTAGGATCCCGACTAGGATCTTAAGTTCTTAACAAGATCTGATCCCACCTCTTTAGTTTTATTCTGTAGCTGAACCTGAAAAAATCGTCTATTCAACTTGAAATCGAGCATTACAAGTTGCAATAAGCCCATAAAACATCATCATTTCATCAATTCATCACGAATGAGGCATGTTACACTTATGATATTCCATTTATGACAATGATATTGTTTCTTTTTGTAATTGAGATATTTTATTCCTTATTTTTACGGGTTGCAACAACAAAAAATATGATTCATGTTTAAAAAGTTAAAGTTGTTTCCATTTCGTAATCAACATCAAGTAATAATGTGTAGTGCACACCCAAGACCTTATGAGTAAATTTAAATATGAGTCCATTCTGGTAGGATATTTCAATCCTGATCCAATCTAACGATCACGATCTTACAACACATAAAACGATCTTAAATACGATCCCGATCTTGAGTGTCTTTTTAAAACTACTTATATTCTTATAAAAATTATCATGGTTACTATACTATTTTTTTTGTTAATTTCTAGGGTTTCTTTTTATAAAAAAGGTTAATATATCAAATTTTTTGATTTTTATTTTATACAAACATATATTTATATCAATATATGTCAATGGCGAACCGTAAATTTCGGTTTTTGGTTGAAAATCCATTCAATTTCTGTTTTTATGATGTAGTTTTTGTTTTTTTTGGTTAAAAAGTTATTTGATTTCTGTTGCAATGATTTAGTTTAATTTTTCTAGGATGATAACTCATTGTCTCATATCATTTCGTTTCTTTTTGTGTTGAAAATAAAACCGTAAATTTTGGTTTCTATTGTAATGACCCTCACTTAAGGACATGCTACAGACTCTGGAGGACATGCTACACACATGTGTCTTGGATTTCGGTGGCAGTAGGGATACGTATAATCTGTTAGCGGAATTTTCGTATAACAACAGTTACCACACTAGCATAGACCGACCTCCCTTCGAGATGCTCTACGGGAGGAAGTGTAGGATCCTAATCTGTTGGGGTGTGGTCGGTCAGAGTGTCATGGGGAGTACCGAAGTTGTACTCAAGATGACAGAGAGAATACAACAGGTCAGGAGCAGGCTTCAGACTGCTTAGAGTCTGCAGAAGAGCTAAGCCGAGAAACGCCGCTCGGAACTGGAGTTCCAGGTAGGGGTATATGGTCCTCCTGAAGGTGTCACCTTGGAAAGGTGTCATCCGGTTTCGGAAGCGGGGCAAGCTGGGCCCCAGGTATATCGGTCCTTTCACGGTTATAGCTCGGGTGGGCAAGGTGGCGTACCGATTGGATCTTCTAGCAGAGCTCAACCAGATCCACAACACTTTCCATGTTTCTCAGTTGCGGAAGTGTTTAGTGGATGATTCAACAGTTGTGCCTTTAGAGGATATTCAGGTTGATGACAGCCAGAACTACATCGAGAGACCAGTAGCTATTCTCGACAGGAAGACAAAGGAGCTGAGGAACAAGAGGGTTGAGCTGGTGAAGGTGCAGTGGCAGCACCATAAGGGCTCGGAGTGGACCTGGGAGCCCGAGGATGAGATGAGGGAGCACTACCCAAAGTTGTTCCCTGATGTAGCGGACTTTAAGGACGAAGTCTGATTCAAGGGGAGGGGGGGGGGGATTGTAACGATCGTCATTTGAGGTAATAATTATTAAATATTTCTTAATTATTTTTTGGGCTAAGTGTTATTAGAAGGACTAATTGAATGGACTTTTAGTAAGTGGGCCGAAGACTTGGGCCGCCCATAAGACGTACGCTGGGCATAGCCTTGGTGTACGCGGGGGGTAGAGAAGCATTAGATGCGGGGGACGCTTGCATGTACGTGCAGCGTACGTGAACAGATTCCAACACCTAATTTTTAGGGTTTAATCCATATAAATACCACATTATGATAGAAACCCTAGCCTCCTTACCAACCCCTTATTCTCATAAACCTTAGATAGCATCCCTCTCTCATTCTTGTGTGTGTTTTAGCCTTGTGAAGCTTGTTTATAGATTAAAAGCTTGAAGGATGGAAGGAGAAAATAGTGAAGAGGAACTTGAGTATCTTGCGCTCATATATCTGGGATAACATTAGTCTTTGGGACTCGTTGGAGGTATAAAGCTCTCAACTTTCTTTTTGAATACTTACATCTAGTGTAGTGTTGTTTTAAGGTCTTTTTATTTCCAAGAATGGACCTTTATGACTCAAGTTCGTTTCTAGGCCAAGAGGTGCCACTCTCAGTGATATTCATGTCCCATAAGCAGTAAAGTCTCGATCTTTACGGTCCTTTTATGACCATGAATGAGTTTGGAGTCATTCCATGGAAGTTAATTACTATTTTCCAAGTTTGGTCTCACTTGGTGGGTTGCAAGCCACCAAGTAATCGACTTTATGGGTTAAGATGGGTTATTGGACTCAGATCTATAATTTGGACCTAATTTCTTATGGGATTAAGCAGTTTTGAAGAAAATGGCTTAACAGAGTAGTACGTTGGGCATACACGCCTGTACACCCCTTATACAAGCCATACAAGTTGTGCGCGTAACATACAGAGGAGTACGCTCAACGTACTCTCAGATTCTGGGATTTGCGACATTTGGGACTCAGTTTGGGCCAATCTTTGGGCTTAGCAGATGTTGGACCGTAATGGGCCATAAGAAGTCAGATAATGGACCAAGGACTTGTTTGGGCTTAAGGGAAGGCCCATTTGAGGAGTTGGGCCCAATTTAGAAAATCGGGCCATTAGTGAGTTTGGAAATATTAGAATGAATTGGGCCTTGGTCATGGTCCAAATTAGATCAAGGGGTAAAATGGTCATTTTACCCTTAGAAGGATTCTTAGTTTTTTACTAAGTGTTTATTGTGATAATGATAGTCGAGGAGTCGTTGGAGCAGCAATCAGAGATTCCCTCACACAAGTTTTCAAGAACCAGCTTGAGAGGTGAGTCCTATTCCAGTAGGATCATGTCTAAGGTACCAAGGTCGACCCATATATGTATGTTAGCATTGTCGAGGTTAGCTCGATGTAGTTATGTGTTTCCGGACTTCGATCTGATATCGGGTCAAGCCCGAGGAATGTTTGTATGTTTGATGTCTTTGTGATTCTTGCATGTGTTTGTTTATATGTTCTGGACTTCGGTCCGATGTCGGGGCAAGCTTGAGGAAGGTCTAACTTATATGTTATGTGTTATGTGTTTTGGACTCTGGTCCGATGTCGGGGCAAGCACGAGGAATGTTTATATGTTTATGTGTTATATGCATGTTGCTATGTTATATGTATACCAAACTTTGGTCTGATGTCGGGCGGGGCAGCAGGGCACAATGTTGGACTTCAGTCCGATGCCAGGCAGGGACTGATGTCGGACTTCAGCCTGATGCTGGCGTGGCCGATGCTGGGCGGGGCCCAATGAAGCGAGCAAGGCCCATTGTATGTTATTATGTGATTATGTGTATGGTATGTGGTAGTTTGGAGAGACTCACTGAGCTTCGTGCTTACAGTTTTCAGTTTTGGTTTCAGGTACTTCCACTAGTAAGGGGAAGAGCTCGGGATGACTACATGGCACACATCACAGCTTTTAGCTTGAGATATTTAGACTCTGATATTTGGCACATAATTTTGATACAATATTTTATTATGATGATTTGAGATATAGTACTTATGTTTTTGTGATATGACAAATGGTATTTATGGTTTTTATAATAAATCAAAACAAAATTTTTGGACCATATTTTTGAGATGTTTCAATTTAGTATCAGAGCCTTGGTTTGAGGGATTCGAGCACACTCTTGAGTGTGTCTGAACTCAAACTGAGGACTTGGTATGAAAATTTTTAAAAGAAAATCATTTTGATAAAAATAACTTTGAAAAGAGAAAATAATTTTAAAAAGAGAAAAGGGTGTAGTGTAAGCAATCAGCCGAGCTCAAGTCAGTACTCCCAAATTACCCATACAAGTTTATGTTATGATATGTTATGAGAACTGCATGCTAGAGTAGGATTAAGGATCTAGGAAGGATGCTTTATGTGCCTGTTATATGTGCATCAACTTTATGAGAACTGAATGTTAGATTAGGGCTAAGGATCTAGGAAGGATGCCTTATATGCATGTTATATGTATCTCAGCTATATGAACTGCATGCTAGTACAGATTAGTTAGGGATAGCCTGAATGAGATATGCTTGATTATGTTTACTCGATGCTCGGATGATGCTTGCTCTGTGCTTTTAGAAGTTCTAGATATCTTTTACTGACTTGAAAATGAATATGCTAAGTTACATATTGTGAGGACTAAATGATTTCAGAAGGTTAGGTCTAGCTCTATTACACAATTCTTGTTTGAGTCCAACCGTTATAGGGTAGGACCTCTCATTCGAAGAATTATCTAGTCTTAGTAATATGTAATAGTATTCACGAGCTAGTTAGGGGGAGATAGCAGGGACTTCTTATACAGCTGATGGTGGAGAATGGGTCGGTGATTACCCTAGGGCAAGCCTAGGATGAGATTAGCACGTAAAGAAGTAGTAGTAGTATAAGGGACTTGGTGGAGTCACGACAGTTCTTGAGGAAAATACGGATAGATGTGGAAGGTAGTATGGTCCCGTACTACTAAAAGCATAGGATCCGTACTCGAGTCAAGGAAGGCTAAGATGAATCCAAGGAACTTGTAGTATATGTGATCCCTTGAGATATGATTAGTATTCTGATGTTGTTTTTCAGAATGGTGACACTACGTACTAGACCACTAGGTAGTTCAGGCGTCGGTGAGGGATCAGGCTCAGGCTCAGGAGTCGGGCAGCTAGACGACCATACGAGGGAGTTCATCTCCTCCGAGATCATGTGCAGTATCCTGGATCAGACTCCTGTGATATTCGGCACGATCAACGAGGGTATTTTGGAGCTTCTAGATGATATATTAAGTGCCTTCCGCACCAAGGTGGCGGCCATGATTGTAACACCGTAAATTTCAAAACAATTTTTCATTTAAAAATAATCGTTTAATTCTTAAAAACATTTTTCTTAAAATCCCAATCGTAATCGAATTACAAAACATAACTCCATTTTCACTTGCATAATAAACCAGGATCCTCAAAACATGACTCTTTCTCTGGTGTGTACAATCGAGCCGGTGCCATCCCGTGATCCTGAGAGAAACCTAAAACACATAACACAAAACACTATAAACATGAAGCTTAGTGAGTTCCCCAAAATACCACACATAACACATATTAGCCACTCGAGGATATAACTTTGTGGGTCCGTGGACCCTACTCTGTGAACCTTCTGGTTCTAACTCTGTGAACATGCGAACCTCGGACTCGCCACATGCGAACCTCGCAATCAGAAAGCAATTATCTGCACATGCAAACCTCGGACTCGCCACTGCCTAACACATAAGGCAAATATCTCTAATTAATACTCGGAGTCCCAACTCTAATTAACCGGCGATTACTCTTTCCCTCAATAGTAAGGTAATGGGTAAAAGACCATTTTACCCCTCCCTGAACTCTATTACCTTTGTTGACCAAAACTCCCAAAGTCAACATAAGACAACTCAAGTCAACGGTTAACACTGACCAGACTCGGCGAGTCCATGCGGGTTCTCGAAATCCTTTTTAAACCTCTTAGACACGACGAGATTCCTCTCCACTCGTCAAGTTACTCGGCAACGAATCACAGGGCAACCCCGAATCGACTCGTCGAGTCTGCCTATGGACTCGGTGAGTTGCTCCCATGACAACCCTCATCTGACCTTCTGAGGTCAGATCTGCTTCAACAAACCATAGATCTTACTCCCTCAAAGCCAATAACCACGAAAAGGTCGAACTTTGGGCACTCATGCAAGGTTCTACAAGCTCATTTGGGTGAAACCCTTCATTACATAACAACCCTAGCTCAAAACTCCAAATAGAATGCATAAAGCAGGATGGAAGGGACTCTCTGGACCTCTTTGGGTCCAGATCTATGGCTTCACACTCAATGGGACACTATACTCCACAAATCAAGCCATAAAAGAAGCTAGAAAACCCTAAAATCACCAATCTTACCCAAAATAGAAAAGGGAGAACGATTTGATACCTCTATGGTGAAGATGCAAGCTCAGAAGCTCTGAATCGACACCCCCTTGACCTCCCTTTGCTGGAAATGACTACTCCATTGCACAACCACCTTAAGAATGCTCCAAAATGGCTCTTCTTCACTCTCTCAGCTCTCTGGTTCGATAGGAGTCTCTTAAAGGTGTAGGTGGCCGCCACTGAAGGCCATAAGGGCCTTTAAATAGGTCCCAAACCCGGATAATTAGGGTTTTCCTTGACAGCACCGACTCGGCGAGTCCAAATACCCGACTCGTCGAGTCCCTTTATTAAACTGGTTCCCCTAAAACGCGATCCTACTCGACAAGTTGAGGCGTCAACTCCCTGAGTCTCCTCATTTCCCAATATAAAATACTCAAATTCCCATACCTGGATATCCAGATGTTACAATGATGGGGTCGCGTACACTGACATTCAGGGAGTTCAGAGCTTGTGGAGCTCCCGACTACCATGGGGCTCGGGACCCCATTGTGAGTACCAGATGGTTGGTGGATGTCGCCAACGCATTCCGCACTAGTAGATTACCCGAGGGGGACAAGGTTCAACTTGCGTCCTATCTTCTGAAGGAAAGGACATGTGACTGGTGGGAGGAGGTCGGATGAGCCATTGGAGATGATGCAGTTCTAGATGCGATGACTTGGAGTGATTTTTGGGCAGGGTCAGGGCTGAGTTTGCACCTGTTATTGAGGTGCAACAGCTTTCCAGGGAGTTCCAGGATCTCCAGCAAATGACTGAGATCACTGTAATGTTCATGGTGAGGGCCCTTCTCGTTCCGCAGTACGTGGAAAACAAGGAGATGAAAAAGGCCCGATATCATGAGATGTTGCAGAGTGATATCCGCCAGTTTGTGAACCGCTCCAGCTGCAAGACGCTGGAGGACATGATTGATAGGGCGGGATGGAGAGAGAGAGAGAGTTGGATTTAGAGATGGAGAGGAAGAGGAAACCCGAGGGGATTTAGACAGGGAGTTCAGGAAATAAGCCCAAGGTATTAGACCACAGACCTATGAGCCAGTAGGGACGTAGCCGTTGTGGAAGCCTTACGAGGCTAACTATCCGACCCACGATTTGGAGTTGGGGGTTGTGGTGTTCGCCCTCAAGATTTGGCAGCATTACCTCTATAGGGTCTGTTGTACCATTTACACGGACTACAAGAGTTTGAGGTACCTCATGGATTAGCTGAATCTGAACATGAGGCAACATCGGTGTATAGATGTGGTGAATGACTAAGATTGTGAGATCCTTTACAACCCGGGCAAGGCCAGTGTGGTGGCCGACACCCTAATCCGCAAGGTGGTAGCTGTGACATCCCCAAAATCTCGGTCAGAAAAGACCGATTTCATTTATGCTTTTTAAAATAATTTTCAGAGTAAATCCTTTTAATTTTAAAAGAGATGCGGAATTTGTTCCCAAAAACAAAACATGATGAAATAGATATTTATCAAAACATTTCATAAAGAAATATGATTTCATTTCATAATCAAAAGTCGGGATGTCATGTTCCGATACAGATCATAAAGTATAAACGATAGCATTACAAGTCTTTCAACAAATATATACATATACAGACTTGTAAACAAAACAACTTGATGTTCGCCCATCTTAAGCTCTTGCGCCACTTCCTGTAAAATAAATCAACTGAGTGGGTCGGGCTTGGGAGCCTGGTGAGCATGTAGGGTTTTCAACCCACAATAAATAATTTAATTAATTATTATCAACCAACAATAACCCAGTTACCCATTCCCGTTATTCTCACTTTATGTCCCTAAAATAACTAACACAAGGGACCTAGTCTAAGAATATTTCATCGGGGCGACTACACATGCTTCGGGGGTTCCTCAGCAATATAAGTCAAATAAGGAAACCATGGGGGGGGGGGGGGGGATGGAATACAGCGAATGAACACCCAAGTTCATTAACACTTACAGGTTATGAGCCTGCTAGCGTTCCACTGGACTATCTAGAAAAGTCCGTGGTCGTCATCTAAATTCCGCTAGATGACTGGATCAAAACAACATCGAGGCCTCTCATCTGTTTATTACACACCAACTATCTACCCATATTCTACCCAACATATTAGTAGATAAAATATACAATTTTATACGTAGTTTCAAAACCTGTATAGCATGCTCAATCAAAACATTTTTCACATAACAGATGAGGCACACACACATAACACGTATTTCATAGAGAAATAATCAGATCTATAAGATAGAAGAGAGTGGGTATACATTCACATATATAACAACAAAATATATACACATAGCACGTATTTTATATAAAATACTTCATAATATTGTGTTGGAATGAAAGTAACTACACACTCACTTGATCAGAAGATGATCGGGCAGCACTACGGCTTGTAGAAGAGGTGTTTCTCCGTAGATCTGGAAGATCTTCACAAAACCGGGCTCCTCGCGGGCAGCGTTTCGGCTCGGGAATAACGCTCTTCGGGATTCTCGGGGCTTCGGATCTTGCTTCGGGGCTCGAGAATATTACCGGGGCTTCGGGGTATAAACGGCACGCAAAACGAGGCAAAACTTAGAGAGAGAGAAGAGTTTGAACAAGAGAAAATGGCTGAATTCGAGTTCTATTTATAGGCTGCTGGGTCTGGGATTACGCGGGGCGTACTCAAATTACGCGGGGCGTACTCGGGTTACGCGGGGCGTACTTTGACGTCACTGCGTGCGTCGACTGGTGGCACTCGAGTATTGGTCAGACAAGTTGCAACCGACTGAGTACGCAGGGCGTACTCAAATTACGCGGGGCGTAATTGACTTGTCAAACTTCTAAATTGCGTAACTTTCGCATACGAGCTCCGTTTTCGACGTTCTTTATATCCACGCGAAGGTCAGACCGTACTCTACAACTTTCATTTAGACTCCGTCGGCTAATTTTCACTTTTATTTTTATTATTTATTTTTAGAAGGTCGGGACAGAAAAACTTCGTTATAAATTCATAACTTCTTCGTCTGACGTCCGTTCTCGCCTAACTTTTCATTGCTTCGCTACTAACAACAAGATCTTTGATTCTCATTTAGATTGTTTCAGCTAAAAGCCGCTCGATCTCAAATCGAGTATTCGGGCTGCATACTGCCACGTCGAAACTTCAGAAAATCATAACTTCCTCATACGAAGTCAGATTTGGGCGTTCCTTTTATGCACGCTCTCGGTTTAACGAAATCTACGACTTTCGTTTAGATCGCTAAGGATAAATATCGTTCTATCTTAAATTCATATTTTACGTCACTCGGCGTCGTGCCGGTTCTGTCTCGAAACTTCGACAGGTCATAACTTCTTCGTTATAACTCGGATTTTGGCATTCCTTATATCTCCGAAATCCTTGTTTCGACCACTACAACTTTATGCAAAGATATCGGGCGTATCTCACACTTTAATTTTGACGCTTATTTCATTCTTAATTCATTAAATTATAAAAATCAAGAAAATAAACACATAATTCACAAATAATACATTCTTATTATTTCAAGTTGAGTTACAAAGGTTAACCTAGACTATTACATTGCTTAAAATGGCAAGCCCAGAAACACGGGCGTTACAATTCTCTCCACCTTAGAATGATTCCGTCCCCGAAATCACACATCAACAAACAAATGCGGATAGCGACTCCTCATGTCACTCTCCGTCTCCCAGGTGAGATTTGGCCCATTCGTGTGTTTCCATCGGACAAGCACTAACTCCACCATCTTACGTCGCAATTTCTTAGTCTTTCGGTCAATAATTGCCTCTGGTTCTTCAATCAACCTTTTGTTCTCATCGATTCTCAACTCCGAAAGTGGAATCATGTCGGGAACTTCCCCCGTGAACTTTCGTAAATAACACACATGAAAAGTGTTATGAATTCCACTCAGTTCTTCTGGTAGTTCGAGCTTGTAAGCTTGGTTCGCAATCCTCTGAAGAACTTTAAACGGTCCAATAAACCTTGGACTCAACTTTCCCCTTTTACCAAATCTTATAAGTCCCTTCCACAGCGAGACTTTAAGCAAAACCGAATCCCCAACTTCAAAAGTCGTCGGTCTTCGCTTTTTGTCAGCATAACTCTTTTGACGATCTTAAGCTGCTAACATTCTTTCCCTAATTATTTTCAACTTTTCAGCAGTCTGATGAACCATCTCCGGTCCCATAAACTGCTTTTCCCCAGCCTCAAGCCAACAAGACGGCGTACGACACTTTTGTCCATACAAAGCTTGGTAAGGTGCCATTTTAATGCTCGAGTGAAAACTATTGTTATAGGAAAATTCTACCAACGGTAAATGTTCATCCCAATTACCTAGGAATTCCAAGGTACATGCTCTCAGCATATCTTCAAGTGTTTGTATTGTTCGTTCGCTCTGACCATCGGTCTGCGGATGGTAAGTTGTACTTAAACACAACTTGGTACCCAATTCTTCTTGTAGACTTTTCCAAAATCGCGAGGTGAAACGACTATCACGATCCGACACAATTGTTAACGGAACACCGTGAAGCCTCACAATTTCCTTTACGTAAGAATTCGCAAGCTTTTCCATAGACCATTTCTCCTTGGCTGCTATGAAATGCGCACTCTTAGTGAATCGATCAACGACCACCCAAATCATGTCGTGACCATTCTTTGTTCTGGGCAGTTTAGTGACAAAATCCATGGCAATGTCTTCCCACTTACCCATAGGCACAAGTAAAGGTTCTAAACTCCCGTACGGTTTCTGATGCTGTGTCTTGACTCTTGCACAAGTCACACACTCGGCCACATACTTTGCAACATCAAGCTTCATCGTCGGCCACCAGTAGTAGGGTTTCAGGTCCCTATACATTTTAGTGCTACCGGGATGAATCGAATACATGGTCTTGTGAGCTTCTTCCATCAGAAGATCTCTAATTCCTCCTGACTTAGGTACCCAAATACGATCTTGGAATACCTTCAGTCCATGACCGTTTGTACCAAACACCAACGTTTTACCCAAACGTTCCTCCTTTCGGTCATTTTTCTCAGAAGCTTCCTCTTGAGCTTTCTTTATACTTTCCACAATGGTCGAGACAACTTCAATTCTCAATGCTCTTGGCCTTTTCCTTTCAAGATTGACTTTCCGACTGAGAGCATCAGTAACAATTTAGCCTTACCGGGGTGGTAAAGTATCTCGCAGTCGTAGTCCTTGAGTAATTCCAGCCAGCGTCGTTGCCTCATATTCAATTCCTTCTGATTAAAGAGATATTGGAGACTCTTATGATCAGTGAAAAGTTTGCACTTAGTGCCATAGAGGTAATGCCTCCATATCTTCAGAGCGAAAACTACTGCTGCCAACTCCAAATCATGAGTCGGATAGTTCTTTTCATGCTCTTTCAGTTGTCGAGACGCATATGCTATCACCTTTTCTCTTTGGGTTAAAACACAACCCAATCCAACCCCAGACGCATCGCTATAAACAGCAAAGTCTTCAACTCCTTCGGGTAGAGAAAGTATCGGTGCCTCGCATAGTTTCTTCTTTAGCTTCTCGAATGCTTCTTTATGCTTCTCACTCCAAGCATAAGCAGCTCCTTTGTGGGTCAAAGCTGTCAATGGAGTAGCAATCGAAGAAAAGCCTTGGATAAACCTTTGGTAATATCCGGCTAATCCTAAAAAGCTTCAAATCTCCGTGGGACTTTTCGGTTGTTCCCACTTCATTACAGCTTCAATCTTTGCTGGATCAACCATTATCCCTTCCTGGTTGACCACGTGACCCAAGAATTGGACTTCACGAATCCAAAAATCACATTTGGAGAACTTAGCATACAGCTTCTCCTTCTTCAAAACTTCTAACACTTCTCGCAAGTGTCTGCCATGCTCCTCCTGGCTTTTTGAGTAAATCAGAATGTCGTCGATGAACACTATCATGGATTTATCAAGGAACGGATTACAAACCCTATTCATTAAATCCATGAATGCTGCCGGAGCATTGGTTAGTCCAAACGACATAACCAAGAACTCGTAGTGTCCATATCTAGTTCTGAACGCAGTCTTCTCTATATCCTGCTCTCTTACTTTCAGCTGATGATATCCTGACCTAAGATCGATCTTCGAGAAATAGCTCGAACCTTGCAATTGATCAAATAGGTCATCAATCCTTGGCAACGGATATCTATTCTTTATTGTTGCCTTGTTCAGCTCTCTGTAATCAATGCACATTCTCAGACTTCCATCTTTCTTCTTCACGAATAACACCGGCGCTCCCCAGGGCGATGAACTAGGTCTAATGAAACCTTTGTCCAACAACTCTTGAAGTTGCATCATCAGCTCCTTCATCTCCGTTGGTGCTAATCGATAAGGTGCTTTTGCTATTGGCGTGGTTCCTGGTAGCAAGTCTATTCTAAACTCTACTTGTCTATCGGGTGGTAATCCAGGAAGATCTTCGGGAAATACTTCCGGATAATCACACACCACAGGAATACTCTGCATCACCTTCTTTTCCTTCTTAGCATCAATCACGAATGCTAAATATGATGTATATCCCTTGGTCAAACACTTTCTGGCTTTCATTAGGGAAATGATTCCAGAATTCACTCGGCACTTGTCCCCATACACCATAAACGATTCATTTCCAGGCGGGTTTACTTTAACTATCTTCTTTTTGCATAAAATTTCGGCATCATTGGCGCTGAGCCAATCCATTCCCAACACGATGTCGAAACCATTAAGTTCGATAGGCAATAATTCCTCGTGGAACTTATTCCCATTTAAGTCGATTAAGATGTTTTTCATACGATGGCTAACAGGTACAAACTTGCCACTAGCAACTTCGACTAATAAAGCATTATCTAGTCTATCAACAGGCAAAGCTAGTTTTCTACCAAATTCATGCGATATAAAGGAGTAGTTGGCTCCAGAATCAAATAAAATTTGGGCAGGCAAATTGTTAACGAGAAAGGTACCTGAAGCGACATCAGCTTCATCCTTAGCAGCTTCCAGTGTCATCTGGGATGCTCTCGCCTTTGGCTTTGGTGGAATGTTGGGCTTAGCTGCCTCCTTCTTCTTCGGACAGTCTTTCAAAATATGCCCCTCTTCATTACAACCAAAACACATCCTTTTGTTGTTCGGACATTCATTGGCAAAATGTCCAACCTTTACACACTTGTAGCAAGTTACATCCTCGCTACATTTCCCGAAGTGCTTTTCCTTACACTTTTCACACCACTTCGCTTCCCCTCCTTTACCCCCACCAAACCTTTTCGAATCAGATTTCGAAAATTTGCTTTTCTTGCCGGAACCAGATGTTCCCTCAAACTTCCTCTTCTCACCAACCTCAACCTTGTTGGTGGTTCTCCCCTTTATCATGTTCTCAACAGACTTGGCAGCCCAGATAGCTGCCTCTAAAGTATGTGCCTGACGTACTGGCACCTCATACTCCCATGGGAGTCCCTTCGCATACCGGTCCACCTTCGTCAACTCGTCTGGAACGATACGCAAGGCAAACTCCATCTTATCGGTGAAGTTATTGGTGTATTCATCAACTGACATACTGCCCTTAGTCAATGTCAGGAACTTGTTCTCCAACTCCAACAGATTTTGAGCCGAGCAGAACTTGCGCTTAAACTGCACCAAGAACTCTGCCCATGACAATTGCAGTGGCTCATTAGGGTTCAAAGTCTTCCCTAGAGTGTTCCACCAACGAACGGCTCCACCTCGGAATTGACGCACAGCATAGATGGTTTGCAACTTACCTCTGCAGCCACACGTCATGAAGGCTAGCTCCATTTCGGAGATCCAATCCATAACCCCAATCGGATCCTCCTTTCCATTGAAGGTTGATGGTTTGCAAGTCAAAAAGTCCTTGTACTTGCATCCCATTCCATCATTCCTTCCATCGCGGTTATCTTGCCTAACTATCAGTGGGTTGGCTTGACCAACTGATCCACTGAAGTTTCCACCTTCCGAGTGCCCTTCATTTAATTCAGGCTCTTCCACACGAATCGACAGTTCTTCACGATTTTGTTGAAGCAACCGTCTAGTTTCCTCCATCTGACGATCCAACATCGTCTGAATCATCAATTGCACACCAGCCATGGTTATTGGCTCAGGTGCTGCTGCTACAACAGGTCTTTGTTCAATCACTGGTGGTTGATTCCTATTTTCATCAGCATTTCCAACTCCACTTCTTGTTCTCACCATTTTTGATCTACACACCGAATAAGGTGAAATTAGATCCTTATTCACGATAGATATTCAAATCATCCTTATCACTCCGAAATGTTTACATGCTAGTTCTAATATCGTAGACGTACGCTTAGAATCCTACACACATAAGGTTTCTAGATCCGGTCGGCAACAGACCATAGATCCGAACAAATAATATCATATATGGCAACATATAACATTTAGCACATAAAGCATTTTAGGCAACTTTCCTAAAATAAACTAGTGCTTGTGTCTTAAAACATAACAGACACATCTCAAAATTCCACTTAGCATTCTAATTTTAAGTCTAGAAATCCTACAAATTCCTAGTTCGCTTAAACTAATGCTCTGATACCAACTGTGACATCCCCAAAATCTCGGCCAGAAAAGACCGATTTCATTTATGCTTTTTAAAATAATTTTCAGAGTAAATCCTTTTAATTTTAAAAGAGATGCGGAATTTGTTCCCAAAAACAAAACATGATGAAATAGATATTTATCAAAACATTTCATAAAGAAATATGATTTCATTTCATAATCAAAAGTCGGGATGTCATGTTCCGATACAGATCATAAAGTATAAACGATAGCATTACAAGTCTTTCAACAAATATATACATATACAGACTTGTAAACAAAACAACTTGATGTTCGCCCATCTTATGCTCTTGCGCCACTTCCTGTAAAATAAATCAACTGAGTGGGTCGGGCTTGGGAGCCTGGTGAGCATGTAGGGTTTTCAACCCACAATAAATAATTTAATTAATTATTATCAACCAACAATAACCCAGTTACCCATTCCCGTTATTCTCACTTTATGTCCCTAAAATAACTAACACAAGGGACCTAGTCTAAGAATATTTCATCGGGGCGACTACACATGCTTCGGGGGTTCCTCAGCAATATAAGTCAAATAAGGCAACCATGGGGGGATGGAATACAGCGAATGAACACCCAAGTTCATTAACACCTACATGTTATGAGCCTGCTAGCGTTCCACTGGACTATCTAGAAAAGTCTGTGGTCGTCATCTAAATTCCGCTAGATGACTGGATCAAAACAACATCGAGGCCTCTCATCTGTTTATTACACACCAACTATCTACCCATATTCTACCCAACATATTAGTAGATAAAATATACATTTTTATACGTAGTTTCAAAACCTGTATAGCATGCTCAATCAAAACATTTTTCACATAACAGATGAGGCACACACACATAACACGTATTTCATAGAGAAATAATCAGATCTATAAGATAGAAGAGAGTGGGTATACATTCACATATATAACAACAAAATATATACACATAGCACGTATTTTATATAAAATACTTCATAATATTGTGTTGGAATGAAAGTAACTACACACTCACTTGATCAGAAGATGATCGGGCAGCACTACGGCTTGTAGAAGAGGTGTTTCTCCGTAGATCTGGAAGATCTTCACAAAACCGGGTTCCTCGCGGGCAGCGTTTCGGCTCGGGAATAACGCTCTTCGGGATTCTCGGGGCTTCGGATCTTGCTTCGGGGCTCGAGAATATTACCGGGGCTTCGGGGTATAAACGGCACGCAAAACGAGGCAAAACTTAGAGAGAGAGAAGAGTTTGAACAAGAGAAAATGGTTGAATTCGAGTTCTATTTATAGGCTGCTGGGTCTGGGATTACGCGGGGCGTACTCAAATTACGCGGGGCGTACTCAAATTACGCGGGGCATACTCGGGTTACGCGGGGCGTACTTTGACGTCACTGCGTGCGTCGACTGGTGGCACTCGAGTATTGGTCAGACAAGTTGCAACCGACTGAGTACGCGGGGCGTACTCAAATTACGCGGGGCGTAATTGACTTGTCAAACTTCTAAATTGCGTAACTTTCGCATACGAGCTCCGTTTTCGACGTTCTTTATATCCACGCGAAGGTCAGACCGTACTCTACAACTTTCATTTAGACTCCGTCGGCTAATTTTCACTTTTATTTTTATTATTTATTTTTAGAAGGCCGGGACAGAAAAACTTCGTTATAAATTCATAACTTCTTCGTCTGACGTCCGTTCTCGCCTAACTTTTCATTGCTTCGCTACTAACAACAAGATCTTTGATTCTCATTTAGATTGTTTCAGCTAAAAGCCGCTTGATCTCAAATCGAGTATTCGGGCTGCATACTGCCACGTCGAAACTTCAGAAAATCATAACTTCCTCATACGAAGTCAGATTTGGGCGTTCCTTTTATGCACGCTCTCGGTTTAACGAAATATACGAATTTCGTTTAGATCGCTAAGGCTAAATATCGTTCTATCTTAAATTCATATTTTACGTCACTCGGCGTCGTGCCGGTTCTGTCTCGAAACTTCGACAGGTCATAACTTCTTCGTTATAACTCGGATTTTGGCATTCCTTATATCTCCGAAATCCTTGTTTCGACCACTACAACTTTATGCAAAGATATCGGGCGTATCTCACACTTTAATTTTGACGCTTATTTCATTCTTAATTCATTAAATTATAAAAATCAAGAAAATAAACACATAATTCACAAATAATACATTCTTATTATTTCAAGTTGAGTTACAAAGGTTAACCTAGACTATTACATTGCTAAAAATGGCAAGCCCAGAAACACGGGCGTTACAGTAGCAGCCCCGATTCGAGACATTTGTCTAAGGATGATAATGATTACTCCATTGTTGGAGCAAATCAAAGAGGTGCAGGTAGAGGGCCTGAAGGAAGAGCGCCAGAAGTGCGAGCGGATCGTAGGCCGAGTTGGCTCATTTGATTATGATAGTCGTGGTGTCACAACTAGCATTTTGGGCTAGGAAATTATGTTCATGTGTAAATAACTCTTAGCATATCTTGCATCCCTAATTTTGATATAATGCAAGTGGTTCATTCGAAAATGACAATTCAAGTCAAAACTTACTCGTGAAAGCTCTAAACCTAATGCAATACGTTGCATTCACTCAACTTTGGGCTTGAAACCCTAACTTTCTGGCTCAAACCTCTTACTGGACCAGGATTCTATTATTGGGCCTAATGGGCCAGTAGCCCCTCAATTTGGTTCTCTTGGGCCAAGAATCCTCATTTGAGCCCTAGTTGGACCCACATTCATTAAGCAATAGTATTTTAGGCCACAAGACTCTTCATGGGCCTTATTGGGTCGAAAACCACTCACTTCTTTTCATGGGCCAAAAACCCACTTATTTAATCATATTGGGTAGAAAACCTAATTCCTTTACCCTTTTTGGGCCGTAAGCTCATATGTGAGCCTCATGGGCGGAAATTTTTTCTTGTTGGGCTTAGATATACCCGGTTGCTATTCAATTCCAAGCCCAATATCTAATTTCCTCTTTCCCTCTCCTATTCTTGGTTTTGGAATAAAAAAAAGGATTAATTAAGGGTTTATAGATATGTGACACCTCATAATTACATGGAAGACATCCATGAATTGTCTTCCATGTATGTATATAGGCATGCATGTTACCTCCCATATATCAAGACAACCTTTATTTCCCTCTTCCTTCTTCATCATCGGTCGAGACCTCATTTCCCACCACTCTTCACTTTAAATTTCCTCAAACACTCTCCCTCTCTAGCATAAGAGATTCCTTCTTTCATCCCTTCAAGTTTTCAAGATATTATGGGTGTGTTCAAGAATTCTTCATCAAAGATCACCTCTAAGTAAGTTATTATCACCCTCAAAATAATTTTTTTTTCCATTTTATGCTAAGAACACTCCCTTACATGACTTCACTTTGTGTTCTAGCTCCCTAGAACCATCAAGCTTTGAAAACCTCTTCAAGAGGTTAGCTAAGGCCGAAAACACCTTCTCTCTTCTCTTCAAAACCGATTTAACACCAAGGTAAGCTTCATACCCCCTTATTTTCGAGTTTTATTATGTTTTGAGAGAGAATACAAGTGGTATTGTGTTAATCTTAAGTATTATGCGTGTATGTGTGTATTTTCATGTTATATGGTGTGAATATGTCATGAAAACTTGTTAAACAGTCACAAAATTTGAAATATCTTACAAGTATTGGTGATATTTGTAAGAAAACTATTAGAAGTAACTTTGTTAAATGTTGAAAAGATTAAACATGAAAAGCTACTAGAAAATTCAAAGAATGTACATAAAAGGACCATTCTTGACAATAAAGATAAACAATAAGGGCTTTTAGTGCCATTTTCGGTTCTAATGGGCTAACTTCACAACTCACGGTTTTATGGGCCAAAAGAGTAAAATTTCATAAAAATGGGTCTTACTTGACAACTCACGGTTATTATGGGCCTAAAGTGTAAATTTCCCTAAAAAATGGGCCTTATTTGAAAATTCACGGTTTCATGGGCTAAAAATGTCATTTTTGATAAAATGGGCCTTATTTGACAAACTTACAGTTTTATGGGCCCAAAGGTGTCATTTTTTCATAAAAATGGGCTTTAATTGGAAATTCACGATTTTATGGACCAAAAGTGTCATTTTTCATCAAATGGGCTTTATTTGACCAAACATGGTTGTATGGGGCCTAAAATGTCATTTTTAACAAAAATGGGCCTTGATTGTAAATTCTCAGCTTTAAAGGGCCAAGAAGGTCATTTTGACAACAAGTGGGCCTTTATTGTCAGTTTCGGTTTTGTTGGGCCTAAATGGTTGTTTTTAATAAAAGTGGGCATTTTATGATATTTTGGTACTACTCGGGCTAAAGCGATCATAAACGGACAATTTATGACATTTTTATCTCTAATTGAGCCTTTATACCCATTTACATGTTTACTGGGCCTTACATGCTTATTGGGCCATACTTAGTACTTTATTCCTAATTGGGCCTACTTTATGACACATACTATGTTAATCGGGTCAATGACAAATAAATATTTGACATTTCGATAAAAACAAATATATTTTTATCACTAATGTCTTGTAATCAAAATACATACACGAAACATTTTTTTTCAAAGCGTTAAATTGTGTGATACAATATTCGCGTAAACTTAGTTAAGGCTCTTGTGAGACACGCCTTCATCCGTACCTACCTAGTGTATACCGTAAGTCCTATAGTTATAACCAGAGTCTCCTGGAGGGAGAGCAAGAATTTGTGTATAGATCTATACGGGGTTGACACCCCCACACTTGAGATGTTCGTTACAGCTAGACGGGCCAGTCTAGGGTGACAAATGTCTTACCGTAACCGACGCCTGAAGAACGTCATGACAGGCATATCAGTCATATCAAGTATGGTTATAGCGACTCACATAGAGATTAACAAACATAATAAATTTACGGAACACACATACGATACTCTTGATACATTGTACGAACTATACATTTACTGCATTACTCGGGTCTTAGGGTTTTAAGACCACATCACTTTTACAAACAGAAAATATCAAATTTTCTGGGAATACTCCTTTTTTTATTGCCGAACAAGAACACGCATGCTTTAATACAAGATTTTAAACAAAACTTTCAAACTATTTTTACAGAAATATCAGATTTCTTGTGTTTACAAATGATACAAAACTTTTCGTAACGGCTACACCACGCCTCGCGCCATGGCACGCCTTGAGGCGCGCCATGGCGCGCTTTTTAGAACCATGCCAACAAGTGAATAATCTTAACTCAACCCCCAATGCTCCTCTGAGTCAAACCTGGTCAAAGTATAGGTATGTAGTCAAGGTCAACAGTCCATATTGACCTTGACTCGTTGAGTACAATCAGCCACTCATCGGGTTCCCCGCTTAACTCATCGACTCGCTGAGTCACCCAAGAGACTCGTCGAGTTCCTTGATGTTTACAGCCATAAACTTCCAACAGAACACCCTTGACCGTGAACCCTTGGTTGTGAACGGGAAAACCCTCTCGACTAGTTGAGTCACTTGCACGACTCGCCGAGTCCCTTTAGTCCATTATGTTTACGGCCCTTTCCAGTGGGACTCAAGGTCCCAAACTTCATATATATCCTCTACTAGTGTAGATAACACGTAAAGTTGTAAATTTTACGTGCATGTAAGGCCTCACATGGCCATAACACAAAAACCAACCTTCAAACAAGGTTTTCATGCATGGAAAAGGAATAAGCTTAATGAAAGGTGTAACTTTATGATATTTGGGACCTAAGGAGGTCCAGATCTGGAATCATATCCTTGTGATAGGTCCAGATCTAAGTTTGCTTCCATCTCCTCAAGGTTGGCCATAACTTCCAAAAAGAAATCAAAGCTTAAGGTAGTAGATTACTACCTCAGATAGATGCCCAACACGAAATAAATGCTTGATCTAATACTTCTGCCTTGATACTTCCTCTTCAAACTTGGAATCCTCCCCAAAATCTCAAAGATAAGCTCCCAATTGGTCTTGCTTCACACACTAGAGGGTTTACGGCCGTGAACATCCTTCTATGGTGTTAAGGGAGGCTACTAGGGGGGATTATGACGTTTATATAGGGGGGAAACCCTGAGACTAGGGTTTTCTTTAAACGGCTCTGACTCACCGAGTCGGGCCTTCCGACTTGCCGAGTCAGTTCCGACCCGCGTCCAAGATGACAAGACTCTACCCGACGAGTTGATCTCCCAACTCGCTGAGCCCATGCATAAAACCTTCCCAAATTGGCAACTTTCCAACCAATACCCAAACAAGGTGTTACATTGACACTCTTTCAAAATTTACTTGTATTCTTAGGTAATGAATAAAAACAATTGACTGCCAGCTTTTGAGGATGGAACGCTTCGACGTTAGATCAAAACATTTTATCATTATATTATAATCGATTTTGAAACATGTAACTCTTGAAATCATGTAACTTTCTCGATTATATTTATGATGGTTGTATATGCTTTGATCACTATTATACTCGTTGTTGTGATACTATACATGAAGTCCTCCACCCCCGGACGTTTCCGCCATCCTTGGTTTGGGGGTGTGACACCATCGATTTGGATTTTAGGTTTATGATGCGAAGAGTGAAATTCCGTTGAGAATGGGAGAGATTTGACGAGAAGAACAAAGGTTTGACAAGTTTCCTTAATCTATCTCTCTTATTCCCGACGAGTAGTCGCTTTCGTTGGAGCTAGTGGTCAAACTGGTTTTCTCTATTGTTTACGAACATATGCTAGAAGTGGGTGGTAGTTGGGTAGGAACATCTCATGTGGTAGACCGACAGGGGGTGGTGGTCCAACAATGGTGATGATCAGCGACAATGGTGGTCCGACGATGGCGACCCTACGACAATGGTGGTTCGATAGAGAGAAGAGTAGGAAATTAGGTGAGTGAGTTAGTAATAGGTTTGGATGAGATTGATTCTTTTTACATATATATATTTCCAAAAGTTTTCTCATGGACGCTGCAAGTTGCAAAATGGTTATTGCAACTTAAAAGTTCACTATCAAAAAATGATAATCTAATAATCGTCTTATCAAAGTTAAAAAACAGAACCCATATAATTATTTAACGTGACTTCAAGTTGCAATCACTTTGGCAACACATCCAAACACAACAATGTAATACACCTAAAAGAATCCATTAAATGAAAAATAGGGACTGTATTAAGTTTATAATTATATTGTCCATGATACAATTTTATCGTCGATCAAGTGTTAAAATTAAAATCTATGTCCCGGCCATTCTCGACTTCTAGGCCGGAAAAATGAAAAAAAGAATTAAAAAAAAAAAAGAAAGAAAGCCCTTCATCGCTTCATCGCTATTTTGTTTACAAACTTCTCGACAAATGTTTCACCTTTTAAATTAAACATCTGCACACCTTGTTGGAGCAAATCCGAGCCTAGATTTCTTCGTATCATACATGATATGAAAGTTCTGCTGCTGATAATTGCCAATAATCGATAAAGAAGATCGTGGTGTCCCCAAAACTGCCAAGCACACAATCTCTTCGGGTTCAAGTTTGATGAAATAATTGTCAACAGGGAAATTCCACACTGCGCCATCGTTGAACAGGATCCCAAAAGATGGCAAATCTTTTTTATAATCCGCAATCCCAGAAACGTTATAACAGGGTTCAAGGATTGGGAAATCGTTAACCAAAGGGTAGCCTTTAACTTTCTCCATGAATGCTTTCTTGATGATGTTGTAAGCAGGATCAGCAAAGTAACTAAGAGTAGTTCCGGAATCGATGATGGTTCCCCCAAATCCATCTGCCGTTAAATCCCATGTGTGTTCAGGTATATCCAGGGTTTCTCCGGCGACGATCACGGATTTGATGTGAACGTAGTAGAAAACGTCGACCGGAGCTTCTTTGCCGCCGATCAATGAAGTGAAATTTAATTCCGGGTGATTCAAAAGACCCTTGTCTTCTCCGAAAATCAACTTGCTGCTGACGCTGGAGTTGCTGTCTCGATCAACAAGACAATAGGAAAAGGAATGGCCGTATAAAGATTGGAGTTGAGAGGCGAAGGATAGTGGGCCTCGTCCGAGCCCTAGCAATCCAGCAGCACCATGAAATAGACCTCGGTTCCAATGGCCGCAGCCGAACATGACATTATTTACCTGGACCTCCTTGTGCTGTTGTTTATGCCCATCGACATTGGTGGTCAAGTTCACTGTGAAAGTCTCTGTGGCGAAATCGCCGGTGGTGTTGGAACTGTCGCCGTACCAGTAAAAATAAGGGCATGATTGAGATTCATCTTCAGCTTTGCAAGGTCTGGAAGGTTCCGGGGATGAAACAAGGCTGCACCGGCGATCATGGCAACTGATATTCCGGTAAGATGATGATTGTTGGGGATCGTAATGGGGTCCTGTTTGTTCGAAGCAATCGTGGCAGGGTGTACATTGGATCCAATTCAAATCGCTACCAGTATCGAGTATAAGGGAGTAGTGTTTAGGAGGCGTACCCAGAAAAACATCCATGAAATACTCTCCAGAACCGAGTGTTACCCCTGATTTCAGAGTACCCATAAGCTTTCCGGCGTAACTCTCCACCACCGCCGGCGCTTCTTCTACTGCAAGCTTCAGCTTTACGGCAGAACTTTCATCGTGCTTCTTCGGATTCATAACGGTGTTGCGAATCTTCTTCTCTAGGATCCTTTTGTGAAGCGTTTGGATCCTGTTGACATCACTTGCGGCCGAATGGAATAATGATTCTTTAGCGGGCATGGAAGTTTGACCCGGTGATCGGTGTTTCAGGTGGAGTTTGACCGATTCAAATTCATTCCTACCTGTTTCTCTTCCGTCTGATGTTTCTGTTTTCTCCGGTGAGGAGAAGCCGCAATCTGAAGAAGAAGAAGAAGAATCCGAGATTCCATTAAAGCTTGAATGATTAGGTATTTCGATTCCGGCGAGAAGTGAAGAAGCATTTGGATTTAGATTCTGAAGATGGGTGCGAGCATGATGAACTCCGAAAGTAGAACCCAGAAAGCAGAAGATCAGAAGAAACAGAGAGCACTTGAACACCATCGATGACAGTCGATTCTTGTAAACTGAACAAAACAAAAACAGAAGGAAAGCTTTTATATGTTGTGAATTTGATCAAACTGCTTTTTGATTCATTGGGCTTTTAGGGATTGATTTTGTGGAAATGGGGAATGAAGAACGCAGACTCAAAATCAAGGAGGGATTGGTGGGAACATCGTTTTGACCCTCACAAACAGAGTTGAAAAGGGCAAATAGGAGGTTGGGGGAGACCACAACCATTTAATAATCCCTCCATGGGTAAAAAGGGTAATATTGGAATATGGTTTCAAGGGTCAATATGTTTGACCACGACATTTCTGTATTCCATTGGACCAACAGTCCTTACGCGGTTCCGTGGCCCAGCTTCTATATTTTGACTCAGCCATTGTCTAATGATGTGCGCGGAAATATTAAATTTGTACCTAATTTTGATGACTCCCTATTATATATATATATATATATATATATATATATATATATATATATATATATATATATATATATATATATATATATATATATATAAAAGTTCAAATGTTTTTTACAACTATTGTGTGACTGAATGCACCAATAGGAATTGAGGATTAATTAAATAATTAAAAAAATTGAATAAGGGTAATTATGTAACTTTGGAATGATAATTAAAATAAAATCCCTTAATTAATGGGAATTTCCATAAAAATCTCTTTGACCAACCACTTAACCCTAGCCCTAAATCTAACTCATCATCGTTTTAATCCACGTCTTCTGCTTCTTCTTTTACAATCAATCATCAAGATTCAAAACTCACTACCAGGTAATTATCCTTCTCCAATCAATTATTAAGATTTTCTTTCTTTTCATAAACTCATTTTTTTCTTTAATCGATCAATCATCATCGGTGATGATGGTGATGGAGACAACTTGTCACAAGAATTGATGGAAAACGTGTGTAGCCTCTTCCTCGTCTCCTCCGCTACTTATAAAATGGTTCGATTATGTCTCACGGTTGGCTTCTTCTACTGCTCCGCTTCTTCACAAGACTAAACCATTGTAACTGAAGATGAAAAGGGCGTCGCCACCAAATAATTTCAATCCCAGGTACTTTTAATTTTTTTTAGGCTAGTAATTCAAATTGACATCTAGTACTGGTGCACATAATCTCAAAAGTACTTAACTTTTGATTGTGAATTATGTTTTCCAGATTTCAAAACCCAATTTTGATTGCCAAAATTGGT
The DNA here is from genome assembly GCF_052625555.1 of Lactuca saligna. Taxonomy (NCBI): domain Eukaryota; kingdom Viridiplantae; phylum Streptophyta; class Magnoliopsida; order Asterales; family Asteraceae; genus Lactuca; species Lactuca saligna. The sequence goes on along the minus strand of NC_136419.1, from coordinate 33,100,756 downwards.
AAGACAATCACTAATTTTTTGAAGAAACTGAAGAAGCACACCACGTGTTTGATAAAATGTCTCAATGAAAAAATAGTTAAAAATCATTAATGTTTTTACTTCACTTTGTTCCTTATTCTTTTCAGAACTATATAACTCAATTTAGATTGGGTTGGATGCCATTTTCATAACAATAGGTTGATGGTAGTTCCTTATTCTGTTAGAATTTGTAGTTTAATACATTGAACATATCGAGAAGAAACACATGGAACCCGAAGAATGTTAGTTCCTTATTCTATCAGAATAGGTTGATGCTAGTTCCTTATTTTGTTTGTTGGATGTATTCTTGATAATACAAATTCTTAAATAATATTCTTGCAGAATAGTTTATTTTGTAAGAATATTATTTGTTGTATTCTGATAGAATTGTAGTTACTTATTTGTATGTTTAATGTGCAGGTTTTACAAGTGTATCACTACAAATTACTTGGCAATAAATTTCTGGTAGAAAAGGCTTCAAGAATGGCTTGAAGACCTGATGGGAAAGGGTTGAAGAATGAATTAAAGAATGATCACACTCATTTTTTAAGAATGTTGTTATTTTTTAAGAATTATACTTGTTTATTCTTTCAGCATGTTTGTTATTATTCAATGAATCACAATCATACAATTTATTTTTTGATATATTATTAGTTCAAGAATCGATTTTGTGTATTCTTTCAGAATGTATTTACTAGTTTATGTTTGACATTCTGCCATTCTGACAGAATAAAATCGAAAAATACATTCACTGGTTTATGGTTGACACTTTATCATTCTGACAGAATAAAATCGGATTTTTAAATTTGAATTAATTTAAAATATTCAGATTTTTAAAAAATAAAGGAATTAATCATCCCTAAAAATCCGAAAATTTCCTTTTTTAATATAGGTTAATTGACTAAAATGCCCTTATGCTGAAATTTGTGTGATTATATGGTACATGCTATCCTATTCTACTATCATAGACCCTCAAATCATGACATTTGATTATATTCCATCCGATGGTCCAGATCTGTGCATTCTGGCACACAATAGTTAGTAAAAACAAAATAACCTAACCATATATATATATATATATATATATATATATATATATATATATATATATATAGGTGGTTCAATTGAAAAAATAAAAAAGGTTGAGAATCATTCTCAGCCACTCATTTAATTTAAACATAAAAACACACAGTGACAAACTTGTAAATATGTTAATAACCTTCAATATCAAATACGTAACTATAGAGAATTCGATAACAGTTCGTTCGTCCTCAAAATTTCTCCTCCAACCTTCAACAATCATCCAGATTTGTTCAACTAACTCATCATCAATGTCATTCAGTGTTAATCAATCATCAATATTCGTAGCTGGGAGGTTCGCCGTTCAAGACAAATTCGCAACCCAAATTCATCAATTTCATCGATTTGTTAAAGTTCATAATGGATTTGGAACTGGAATTTCCTAGATTCGCAAATGAAATCAGTTGGAATCGGAATTTATTCGCTGTTCATGAAATTGGAATTGGAGTTCTTGACTCGCAGTCACGGTCGATATTGAAGGACTCAGAATCGGTACTCACAGGTTCCCAATCGGATTTTCGGAAATCAAAATCAAAATGAGAAATCGATCAGACATAGGTGTCGCGTCTGAAGTAGAAATCGAAAGTATATGATGATTTGGAATTGATAACTTGATGTTTTTAACATTTTAAAAATAGTTAACTTGTATGCACTCCAACTATTTGATGAAATGCATAAACTAAATTATCACGTTATATTCATATATGAATATGTTTTCTCACCTGAATTAGTATATGATTATTAAAACAAAAAAACGAATATGCAAGTCTGTATGTTATTCATATGTGAATAACATATAAAAATTATATATATATATATATATATATATATATATATATGTGTGTGTGTGTGTGTGTGAATATACTGTGTGATATTAATAAGTGAATATATCATCTAATATTCAGAAGTGAATATACTATGTATTATTCACATGTGATATACCATGTAATACTATGTAATATTCAGATATGAAAATATTATCTAATATTCATAAGTGTATATACCATATAATATTCACAAGTGAATATACTATGTAATATTCACAAGTAAAGGAATAGTCTAATATTTGAATATGAATATACTATGTTTAGTATATGTTATATTCATATATGAATGATACTTAAAATTTAAAAAAAAAAAATAATAGTTTTTATTCATAAATGAATAATGAATGTACTGTAGTAAAAACTTGATTCATTTTTATTCACTTATGAATAACGATAGCTGAAAATATTAAAAAAAATATATTTTAAAACTATATCAATATGGATGTCTATTTGTAGAGAATAAAAAATCATGAATTTTGGTATATTTAAAATAATTTTTCGATAAAAATAGCTTCTTAAAAATTAAAGACAAAACTTCAAAAATGGTCCTTGTGGTTTTTGAAAATATCAAGTTTAGTCCCTAAGTTCAAAAAACCTCACAGATGGTCCCTGTGGTTTCAAAACTTTTAGGGTAAATTACACCATTCGTCCCTTATGCATGTGTCCAAAAGCATGTTTAGTCCCTATTTTCAAATTTTAACTCGAACCGTCCCTCGTTTGGTTAAATATTGCACATGTCATCCCTCATTAGTTTAAATTTGCATGCTTTATCCCTTGTGAGACATGAAATGACTATTCTACCCTTTTTTAATTATTTTTTCATTTATTTTATTTTTCTTACAATTATTTGTAAAATACAAAATAAATAAAAAAAAAAACCCCACCCCACCCTCTTTCCTCTAAATTCTGACACACATTAGAGTCGTCGAATCTACTATAACCACAACCACCGGAATCTGATGCAACCACCACCATCGGAATCTCATACTGCCATCACCAGCGGAAACACCAGAAGTAACCCTCCACCATCGACACCACCTAGGGTTTCAAACCTTCACCTTCATAATCTCATTTCTAAGATCTCCCGGTGCCACCAAGAGCACCACTGGACTGGAGGCGCCACGAAGGAAGCATAACTATGTTCTTCGGGGGATTCGTTGACATGAAAAGACGTCAGTGACGGTGCTTGTATCACTCACGATGGTGGTTGTTATATCGATGCAAAGAAAGAGGGGGTGAAAAAGAGGGTTTGCCTGATTTTAAAGAAATAGAGGTGGAGCAAGGGTTTCGAACTGAGATGGAGGCAGAAAATAGCACTTTTGTTCTTCCATTTTGCTCCGACGACCTAGATTCAACAGCTCCAAAACTGCCACCATCAACTCTTCCGCCTGCCAAAAATAAAAACGACCCACCATGTAGATTCAGCAGCTCCAAGACGCCACCATCTACTCCTCCAATGAATCCACCCATATCCTCCCCCCTCCCTCCTTCCCCAACTTTCAAGTCACCATCTCCTCCTATAAACCCAACGACAGAATCAGTGTACTAGGGCCACAAGGACAACAACGTCTGGTTGCTATTTGTGTATGGAACCAACATCCCGGTGCTTCCTTTTTGCTCCATCAATGGTGGCTCCGGTGATCTAGATCCAACAGATCCAAAGAAAAAGATAAGAAAGATGAAGACTACTGGGTAGAAGGGATATAGGGAAACGGGAGGCAGGAGGGGTGGTGTGTTTGATGGAGATATATTTTTTTTTCTTTTTGTTTTAATTAAAATAAGATAAATAAACAAAAGAAAACTAAAAAAGAAATTATCAAGGGCAAATTAGTCTTTTTATGTTCAGAGGGACTAAACGCGCAAGAAAAAACAAACATAAGGACAATCCGAGTTAATTTTTCAAAATAGGGACTAAACATGCTTTTGTGCATATGCACGAGGGACGGATGGTGTAATTTACCCAAACTTTTAACAAATGGTCCTTTTCGCTAACTCCGTTAGCTTTTGGCCGTTAAGTAAGGGGTATTTTTGTCATTTCACTACCCAGTGACTATTTTTGAAGATTTGCTTTATTTAAAAAAAAAAAAGAAAAAAATATAATTATTTAATATTAATGGGTCCCACCCTACCCACCCTCTCCCTCTCTCTTTCTCTCTCTCTCTCTCTCTCTCTCTCTCTCTCTCTCTCTCTCTGTCTCTGTCTCTGTGTCTCACTGCAACTCGATTCCTTCCCCAAACCATGTTGCTGCCATTTCCGATAAACCATTTCTTTCTGTCAATGGCTTGAGGGTATATAAAAATGAGTACCAGATTATTTTCATATATAGCCTGAGGGTATATAAATAAGGTCAACTGGGTCAACACATAGAACAATGAACCATTGAAACATATTAATTAACTCACATATATAAAGTATTTGATGGAGAATAAGAAATCTTTGTTGGGGGAGAGAATCAAACAGAAGGAGAACCACTCATGTTTAAGTAAGTTGAAAAAAAAATTATACCAACAAGTCAGAAGCTTCTCTAATATGCTTGAGTTTATCCTATGCTGAGCCTGCATACTGTAAGACAAAAATCAATTTCAGACTCTAAAGTAACCAAACAAGTCTTATAATTAAGCTGATCATATTACCAAAGCGTTATTTGTACAATTTATATACGCTGGAGAGTGGAGAGAAAAATAACACATCAATAATTTGGAGTAAGTCTTGCAAGTTAAAGAAAATTTGGAAACATGTACCAATCTTGCTTGCAATCAAACATGTAATGGGAACGAGACTCAACCTCTTCACCAATGAAGATGCATGCGAAGCAACATGGGAAATCCGTCAGAGATGTAGAATCAATTTGAGTTTTGATTTTAGGGTTCTAGATTCGATTTCAGTTCTGATTTTAGGGTTCTAGAATCAACTTCAACCTCATAACACACATAGTTGTAGCGTTAGATATGGAGGTCTTCATACTCAAAAACCCTTTTGTATATGTTCGTTTATGGTCGCCAAAATCTAATCGAAACCCTAGCAGCTTCTCGCACCAGATATGGGGGTTTAAAGGGTTTAAAGGGTACGGTGCAAATGGTTTTTGGAGTATTTTCTGCTGGTATATAAACAAGCTACATGACGATGATGAAGATGGTGGCATGTAGGGCTGTAAACGAACCAAACGAACACGAACAAAGTCTTGTTCATGTTCGTTCGTTTAAGTTAGCCGAACAACAAACGAACACGAACGGATAAACGAACGAGATTTTCTTGTTCATGTTCGTTTGTTTAACAAATTAGTTTGTTCATGTTCGTTTATTTATGTTCGTGAACATGCTAAACGAACATAAACGAACAAAGATAAAAAAAACACAATTGAACATATATGAACATAAACGAACATATAATATAGCAATATAATAAAAAATAATTGAATATAGATGAATATAAATAAACTTAAACGAACGAACATAAACGAACGTAAATGAACATCATAAACGAACGTTCACGAACATAAATGAACGAACGAGAACATTGTTCATGTTCGTTCATTTAACTAAACGAACGATAATTTTTGTTCATGTTCGTTCATTTATTAAATAAACGAACATAAACGAACTTCCCGCCGAACAGTTCACGAACAGTTCGTCGAACGTTCAGTTCGTTTACAGCCCTAGTGGCATGTAACCGAAGAAGTCGGAGTTGAAGACGATTTTGAAGATGCAACAATATATGGTTATGTTCTTGATTTTTTGGGACAAAGAAACAACGGGAGGTGGAGGATTTCAAAGGGAAGGAATCGAGTTGGAGAGAGAGAGAGAGAGAGAGAGAGAGAGAGAGAGAGAGAGAGAGAGAGAGAGAGAGAGAGAGAGAGAGAGGGGGGTGGGGTGGGACCCATTAATATTAAATAATTATATTTTTTTTCTTTTTTTTAAATAAAGCAAATCATCAAAAATAGTCCCTAGGTAGTAAAATGACAAAAATACCCCTTACTTAACGGTCAAAAGCTAACGGAGTTAGCGAAAAAGACCATTTGTTAAAAGTTTTGAAACCAAGGGGACCATCTATGAGGTTTTTTGAACTTAGGGACTAAACTTGATATTTTTGAAAACCATAGGGACCATTTTTGAAGTTTTGTCAAAATTAAAAAAAAAAAAAAAAAAAAAAAAACTATGTTTTTGTATATATTAAGGTAATGCTTAACATAGTTTAAGGAAATATGTTTTGTTGAAAAACACATGTCTATTCCTTTCTCATTTCCGCTGATACGATTGAGGTTTTTGCGATAAAAATAAATGAGTGACTGATAATGATTCATCAATTCTCAACTTTTTTTTTTCAATTGAACTCTCCCCTATATATATATATATATATATATATATATATATATATATATATATATATATATATATATATATATATATATGAAGAAATATTTTCTTTTTATCCATTTACAAAATAAAATTTATGTGATACCAATTTATACAGTATTTTATATTGTAATAAGGTAGTATTCTTTTTTTACCAAAATTAACACATGTTATTAGCAAGTTTTATAATAATTTGAAACATAGTTTGAATAAGTTGATAAACAAAAAAATTGTCTTGCATTAAATAAATTACTAAATAAGTAGCCGTAATTATTAGTCAATTGGTATATGTATATGTGTCAAACAATTCATTATATAAGAAATAAATCAGACGTTCAAAGACGAAACTCTCATTAAAAGGTTTATTACTCCAAGTTTTTACTCTATCATAACATATATATATATATATATATATATATATATATATATATATATATATATATATATATATATATATTCAACCTCGTATTACAAACTCATTCTAACTTACTTTTAAAACTCTCTCATCGCTATAGGGATGTCAAAAAGTCCCGTGGGATCCAGATCCCGCGGGGGCCCCATCCCGTATGGGGGCATTTGTTGAAAAAAATCGGGGGCGGGGGCAGGAGTGGGGGCAAAGTTAACCCCCGTTTTAATTTCGGGGGCGGGGACGGGGGTTGGTAGTCCCGTCCCGAAACCCCCGTGGGGGCCCCGTTAATAAATTATATAAATTGACATATGTTATTTATATAAGTATAATAAACAACGAAATGATTTTTACATACAAAAATTCAACAAAAACATGTTTTTAAGTTGTTTGTAACATGTAAAGTTATGTTATAAATATCTATTTGTTATCCAAAAAATAGTTTCTTTTAGCCCAAACAAGAACTTATTTTAGCCCAAATAAGTTAGCCCAAAATCAATCGGGAGCGGGGGTCAGAAGGGGAATTCGAGGGCGAGGGCGGGAGTGGAAAGGATGGAGATTTCGGGGGCGGGGGTGGGGGTGGGGGAACGGGAAACTTTTGGGGGCGGGGGCGGGGGATACAATCCCCGTTCCGTTTGCCCCCATTGACATCCCTACATCGCTAGGCTCCCGTGATTTTGTGTAATTGATTATTTGTGGATGTTTGTTAATCGAGAAATTACATTAAAAGGGGTGTATTGTTGGCTTTTATTTATTATTTTATGTTTTCTATATGTGGCATTATTTCTACATTATTTTATATTTCTTGTCACTAAACATCATTTAAAAATGAACTGTCATATGATTTGATTTGAATTTTTGTTTATTTTTCTACTTTTTATTAAAAGTTATGTTTTAAGGTACTAATGATACACTTAAAATTTCAAATTTAATTTTCATACATATATCATAAAAAACAAGTACACATGAATATGTATTATTTTGTTAAATAACATTTTTATAATAAAAATTATTATTTATATCTCGATATGAATTATGTTCAAGGTACTAATGAGATGACCCGTAAGACTTTAGAACCTAGAAGGTCTCATGATGTTATATTAGGTCTATCCGAGATATGTATTATCGGTCTACAACATGTATCCGAAGTGTAGTTGGCGATACAAGGTTTTTTTTTTGTTGAGATTGGGCTCCGTCAAGGTTTAACACTTGGCCCTTACATCTTCTTTATGATTATGGATGAGGTATCTCATGAGATACATGGAGATATACCATGTATGTTTTTTTTTTCCAGATGATGTTGTCTTGATTATGAAAACTAAATGCAATGTTGGTTACATGAAATACTTTTTTAGAAGATAACGGGTTTCGTATAAACACAATTAAGATAAATTATTTGTAACATCTTATTAGGGGTAATTTAAAATTTTAATTAATTAATTAAATAGTTAAATTAAAATAATATTTATCATGAAGAGTTCAATATATAATATGAGAACTAAAAATAAGAATAAAATTTAAACTTTAAAGATGGAGAATGAGTTGAGGGACTCGTTTTGCCAACATGCAAAAGTGTTGATCTAATCAAATGATTGAATGGCTAGGAGGAAGTTTAGGTTGAGATCAAAGTGTAAAATAAAGAACTTCCCTTTTAACTAGCTAGGAATGAGAAAATGGAATGTTAGGGGGCATTTTTGCCAAAAAAATAAAAGATGAGAGCTAGATAGAGGAGTCTATCCCCCATTAGCTTGATGATCACTATTTGAGAAGAAGAGAGATCTCCAATGACGATTTTAATGAAGATGAATCATTTTAGGGTTTCAAATTGAAGAAGAAGAGCAGACAATCCAATACGGGGATCTCCACAGTTGAACTGATGTATAAATCTCCTATTCTTCTCTAAAAACTGAACCTAGGTTTTGGGTTTAAACCCCAAATCCGATGATGGTGATTAACTAGATGTTATATCTAAAATTCATGGATGATTTTGATGTTAGAACTCTCATTATCCATTGAATCAACTCCAATTTGGTTTTGATGGAGTTTTGATTGAGATGTTGAGCTTCAAGCTCCATTAATAGAGGATGCGCTAAGTAGGAAAGAAATAGGACAAAAGAAGCGAGTTAGGGAAATAAGAATAAAAGTGGTATTATTCCTTATTGAATTGTTGAAGGAGGCTCGAGGGGGGGGGGGGGGTTTAAGTTTAGAAGAGAACTTGAAGAAATAAAAATTAGGAAAGTATATGACTTTTGAAAAATATTCTCATAGATTAAAGAAAATTCAAGGAAGAATATGTAATTATTATGGTGATTACTCGAAGAAAAAAAAATGGGAAAATATATGACTTTTGAAAAATATGCTCATAGATTAAAGAAAATTCAAGGAAGAATATATAATTATTATAACATGACATGACTGATGTTTAATTCACTTGGTTAGTTGATTACTCAAAACATTATACAATGAATAAAGTTGTAATTATTATGGTGATTAAATAATATATATTATTTATATTCAATAGGTTTGAGACCATAGTTAATTAGTTTATTATTGTGTTTCAGTTTGCATGTTTTTCTTCCTGAATGATTTGATTATTTGAATTCCACGTTGGCTCATACTTTTGGAAGTAAGTAATGAATTAAGACTATCATGAATTGAATTGTAGATTTTCTATGAGTATTATACATTGCAATAAGATTGCTATAATTGTAACGACGTAATTTTTCAAACAAAATTTTCATTTTTAAAACTCATAAAAACTCGTATATTTCATTTCATAAAATCACAAGTGTCTCAAGTCAACATAAATCCACAAGAAAAGCCAAATCCTAGAATCCTCAACATAATCTCGATCAGGTGTGTACAATCACACCAGTGTCATATCGCGATCCTCGGAGGTACCTGAAACACATATCACATAGCACGGTAAGCATAAAGCTTAGTAAGTTCTCCAAAATACCACACACACACATAATTAACCACTCGAGGCTATAACTCTGTAAGACCCCCCGGTCAATGTGTCTCAGTGGGACCCTCCAGTCCCACAACTTGTTGGACCCTCCAGTCCCACAACTTGTTGGACCCTCTGGTAGTGAGAACCCTCCGGTCTCACTGCTCGTTGGACCCTCCGGTCTGGTCTCAGACCCTTCGATCTCATAGTTCGTTGGACCCTCCGGTCCGGTCTAAGTATCTCATAATATAGCACACAATACATATCACACATAAATACATAACTCAAGCAAGCACATAAGACCCTCTGGTCATACATAATTACCACTCTAGGTAAGGTATACCGAGAAGACTCACCTCGTAAGAACTCGGATAATCTCAAACTCAAATCACCAGTCTAGCCTCCTCCTAATACACACAATAATTATCCCTAATTAATAACGACCCTCACAAGGCTAGACTAACCCTTCCATACACTCACAGAAGGGTAAAAGACCATTTTACCCCTCCATGGGCTTAATAGACCACATTTTGACCAAACCCTAAAACTCAATTGAAAGTCAACGGCAAAGAGTACGTTGCGTGTACCAACTCCCTACGCTGAACGTATGTAACATACACGTTTTGAAATCGTGTTTTGTAAATGTTAAAAGTAAATAATATTATGAAATATTATGTGATATTGAGTATTGAGTTCTAACAAATAGTTTCTACTATAAATGAAGTAAAACTATGTTTAGAATCACTCGGAAAATATTGGAAGTCTTATTAGATTCCAATTAAAAGTCACATCGAAATTTAACGAAAATATAAAATTTGAAATAAGTAAAATTTTATTATTGAAAGTTGTAAAGAATCTCGTTAGAAACATTTAGGCGAAAACCTCATTGAAATCCAAGTTATAATGAAGAAGTTATAACCAATCAAAGATCCGCGACAAAACCAGCACGACATCGAATGACGTAAAAAGTGAGTTTTCGATAAACTACTTTTTAGCCTTAGTGATCTAAACGAAAGTCGTAGTACTTGTTAAACCGAGAATTTTCATAAAAAGAACGTCCAAATTAGACTTCGTATGAGGAAGTTATGATTTTTTTAAGTTTCAGAATAAGAGTAGACAACTAAAACTTGAAATAAAGATCGAGTGATTTTTAGCCGACACAACCTAAACGAGAATCGAATGTCTCGTCAATAGTAGTACAACGGTAAAAAGACAGACGAAAACGGACGTCAGATGAAGAAGTTATGAATTTTTAACGGATTTTCCTGTCCCAGTCTGTTAAAAATAATAATATTAAAAATAAATTCAAAAGTAGCCAACGGAGTCTAAACGAAAGTTGTAGAGTATATTCCCGCCTACGCGTGCATATAAACACCGTAAAAACGGAGCCCTTATGCGAAAGTTATGGATTTTAGAAGTTTGGAACACAAAATTCGAGAAAGATGCTAAAACCGAGGAATTTCGCATGGCTCAAGTTTGGCCATGTCACCTCGCCTGCGAAGCCGCCTTGTGTCCGCCACGTGATCACTGCTGATTCGAATGGAGATGCGGCCCAGTGAGAAGTCGACGCGCCTCGCACCCAAAGTCGCCACCTGCCTTCCCCGTGTCTCGGTCTTGCATTAGCCGCGTGTGCAGCCCTCGCATGCGAGCCACGTGCCCCCCCCCCCCCCCCTCGGAAGTTCACCCTATAAAAGGGATGTGCGAACCCTCTCGGCTAATGTTGGAAAATTCTCACTTTTTACACCTTAAGCCTTATTTTAAGCCACTTTTTATCCCCCGAAGCCCCGGGATCATTACCAACACTCGAAATACGCCCTGAAGTGCCTGGGGAGCCCGAGAATTTTATCTTTTCGGTTTGAAGTCCAAACCTCGTAAGGCCCAGTTTTCAAAAAAGCTCCCGGTTTTCAACTAAGAAAGCTATTTATTATAGTTAAGTGATGCACAAATTACTATTTTAACCTCTGATTAATTCACGGTGAGTTCAATATATAGGAACAATTGTATGTTATGTGTTATATGGGCTATGTGCTTTTCCGTTGTTATTATTTCTGCTATTTATGATAGCAAAGTTGTACCTTTGGTCATGTGATCAGTAAAAGGACTTAGATTTATAGTGGTATTGGTATGTAGCCTCTGGCCATGTAGAACATGTCTCGTAAGAGAATGACTTCTATTATATGGCATTGGCAGAAGGTTAGACAAGGCTGAAAGCCTGAAATCTACCAAAATGTTTAAATCAGAAAGTGTATGTCTTCTGTGCCATTTGGGCCGAAGCTTTAGTGATGTATATCAAGTATTGAAATTGTTATGTCTCATTGATTGATATGGAAAGCTTGTCGCATGATTCACATATGCCTTTGTTGTTCCTTGTTCCCCTTTTCTTCTGCTATATTGAAGTGTATATATATATATATATATATATATATATATATATATATATATATATATATATGACATAACGTTATATTGTATCTATTATTGAACTCACTAAGCGTCACCGCTTACCCCTCTCAATGTTTAACAAATTGCAGGAGATAAGTAACCAGTATAGTCGTATACTTTTGGAAGGTTTAAAATAGTTATAATATTACTTTTGTAATTAGGGATCATGTATGTATAAAAGTATAGTATCCTGGGTAGTTGTGTAATATATAACACTTTGTAATAGTCGGTTTGTATCCAGTCGATTGTAATCACTTTATCAATGTAAAATATTTTTTTTATGAATATGCATGTAGCATGTTTTGGAGTAACAATTGTTCAAGTATGAAAGTGTGGGTCTTTCAATTAGGGTATCAGAGCGGTAGTTTAAGTGAACTAAATACCATAGATTGGTATTTAGACTTAAACCATCGGAAGTTCAATATATGAACTGAATCATTGTATGTATATGGATACAAACCATCAGAAATATTTAAGTAAAAGTGTTAGGTAATAATGAATCCTAATATTCTAAAATACTATGTTGCTCCAAATTTTTAGAAGAATGGTTGAACAGGAAGGTAGCCATACACCAGAAATGGGTGGAGATCCTAAACCTGGTGAAGTAAATACTCTAGTATCCCCTTCCTGAGGAGCGACTCTTGGGTAAACTTACTGGTATTATTCGGCAGACTCTCAAAGAACACAAGAAGAATAATGATAAAGGCAAAGAGAAAGCCACTGGAAAATCTTCAAAAGGGGAGGTGAAACGTCCCTCGTTCAAAGATTTCAAGAGTAGTGGTGCTACGGAGTTTTCAGGTCTCCTTAATCCCATAGTTTTCTTACTTGCATCCAAAACACAAAAAAAGTATTCCATATCTCTCATGTGGTTAATGAAGACAAAACCAATTATGCTTCTGCAATGCTCATCGGAGAAGCCTTAGTCTGGTGGGAAGCAACATATGAAGCTCTCAATGAGTATGACCAAGAGAACTTATCTTGGGAAATGTTTAGAACTCACTTGCTAGGAAAGTATTGTCCTCTTGACATGAGGAGAAGATTGGAGAAAGACCTCGAGCTTAAACAAGGAGGAATGACTGTGATTGATTATGAAACTCAATTCAATCAAAAAGCACGGTTTGCTACAAAGTATATTCCAACTGAAGACGATAAAATTCAGTTATTCCTGGATGGACTACGATATGAAATCCGTGATTTTGTGGCTAATCGGGATGTTCTATCATTTGAGATAGCTATTGAGTATGCTCAAAAGCGAGAGCATGACTTACAAATACGTGGTGCCACTTTTGCAGTTCCGAAGCATCCACGTATTGATCGAACTACTCATCTTTCCTCTATTCCACCAGCACAATTTGTTCAAACTAAACTTGGTAAACAAGTGCAAACTCAAAATGCCCCTCGTGGCTGCGGTAGGTCACAATCTTTTTATCTTCAATCGCCATCGTGTCGAAATTGTGGAAAGAATCATCCAGGCAAATACATATTAGAAAAAGGATCAGTGATCTGTTATCGATATGGAGAAGTATGCCACATGAAGTCTGTTTGTCTGATGAAGAATGTTACATGCTTTGCTTGTGGTGTTGCTGGCCACATGAAGCGTTTTTGCCCTACTCTTACTAGTCTGATGACGGGAAGTCAAGCTTCTGTTCAACAACCAGTGAGAAGTAAAGATCTTGTTCAACAATCAAAGGGTACTCCAACTAAAAAGGAGGAGGTTCCAAAAGCTAAGGTCGTGCATTCCAGATTACCACAGAGGAGGCACGTGAGGACCCAAATGTTGTGACGGGTACATTTTTTTGTTAACTCTAGACATGCTCACATCTTATTTGATTCTGGTGCCTCAGATTCTTTTGTGACTTATAAATTTACGCATTTCTTTCAAATTGCTTACTATGCACTCGCACAACCATTTCATGTAGATACTGCGGGAAATATATCATTAACTGTTGATAAAGTCTATAAGGATTGTGTCATAGAAATTGAAGGCTATAATTTCCTTGCTAATTTGATTCCTATCTCCTTGCCCAACTTTGATATTATTCTCGGCATGGATTGGTTGTCAAAGAACCACACGGAACTCTTGTGCTATTAAAATATAGTACGTATTCCCATTGAAGGGGAGAATCCTATTTATGTGTACGCTAAACAAAGAATCTTAAAAATAATCTCTTTCCTCAAAGCTCGTAAATTCATATTGAAGGGGTGCCCTATCTATCTACCCTACACATTTGATATCTTAAGAGAGGTGAAGAAAACAGTAAATGATGTTCCCGTTGTTAACGAATATCCTGATGTTTTCCCCGATGATTTGCCTGGACTTCCTCCAACGTGAGGACCCGAATGTTGCGACGGGTACATTTTTTTGTCAACTCTAGACCTGATCACATCTTATTTGATTCTGGTGCCTCAGATTCTTTTGTGACTCATAAATTTGCACATTCCTTTCAAATTGCTTGCTATGCACTCGCACAACCATTTCATGTAGATACTGCGGGATATATATCATTAATTGATGATAAAGTCTATAAGGATTGTATCATAGAAATTGAAGGCTATAATTTCCTTTCTAATTTGATTCCTATCTCCTTGCCCAACGTTGATATTATTCTAGGCATGGATTGGTTGTCAAAGAACCACGCGGAACTCTTGTGCTATTAAAATATAGTACGTATTCCCATTGAAGGGGAGAATCCTATTTATGTATACGCTAAACAAAGAATCTTAAAAATAAACTCTTTCCTCAAAGCTCGTAAATTCATATTGAAGGGGTGCCCTATCTATCTAGCCTACACAGTTGATATCTTAAGAGAGGTGAAGAAAACAATAAATGATGTTCCCGTTGTTAACGAATATCCTGATGTTTTCCCCGATGATTTGCCTGGAGTTCCTCCAGATAGGCAAGTAGAATTCTGAATTGACCTTGTCCCTGGTGCCGCTCCGATTGCAAAGACTCCTTATCGTCTTGCGCCAGCTAAAATGAAAGAAATGATTATTCAACTGTAGGAATTACTTGACAAAGGCTTTATTCGACCGAGTACCTCTCCTTGGGGTGCTCCACTATTGTTGTCAAGAAGAAAGACAATTCGATGCGAATGTGTATTGATTACTGTGAGCTAAATAAGGTGACTATCAAGAACAACTATCCACTACCTCACATTGACGATTTATTAGATCAACTTAAGGGTGTTAGCTATTTCTCAAAGATTGATTTGAGATCTGACTATCATTAGTTGAAAGTGCACGAGCAGGATGTACCGAAGACTGCTTTTCATACTCGATATGGACATTATGAATTCCTAGTCATGCCTTTCGGTATGACAAATTCCCCTGCTGTATTCATGGATATGATGAATCGTGTGTGTCACCCAATGCTCGATAAATCTGTCATCGTATTCATTGACAATATTCTAATATATTCCAAGTCTGAAGCAGATCATGCCATTCATATACGTGCGGTATTAGAACTTGTTCGAAAGGAGAAACTATATGCTAAATTCTTGAAATCTGAATTTTGGCTTCACCAAGTTCAATTTCTCGGCCATGTTATTTCTGGTGACGGTGTATACGTAGATCCTACCAAAATCGAAACCATTCAAAATTAGGAAGCGCCCCGTAATGCTTCTGAAATTCACAGTTTCTTGGGTCTGGCGGGTTATTACCGGAGATTCATTAAAGACTTTTCTCGTATAGTCGTACCTCTCACGAGTCTTACGTGGAAGGAAGTGAAGTTCGAATGGGGTGAAGCCCTAGAGAAAGCTATCCCAACTTTAAAAGATCTTTTGACTCATGCGCCAATCTTATCACTCCCGGAAGGTGATAATGATTTCTCTGTATATAGCGATGCTTCAAGGTTGGGACTCGGTTGTCTGTTGATGCAACGTGGTAAAGTTATAGCTTATGCCTCAAGACAAATAAAAGAGTATGAAAAGAATTACCCCAATCATGATCTCGAACTCGTTGCAGTGGTATTTGACCTAAAAATTTGGAGGCATTATCTTTTTGGTACAAAATACCAATTGTTTACTGACCACAAAAGTCTCAAGTATATATTCAGTTAACAAACTTTGAATATGAGACAACAATGAGCCATGGAGCTGATCAAAGATTATGATTGTGAAATATTGTACCATCCTGGAAAAGCCAATGTAGTTGTCGATGCACTTAGCAGAAAGGTTTATCGTAATAGTATGTGTTATACTATTACTCACACTACAGTAAAGTTCACTATTCTTGATGAATTAGAGAAATGGAAAGTAGAGGTCCTAAGTCCAGAAAATGTGAAAAAAGAAGGGATGGTACATTATGCTGATGTTTTACTTGATGATCCACGAGGATTGAAGATATTTAAGAATCGGCTATGGATTCCAAAGATTGGTGGATTAGACAGGAGATTTTAGATGAAGCCCATAAGTCTAAACTGTCAATACATCCCGGTACAAGTAAAATTTACTATGATGTACAGACTGACTATTGGTGGCCTGGATTAAAAGTATTTGGTAATGATCAGTGGTGGAGTTCGTGCTGGTGGTCGGAGCAGCGTGGTCTTATTTCTTCAAGTCGGCAGTTGCAGGTAAGTTATCCTCACTATATCGACAGGGTCTAAGGCACCAAGGCCGACTCTTTATCGGATGGGAATCCGAGTAGTTGTTTGCTATGTTATTGCTTTGCTATGTCTGTATCTTGGTAGTTAGGATGGTATATGTTAGAGACGTGGTTAATGTCGGTATCCGGTATGTAGGATGATGCCATGCTAGTGACCGGTTAGGTCGGTTTCTTGGTTAGGATGTTGCTATGTTATGTGATCTGCTAGATCGGTTGATTAGTTGTGAATTGCTATATGATTATATGTTTATATGCACATGGTTGTTGGACTGGGGTTGGGTTGAGGCGGGTCGTGCTTTGTGCTGTAGGCCGACATACCTAGGGAAGATCGGCTAGCCCGAAGGCCCGACGAGCGGTCCGGATAGGCTGAAGGCCCCAAGAGGGCGGACCAGACGTGCGAGGCACGGAGAGAGTGGACCAGAAAGACTGTAGGCCCGGTGCTGGCAGACCAGTCATACTGTAGACTCGGAGAGAGAATGGATCGGGTGGACTGAAGGCCTGGTGCAGGCGGACCAGTCATATTGTAGACTCGATATGCATGGCTGTCCTGTTTACGATATGATATGTTATGTGTTGGTATTGTGGTTGGTATTTTGGGGGTAACTCACTAAGCTTCCGGGCTTACAATTTTAGTGTATTGTTTCAGGTACATCAGGAGACCGTGGCAAGGCGAAGGCATGATCGTACCGCTCCTCATTTTTATGACTTATGTGATATGGTTCTGGGAAATACTCTGATGTTTAAACTATTTTGAAAACAAATGTATGAACTTAATGGTTTTGAATGAATTAAATTTTTTTAATTTGGCTCAAATTTTATGGTCGTTACATGAGTGGTGCTATTTCCGCTTCCTGTGGGGAAACATAAGAGGTGTTGAGATTTCAGTTTCCAAGCTTGAGGGTAAACCCAGAAGATTAGCATTGATGGTGATCTTCCACCAGAGTATTTGGGCAGTATGTCTGCCGCGAGGTAACGATATAGCATGAGCAGGTTGTCAGTGAGGACTGAGATAGTCAAGGACAAGGATGCACTCTATTTGAGTATAGTAGGGCATGTATTAACTGCAGCGTCATACGACTAATGGGAGTATATCGGGGCGGTGGCTCTTATTGTTTATGATGGGTATCAGGTGTAATAATGAGGTATCCTCTCTTATGATAACTCACGTGATGGAACGTTGGTTGAGGAGTTAAGGATGAGGGGTATGATAGTTCATTATTTCCAGACTGAGAGTCAGGGTTACTATTTGACAGTTGAGATGTCCGGTAATGGGATGGTATGAGATTCTGAATGACTAGAGGCAGTCATGATAAGAAGTTTCCGAGGATTTCATCTGAGATTCAAGGTATTTGGAGTTGCTTGATCTCTAGCAGGGAGATCATCGAGTGTTGCGCAACACCTTCCAAGGGTAGGTGCGATATTACTGGTAGAAACAATCTGTAGGATAGATTCTTAATGCGCCAATCAGTGTTGGGTCAAACCCTAAGTGGGGGAGAACCGGGTATTTTATTGAAGGGATGAGAGATTTGTTCAAGAGCGGTTGGAGAACTGGATATAGAGACCTATGGAACGGATTCATGAGACCATGGTTATTGGTGGTCGAAGCGAGGTGCAGAGCAAGGTAATTCATGTTGTGCGTGTTCGAGAAAGGATGAGTATCTCCACGGCAGGTGGCTATTGGTCTAAGACCTTGTGGTGGTTGAGAGTTCTTCAAGGTTATAATGGTGAATTCGAGGAGGTTGACCCATAAGGTTAGTTCGGCGGTTGAGAATTTCTGGTGCAATGTATGGGCTGGTATTTGCAGTTGGGAAGGGCAAAGGTTGATTAGGCAACCAACTTCTGGGTCGTTATGAGTATGCTTTCATGATTTCTGAGCATTATAGGAGGGAGTTTCAGATTATCGTCAAAATTTTCTGAGTCATTGACCATTTCTTCGTGTTTCAAATTGAGAATTGTAATATTCCGAAATTTTGGGTTGTGTGACAGGAAGATTGGTAGTGTAAGGAATTCTGTAGGGATGCCTTGCGTATCAGAGTATGATGTCGTAAGTAGGAGATTAGTGGCTGAGGCAAGACATCGTGAGGATCTGTGATGGTGTACCGAGGCATCCGAGTTTAATGCCTTGAATTTCGGATTATTTTGGGTCTTGAGTTTGAGACGGTAAGTGGTGTATCATGTATCTATGGTTCTAGTGGGAGCCCTTCGGCTAATGGAAGCAAGTGAGATTATTTAAAAAAATGGATTGCAGCAAGAGGTTGTTGTGATGCTACGGGGAGCCGTAGTACTCACTAGTCAGTGAGAGGTTGTTGTGATGCTACAGGGAGTCGTAGTACTCACAATTCAGTGAGAGGTTGTTGTGATGCTAAGGGGAGTCGTAGTACTCACTAGTCAGCGAGAGGTTGTTGTGATGCTACGGGGGGATATAGTACTCACTAGTCAGAGAGAGGTTGTTGTGATGCTATATGGAGCCATAATACTCACTAGTCAGCGAGAGGTTGTTGTGATACTGTGGGGAGCCGCAATACTCACTAGTCAGCGAGAGGTTGTTGTGATACTGTTGGGAGCCGTAGTACTCACTAGTCAGCAAGAGATTGTTGTGATGAAGTACTCTCTGATTAGAGCATGAAGCAGCAAAGTTTTAGGCTTGGGTAGCTTTGAGTGGTTGGGAGCCGGATGGTCGAACCAGGGGCGAGACTGTGGTCCCCATATTTGTCGCGAATAATTATATTCTGAATTGAGTTGTGATTGTTGCCACCAAAGGGAAGTGGAAAAGTGGTATACACGTGGGTTACGGATCATGAGTCATGAGTTGAGTGCTTCATTGGGACGAATGGTTCCAACTCTAGGTCAAACCAAACTCTTGAGTTTGAGTTTAGCTCTGATGGTACGATGAGTAGGCGAGATGAGATTCTGGATTCTGAGGTGGGTTCCATGTTGAAGGGTATTGTTTTTCATCTAATGTCTTAGACCATTGTAGGTCGGTACTCGGGTACGGGAGGTACCGCGAGATGCATGGAACTATGTGCGGCATACGATAGAGGTCGGGGTTGAGTCGATCTTCAAATGGGATTGTTGTATTCGTTTGGGGCGAAAATAACTCTGTGACTTGTGTGTCACAATGGACTAAGATAGTTCTTGTGATAAGGAAGGCGGTGAGACGTGTTGGGCATGTAGTGGGTAACCTTTGTAGGTCCAACTGTGAGGTCGAGAGTAGACCAGGTGCTAAATTTTAAAAAGAGATATCTGGAGGAAAGTGAAGGATTACGATTTTTAGATGTTTGAGGACTTCTGGCGAGCATGATCATTTTGTTCTTATGTCGAAGAATAGGGTGTTGAAAGTTTACTGTTCGGGTGGGTTCGGATGGTAGTTCAGTGGATGAGCCTTGGTGGGAGGTGAACCCTTTCGTTCCTTGGGGTGTGATTCAGATCGTTTTGTACGTTTGGTATGAGTAATCGGTAGATGATTGTTGGATTTTGTCTTATGAGAATATGAGGAGCAGTGAGTTATCAGGGTTTGATGATTCGAGGAGCGAGTAGCATGGTGATAGCTTGAGTGGGAGGCCTAACGGCGGGCCAGGCCACTAGAGTTCCAAATTATGGGAAGGTTAGAAAGGGGTATCTTAGAAGAAGAAGGGTTAGTTTTGTTCCAGACTTGGGAATTTCGGTGTGGATTCAGGTTTCCATGGAAAAGATATCGGTGTGGTATGAGATCCTTTCAGTAGTGCCTTTCGGGTTGTTGGATTCAATATTTGTGTAGTTAAGGAGCGATTTCAAAGGCGAAATCTAATTCTTGCTGCGGAGAATTGTAACATCCTGATTTCCGAGGTATAACATTTCTATATGTAAGTATGAGTTTGCTTGGGTGACTCGACGAGTTGGTGCCTCAACTTGTCGAGTAGGATCGTGAATTGGTGACACGGAAAATGAATGGACTCGCCGAGTCGGAGGGATGACTCGTCGAGTCAGCGCTGTTGGCAGAAACCCTAATTTTCTCGGGCCTAGGTATATTTAAAGGCACTTATAGCCTCCATATCCCCCCCCCCCCCCATCAGTGCCCTTCGTCACTTAAGAGAAACCCTAGAGCCATTGGTGGGCAAGAGAGGGAAAAGGGCTCATTTGAGGTCATTCCTTGGGAAGAATATAAAGGGTGTTGCAAGGATCAAGAAGAGAGCCTGTGGATCTACTTCATCTCCATCTTCAACATCAGATCTAGGTATGAAGTCCTTACCTTTTCTAATTTATTGAATAGATCCCTTGAGTATAAGAAGTTAGGGCTCCTATCATTTTGTGGGGTTTTGGGTGCATCAAACCCCCCTCTCTTCTGAGTATGCTATAGATTCGGACCTTTTAAGGTCCAGAGAGTCAGAAAGTAGGAAGCCATTGTTGTGCAACCATGGGGTTTTGAATATATGGAGCTTTAATGGATTCTAAATAACATATAGAGCGTAATATACTGATGGGTTTTATGCATAAGAACAATCCTATGTGCTCATACAAACCCTAATGCTTGGATCTAGGTTTCTCTATTGTACATGCTTTGAATCCAAGACTAATAAACTTAGATCTAACATATTATAAACTGAATTAGGGTTTATATAATTACCTTTGATTGTTATATAGCAATAACAATCAATTCCTTGCTTGAATTGGCTTTAAGAGCTTAGTGCCTCAAGTGCTGCACCTCTAATGGAGTCACAAACACCTTATGCAACTTGGATGAAGAGGAAAAGAAAGGAGGCTGCCCAAAAACGACTAGAAACCCTAAAGAATCAGTTGTTCACGTTTTTGGAGCCTAAGGGGTCCTTTATATACTTGTGTGGGCTGCTAGGGTTTCAGTCAAAACCCTAATGGACAACTTAAACTCTAAGCAGCCCATGGAACCTTCTGGATAAGGCTATGGACGAAAATATGATGGGCTTCCATCATAATTTCGTTCACCCCTTATTCCTTTAGCATTCCTTAGCCCAATAACTCAATTATCCAATAATTGCAGTCTAGTCCCCTAAATTTAATTAATCTCTTTTAGCCACAAAATTAATACTTAATTAATTCTTGACTAATATTAATTAAACAATATGATTTCTCCTTTAATATATTATTCTCATAATATATTAATAAATCATATTTAAACCTTTCTCTCCTTAATTCATCCTACATATTGCTATGGTGAAGGCAACCCAAAAGGACCATGCTCATAATCGGGTCAAGTACATACCAAAATAGTTATGGACTTAGACACTAATCCAACAGTCTCCCACTTGGATAAGTCTAATAACTATTTTCCGTATGACTTCAGAACCTGATCAGCAATCGTAGCTTTCAAAAGCCGTTGTCAACTCTGATCTTATCAGACAGCGTGTCCTCTAGATAAGGGATTATATATTCCTCCATTCTCAAGATATCGTATAGACATAAGACATGAATTTCAATCATTCTCTCTATACTGTTTCCCGACTTCCGATTTATGATGACTGACAACAGACTACAATTGAACACATCAACTTAGTCCCGACTTGGCCAAGCGCTTAGGTGTCATCATTAAATCATCGAGAGGCCCATAGATATCGCTTTTATCCCACTTTGGGTAAAAGGAATGGATAAACTTTGACTCAAATGCTCGCTTGCATTTACTGATCGAATCACACACAACAATAAGTTTTATAACACCAAGTTACTGGTGCGTTTACTTATTATCAATGTGTAACTGACCAACAAATAACAACTCACACATCTCGGCTTCAAGAATATACAATATTATCGTCTCACTAATCACTCATGATAAAACCATGAAGTGATCCAAGTGAGCGTGGGTTTAATCCAATACTCTAATCTTATCAAAGCACTCATGAACTCTGCAACAAACTTATGCCATGTCTAAACACTTCAGACAATCTACAGACAGATTCATGACAGTCTTTATTCATACCTACTCCCAACGTATGACCGACTGTGGATGTTTGAATAACCTAGTTATTCGGGAAGTCAAAACATGCAAACTGAAACATAACAACAATACTTAATCCTATATGGCCCCAAACTTGTGAGAGTAAATAAAACCCTTCTATTTATCCACCATATTGATTACTCATTATTTATCATTTAATGTTTCGGATAATCAACTCATTACTTGAATTACAACAACGATTGTCCCATGCTCTAAGCATGCACACCTTGTTTCCTATGGTCCATGCTTTGTGAAATAGATCAATTGAAAAACTTTTTCAATGATGCTCATTTCACAATTCCTTAATCCCCATTGTTAGTGTAAGAACACAAGGTTCTTGCCACTACTAGAATATGCTAGATTCTAACATTTTATGCAATGATCCCTTTGCAAAATCATAGCACAAAAGTCACCAAGACTTAGCTAATGAAATTACAAAGTACTTTCTTAGAAATTGTTACAAGACAATTCCATAGATGTGAAGTCTCACATTCAAAGTACATTCCTTTGAACATCCTTCTTGCATAAAAGTTTCTAATCTAGACATAGATTCTTAATATCCAACTCCCAATATGGAAACATTTCCACATTTGCCATATGACAACTCATTCTTAATAGAATCTTATCTATTCATAATAATGTCAATATGGTCCATCCAATACCATACTTCCAACTACTCACAAGCGACCAATCCTCAACGAACTTTGGATCGTCCTTTGATAGTTGTTTAATTATTTTAGTCAAAACCAATTCTAGTCCTTTTTCCCTCTTAATGCGCTAGGCATTTAGAAAATTTTAGAATGGTCAAATATTATAACATTTGCAATCGATCCTATACCCGAAGCGTATGGGACATGATGCATAATGTCTTACATAAAGATATGATACTTTACCAATCTTTTGCCATAGTATTTTATGTGTCATGTTCTCACAATTCGAACTATGAAGAGGGATGCCGTAATCATAATCGAAATTTGAGAACACACTATGTATCCTTTGACTAAATTTATTAAAGTTTCTCAATCTAAGCTTTAGATTTTGAAACGAAGTATAATATTCTCTCCCTTAATTATAGCAAAACAACTTTTCAACCATGCAACTTTGCAAATTGAATCTTTGTTTTTCTATAATTAATATTGCTAACATGCAATACTTGCCATAATAATCATACAAGTATAACTCTTATGCTCCCACTATCATGATGATTATCATATAAGCATAACATTTATGCTCCCACTAGGTTTGACATGTATTCAGAAAACAAATGAACTTCCAGAAAACAATGCCTATTGAATTTATGAAATTCATATTTCTAATACCAAATGCTTCAATAAGCTTTTATCTAAGCTTCTAAAACTTATACACCTTTGCCTTAGATAGCTCATATGTGTGTTTAAACAATTTAGAACTTATGTTACTAAGTTCCAAATGTTCAAACTAAATGCCAAATCTCACAATTCGAACTATGGAAAGGGATGCCGTAACCATAATTGAATTTGAGAATACAATTTTCACAATCGATATCTTCTTAAAATCTCTCTTAGTGAAAGCATTTCCTCACAATCATTTTCATGAAGGAGAGAATCTTATGACACTTAGATTTTATGGTGTATGAGTTCCTATCCATGTGAATTTGCCAAAACCAAGGTTCGCGACAAATCCAAACTCATATGGACTGAACTTTCTTAATCTTGATTTCTTGCCCTATGGTAACACGAGTGCCCACCATGTCTTCCAAGTAGTTTAGTAACTTATCCTTACATATCAATGTACTTTCCTTTGACTAAGGCTTTAGTATGTATTCAAATGAGAACTCATAGAACTCATATACACAATTAACTCAATTGGAATGGCACAGAAACAAAATAATGTCAGCACGATAGATTGTAAACCTCAAGTCGTGTGCTAGTGATGATCGATAAGGTTTATTCTTGATTTGTTCTTGAAAACTTTCAAGACATTTAGACTCCCACTGACTCCTTGACATATAAGATTCTATTGTCAAGAAACATTTCTTGACAAAGCAAATACTCAAGAGTTAGTGTAGTTCTTATCAAGACAAAAGACTTCACACAATTGGTCCTAGTTGGTCTTTGTCTTATCCAAGACAGCACAACTTACCAATTTCAAATGTGCAAGAATAAGAAAACTTTTCCAAATTCCACATTTGATGAGTGTTATAAACCTACTTAAGACTTTTCACTCAATGTTACAAACTTGACTCTAAGACTTGATATTGGAACGAAGTATGATTGACTTATTGATTTAACCATTTCTACAATACTTGATACCTCTTCTTAGACATGCAATTGCACTAAGACTCACTTAGAGGATCTATTGAGACACGGTTCTTAATCTTTAAGACTTATCATAAAACACAATAAAAGGTACTCTCCCTTCTTCTTAGAATAGAGAAACTTTTATCTTTCTGCCTACTTCATTCTTCTTTATTTGTTCTACTATTCATTGAAACTTTTTCAATCAACTCAGAATTATACTTAATCTTATAAGTATAATCATATTTACTAAGCTTTAGTAAATCATGACGAATATCTTTGTCACTCTTGTGGTGGACTTGATCAACACACAACCTTGTGTACTTGATCTCCTTGTCCTTCAATTGACACTTTGCCAAAGAATTAGTCTAAGTTTCCCAAATGTGAAGGTTTTTCATTCATCATACAATACACATTGCATGATTCCAAGTTTCTGTCCAATTGAAACTTGGGGGATGAGAAACTCTCCTTACTTGGTAAACTCTTGACACTTCCACAAATAATACAATTAAGAATCAAATCCATTATTGCTAATAATAGAAACATTCAAACATCAATTTTTCATGCATGCCATCGCAAGGATAAATAAATAAGATAAAATCAAAATTCATTTTATTGCGGAAAAAATTTGTCCTTACAATGTAATTCAATTGAAAAACTATGTTGTTACATATTTCTTAACCATCTATTCTAACTCCAAGTAGTAGCTCAAGAATCCATTCTTCAAGTAATGCGATCGAAATCCATTTCTTCATGATTAGATTCAGCTCACTTCTTTTCTCAAGCTTCCTCTCTTTTCTTCGATCCTACAAAACATCAAAATGTAATCTTATCACATCATGTATTAAGAATCTAGAATAGGAACTCAAAAGAGTTAGATAATGGATTTTACCTGAAGTAGAGCCATACGTCTTGACTCTCCCATCTCTTAGATCTCTCAGGTAGTTAGGGCAACTTCATCTCCAATGCCCCTTCTCTTGGCAATAAAAGCAAATGGACTCCTTTGGCACAACACATCGGACAATCACAGACTTAGTTCTTTCTGGACTTCCAATGTTGCCAGTGTCCATTGAAGTTTGGGAGTTTGATTCACTATACAAATTTGCTTGACCAGCACGCCAAACCATTGCTGATTCAGCAGCTATAAGCAAATAGGTGAGATCAATTAGGGTCACGTTGTGGTCCATCATATAGTACTCTCTAACGAACTCACTATATGATTCAGGAAGTGACTGAAGAACCCAGTCAACAACCAACTTGCTTGAAATCTCGACACCCAACATGCTTAACCTATCAATGTGTGACTTCATCTCTAAGACGTGTGCACACACAGGTTTCCCATCTTCGTGTTTACTCGCCAAAAGGGATTGAGTGAGCTTGAACTTTTCAAGCCTTTGAACTTGTGGGTCAGGGAGAATAATTGGAGGAGGTGGAGGAAGTGAAGCGTGACTCTCATTTCCTTGATCGTATCTCGGAACGTCATCTTCATTTGGAAAGCTTGTTCCAAAGGATTTAGGAAGACCATTGTAAGATTCAGACATCTACAAAACGGGAGAAAATTCAAGTTATGTTGATTAGAATTCTTGATGTAACACCCAAATGAAACATCAAGCTAGGATCCAACACAATACTCTACAACCTAGAAGAGGGATGCCGTAATCTAGTTGCAAAATATTTGAAGGTAGGTAAATGACGATTTACCAATTTCCACCATGAAAAACGAAAGGAAGTTTAAGTTTTAAATGAATTGAAACTCCTAGATCTTTTGAGATTCATTGAACTTTTCAATGGCATGTCTAATCTCGATTATGCCCTACTATTTGTGACAGGGATGCCGAGGATCACAAACAAGGTGTGAATAACCATACGAATCACGTGGTGCGCCCAATGCTACTATCACCTAATCAATGTGCCGGTTAGCCACACACGCTCCATTGATCTATGATAAGCATCGAGCCGCCCTTCGCCACCAATGTCATCCCCAAATTAGTGTGCCGGTTAACCACACACGCTCCACTAACGTTTGACAAGGGTACGAAGTGTAATTCCATGGGTTAGCATACAATTTCACATTTTTCCTAAAGTAACTATGATTTGGGAATTTGTAAAAGCATTTAGTTACTTTGTACTTCATTATACTTATAATGGAAGGTTTCTATCCTATCCTACCCGTTCGGCTAACGACCCTCCACTAGTCAAGAGTGCGGTGGGTAAGAGTGGATACCCATTCAATCGCCATTTTATAGGCAATTTCCTTAAACACCCCTTATAGACCAGCTTCGTGAATGAGGCCTACTAACGGTAAGACTAACTGTTTACTCATACATATATAATAATAGACTTTTAATGTTATATATAGTATAGGGTGTATTTTACACTTTTAAAATACTAGGTGGTTTAACTTAGTAAATTATACTTTTAATTTAATTAAATGTAAACCAAAAACTTTATGGGTTTATTAAATCACTTTTAATTATACACTTTAATTAATTAACAAAACCATAAGGGTGTGATTTGAACTTTTCAAATTACTAGGGTTTTAGAATTTAACATTTCAAAATTAAACTTTTAATCAACTTTTAGATTCCAAAACTTGAGGGCAAGTTTTGAAACATTTCAAAACGTTAGGGATCAAACAACAAATAATTCAAATTAAACAATTAATTTCATAATTATCTATATTTGACCTAATCTTATTTTAGTCACTAGATAATTACCAAATAACTTTAAATAATCCATAATTATCACATAAACAACCAATATTTAAAAGATTTGAAATTATCTATTGTTTTGGCAAGGATGATCACTAATTTAAGATAAAAATCGGATTTTAACTTCAAAAGAACGAATTAGGTATCAAATCCAAGTCAAAACAGCAGCAAAAACCCGGAATTCCCTCTGTCTGACCCCTGGACTCGCCGAGTCAGGGACAGACTCCCCGAGTTCATCCACTGACTCACCGAGTCAGGTCGGGCAGAGGCTAAAAATCGATTTTTCAGCAAATAAAGTAGTTAAGCATCACATACAATTGAAACCAATCAAGGCTCTGATACCACTGATGGGTTTTATGCATAAGAACAATCCTATGTGCTCATACAAACCCTAATGCTTGGATCTAGGTTTCTCTATTGTACATGCTTTGAATCCAAGACTAATAAACTTAGATCTAACATATTATAAACTGAATTAGGGTTTATATAATTACTTTTGATTGTTATATAGCAATAACAATCAATTCCTTGCATGAATTGGCTTTAAGAGCTTAGTGCCTCAAGTGCTGCACCTCTAATGGAGTCACAAACACCTTATGCAACTTGGATGAAGAGGAGAAGAAAGGAGGCTGCCCAAAAACAACTAGAAACCCTAAAGAATCAGTTGTTCACGTTTTTGGAGCCTAAGGGGTCCTTTATATACTTGTGTGGGCTGCTAGGGTTTC
The DNA here is from genome assembly GCF_052625555.1 of Lactuca saligna. NCBI lineage: Eukaryota > Viridiplantae > Streptophyta > Magnoliopsida > Asterales > Asteraceae > Lactuca > Lactuca saligna. The sequence continues at coordinate 33,072,423 of NC_136419.1, read as the reverse complement.
AGTCAAAACCCTAATGGACAACTTAAACTCTAAGCAGCCCATGGAACCTTCTGGACAAGGCTATGGACGAAAATATGATGGGCTTCCATCATAATTTCGTTCACCCCTTATTCCTTTAGCATTCCTTAGCCCAATAACTCAATTATCCAATAATTGCAGTCCAGTCCCCTAAATTTAATTAATCTCTTTTAGCCACAAAATTAATACTTAATTAATTCTTGACTAATATTAATTAAACAATATGATTTCTCCTTTAATATATTATTCTCATAATATATTAATAAATCATATTTAAACCTTTCTCTCCTTAATTCATCCTACATATTGCTATGGTGAAGGCAACCCAAAAGGACCATGCTCATAATCGGGTCAAGTACATACCAAAATAGTTATGGACTTAGACACTAATCCAACATATACCATGCATGGATATCAAGATCAGACCTTTACATGAATTTTGAGTATTAGGAGGTTAGATCTATGAGTTAGAGTTACAGATCTGACCTCAGGTGGCTGAATGAGAAATCTGATGGGGCCAACTCACCGAGTCCATGGAATGACTTGAAGTGTCGTAGCGGGTATGGCCTAGTAACCTGGACCCAGTGTTAACTCATCGAGTTAAGAGTCAACTCAGTGATATGAGTGAACGCTAGGAAGAACGTGGAGAATACGAGTGGACTCGACGAACAGGTCAATCATGGTTGTTGACTCGGTCTGGCTTTCTGTTGACTTACTGGGTGAGTCAATAAGGGGCAGGAGGGACCAAGGAGGGGTAAAATAGACTTTTACCCATCCTGAGGGTAAAAAGGGGAAAAGAGGACTTAAGGAGTAAATGAGTAATAAGGCGAATAATGATCGCGATGCTTGTCTAATGTGTAGGCGGAGGCTAGTCCAGGGTTTTTGAGTGTTATCTATTACCTACTAGCCACCAGGTGAGTCTTAACACTATACTTTACCTAGAGTGGTAATTATGTGTGACCAGAGGGTCTTATGTGCTTGCTAGAGTTATGCATTTTATCTGTGTGATTTCATGCTATGTGCTAAATAGACCGGACCGGAGGGTCCAACGAACTATGAGGCCGGAAGGCTCTCAACGAGACCGGACCGAAGGGTCCAACGAACCAGACCGGACCGGAGGGTCCAACGAGCTATAGGACTGGAGGGTTCTACTGAGACACATTAACCGGAAGGTCTTACAGAGCTATAGCCTCGAGCGGCTAATTACTTGTGCGTGATATTTTGGGGAACTCACTAAGCTTCGTGCTTACCATGTTATGTGTTATGTGTTTCAGGTTTTCTCAGATCGAGGAACAGAACCGACTTGATTGTACACACCAGAGAAAGAATTATGTTTCGAGGATCCTGGATTATTAACTGATTAAACTCAGAGTTATGTTATGTAACTAAATGAATGATGTTTTCTGAAATATGTTATGAAGATTATATGATTAAAAATGAAAATTTATTTTGAAAATTCACGTCGTTACACAAATGCACTCTCCAGCTATAAGGACAAAGATTTAGGGTTAGGAGGGTTTGGTGTCTGGGAATGGTGGCCAGGAATGAGGCCATCATGTCTGCGTCACAAGCACGTATTCGAGTACGATGAGCGTACACTCAAGTACGTGCCACAAGGTAGTTCTAGGACAATTCCATGTGTTCATCCCAATGAGTCCATTTGTTTCTTCTGCCAATTGAAGAGACATTGGAAATGAAGCTGCCTAAAATACCTAAAAGGTCTTATAGATAGTAAAAGTCAATTCATGTGACTCTCTTCAGGTATATCCATTATCTGACTTCATTGTTTTATAACTTCCTATTCATAAACTATTAATACATAATGTGATGATCATATTTTTATGGTATTAAAGGAGCTAAGAGAAAGAAAGAAGCTTGAGCAAGGTGAGCTAAATCTGATCATGAGAAATGGACATTGGTTACATGGTTCGATGATCAAAATTTGGAGCTAGTACTTAGGAGTTACAAAAATTTTATAGATTGTTATTACTTCTTAGATATGTTTGGAAACATAGTTTTCATTTTATGCGTTTTAAGGACAAGTTCCAAATTTTCATTTATTTTCACTAAAAGTGAAAATTTGGTTTGTCTGCTTGCCTTATTTTATATTTCCTTGTAATGACATTTATGAAAGTGTTGGTTACATTTATAATAATATCAATATTAATTGTGAATTTGACTCTTATGATATCGCCTGTGGTATTGTCATAATTGACTAAGTGAAAAGAATTATCATCACCAAGTTTCAAATTGGATAGAAACTTGGAGTTACACAATTCAAATTTTGTGATGAACAACAATCTTGTTCTTTGGAAAATTATGGCTAATTCATTGTTCACATGTTTATGTGAGGCAAGTGAAGGACTAATGGATCTAGTACATGTGGATATGGGCTATTTAGATGCACCACAGAGGACGATAACTCTATTCGTCATGTTTTATTGATGCTTCAGTAAGTATGGTTGTGTTTTTAAGATTAAACATAATTATAATAGTTTGAAAGGATTCAAAGAGTAATAGAACGAATAAGAATAATTTATTAGGCAGAAAGATAAAAATTTCTGCAATATGAAAGGAAAGGATAATACTTTAGAATCATGTTTTATGATCATCTTAGTGATTGTGGATTTATATCGCAATTGATCATCGAAGAACATCTTAGTGCGATTATATGACTAAAAAGAGGAATAAGATATTGTTGGAAATAGGTTGATCAGGAGACGAGTTATACTTCATTCTTAATGAAGTTGTAGATTCATGCTCTAGTAACTATGAATCATATCTTGAAACTCTTTTCAAACTAAGAAGGTTGAAAACACCTCAAAATATGTGGAGTAAAAATGTTTTCTTACTCTAGCACATATAGAATTGGAGTTGTGATATTTTCATTAATCGAGAAACAAAAGATAAACTGAAACCTATTATATGAAGTGTTTTTTTGTCGAGAATCCAAACGAACTTTTGAATATATGTTTTAGCTCATCAAAGAACGTTCCTTGAGATAAAACTCATATGTCAAGAAGTCCGTGGGAATCATATTAATATTGAGAGTTTCAAGAGTCAAGTGATAATAAACCTTTTAGTTATCACTAGCACGAGACCTGAGGTTGATAACCTATCATTTTTGGTTGACACATTCTTATTTCTTTACGCTTCTAGTTGAGTTAGAAATGCTTATGAGTTCTATTTTCATTTAACTACAAAAGAAAAGCGTGTTGGTCAATGAAAGTGTATTGATCAACATGGGTGACTTGGTGACAACATGGAAGCACTGTTAGCCCTTGTGCTACCATAGGGTAATAAATTTAGAATAACAAAGTTCAATCCAGGAAGGAAAACCAAAACCTTTTCTTGTGATGGTAGATTGGAAATGATAGATTCACATGGATGAGAACGTATGCACCATAAAATCTAGGTGGCAAAGTTTTCGCTCTAATTATTGAGAATGATTGTGAGGAAATACTTTCGCTGGTAGATTTAAAGATCTAATAAAGATCAATATGGATATTGGTTATGTTAGTTGCATTCTCAAATTCACAATATGATTACAACATCCCTTTTCATATTTCGATTTGTGAGGAATGACAAGGAATTGTTTGAACTTTCAAGACATATATCTATAAGTTTTGAAAGGGTTTAAACACACACATGCTATCCAATAAAGGTGTATAAGCTTAAGAAGTATAGTTGGAGACTTATTTAAGCATCACGTAACAGAAATTTGTACTTAAGTAAGAAAGTCAAGAGTATTGATTTCTAGAAGTCCAGTTGATTTTTGGGTACATGTAAAAGCTAGTGGGAGCATAATTATTATGCTAGTATTGCATGTTGACAATAATGTTCGTAGCGAATTTTTTTTCAATTTGCAAATTGAAAATTTTGAGAATTGTTTCGCTATAGTAGACTTAAGGGAGAGGGCACTCATACTTCTTTTCAAATCTAAATGTTTAGATCGTCTAGTTTAACAGAACTTAGTCATAGACATATATGAATATGATGTTGAAATGGTTCAACATAGGAAATTCGATATATAGAAATATTATAGCAAGAAATTGAAAAAATATCAAATCCTTATGTGAGACATAATGAATCAGGTTCCATATGCTTCGGATATATGATCAATTAAATATGCTATAATATTCACTTATTCTAATTTTTCAAATGCTCAGAGCATTGTGAGGAAACTGATTAGAATTTTGTGTGACTAAAGTTGTTAAGCAATTATCAAGGAAATTCTAAGGTAATAACAAAGATTGGTTGCTTGTGAACAGTTAGAAGTATGATATTAATTTGGACAGACCATAGTGACCTGATTCTAGATTGAGATGATTCTTGATCATAATTAATGGTCATTTGGGAATATGGCAAATTTTCATAATGAGAGATGGTTAAAAAGTCTACATGTGAGTTAGAAAATTTAATGAAAGAGAAGTGTTCAAGTAGTGTACCTTGAATTTAAACCTTCATTACCATGGAATTGTTTATAGTAAATTGATGTGTTCAATTAGTAGTTTGAATTCAGTTTCATAAATTAGGAAATCGAGAAACAAAATCTTGGACTATGAGATTGATTCTGATCTATGTCTCATGTCCATACGATATCTTGTAGAACCAAGGAATATTTGATCTCTTATCTTAGTGCCAATGTATGATTAGATCAGATTTCAACAATGGCTTTGGAAAGCACTCTCTACTGTTTGGTTATACTTGTAATTGTAGTTATAGACTTATCCAAGTGGGAGACCGTTGGATTAAGGTGTCTAAGCTCATAACTAAATTGGTATAAACTTGCAAATAGAAACAAAGTCCTTTTTAGGTTACCCTCATAACCAGAAATAGCTAGAAATTATATTTGAAGAGAGAGAGAGAGAGAGAGAGAGAGAGAGAGAGAGAAATAATTTGTTAATATATTATGTGATTAATATATTAATTGGAAATAGATAATTGATCTGTTAATTTTTTATAATAAATTAATATGTGAAAATAGTTGAATAATTGATTTGTTAATTTATATAGTTAATAAATTAATAAAAAATCAATTAAGATTAATTAATTATTAATCAAAATTAATTGGAATTAATTAAAGGTCCAAAGGATGAATTGCATGTAATTATTCAATAGTTAAACAAAAGAAACAATTCTAGAACCCTCTATGGGATGGATGGTTTTGGAGGGGTTCCTAGGGTTTCTGGAAGTCTCCTAGATGTCTAAAAGGAAATGATTTAAATTAGGATTAAGTCTATTATTTAATCAATTCAAATCTTGTTTTGACTGCAAATTACCAAAACTATAAATAGGACCTCTTAGCTCATAATTTTCGTTCATGTCTCTACTTACATGCATAGGAATGAAATTTCTTTTTCTCTTCTCTTTTTCCTCTTCATTCTAGGGTTCTGGTACAAACAATTAGAGGCACTAAACTTTTGGTGATTGCTTTCCAAGGCTTTCAAGAATGAATTTTGTTTGGTTATTTACTATAATAATCAAAAGGTATGTAAACCCTAACTTTATGCTTATTTTCAATTATTATAAAGTTCCTTTAGGGTTCTTGATGTTCATAGTTTATTGTTATTAATAGTGAAAACATAGATCCAATTAGGTTGCATGTGAACTTAAGAGTTAAGTTATTTTCCACCTCATGCAAATATTTACAACCTACAAAACCCATCAGTAATAACCTTCTTTGCCTCTCTATTTACTTTTTACTTTATTTATTTTTATTTATTTTAGAGTTTTCTTGATTAAAATGAAAAAAAAGAAAGAAATTATACACCAATCCTTTAACAACCTGGCCAAACTTTAACCTACTTTCAATCCCGTCTCTCTCCCTCTTCCTTCATTATCGGAAATGTGACCAACGACCGTCACCACCTACTTTGCTGGAGATTTGTCCTTCCAAATCTTAAAACCCCTGTCACTGAAAACCTAAATCAGAGTATGTGGTTTTATCGAAGCTTTCTGAAGATGCTTCTGGAGACTGAGGACCCAAAGATCGACGACGATATGGTTTCTGATTACACATAGATTGTTGTCAGAGAAGGGGAATGACAAAGATGACATTGTAAATCAGATTGACGGTGCTAGGGTTGCATAGTATCGATGGTGACAAAACCCTAGTTATTCAGGTGACGGTGAATTTAGATCGATTAAGGTTTTCTGTAGGTGACGACGGCTTTTAGATCAGAGGTTGGTGGTGGTGGAGACGATGGGGGATGAAGTCGATAACCCTAATCGGAGCTGGATCTGGAATGGTGGTCATTAAAAACCCTAACGTCGTTATCTCCATCGATTTGGATTTTAGGTTTGTGATGCGAAGAGTGAAGTTTCATTGAGAATGGGAGAGGTTTGATGAGAAGGACAAAGGTCTGACAGGTTTCCTTAATCTATCTCTCTTATTCCCGACGTGTAAGCGCTTTCGTCGGAGCTAGTGGTCTAACCGGTTTTCTCCACTGTTGACGAACATATGCTAGAAGTGGGTGGTAGTTGGGTAGGAACATCTCATGTGTTAGACCGACAAGGGGTTGTGGTCCAGCGATGGTGATGGTCAACGAGAATGGTGGTCCGACGATGACAATGGTTCCGACGACAATGGTGGTTCGATAGAGAGAAGAGTAGGAAATTAGGTGAGTGAGTTAGTAGTAGGTTTGGATGGGATTGATTCTTTTTACATATATATTTAGAAAAATGGTAAATTAAATAAAAGATATAAAAAATAAAAATCCAAAAGATAAAATCATCACATCGTCACAGAAAACTAAATCAAACTAACACCAAAGAAAACTTTTGACCTTAATTTTGTTCGGACAAAAGTATGGATTTCAACTAACCCATCTGCTATTAGTGGTTTTGTTAATGTCATTTTTGTATTTTCTTTTTGTTAATGTCATTTTTGTATTTTCTTTGGTGGTATCGGGATACTATACTTGATAGTTGCTGTAAGTTTCCAAAAGTTTTCTCATGGACGCTGCAAGTTGCAAAATGGTTATTGCAACTTAAAAGTTCACTATCAAAAAATGATAATCTAATAATCGTCTTATCAAAGTTAAAAAACAGAACCCATATAATTATTTAACGTGACTTCAAGTTGCAATCACTTTAGCAACACATCCAAACACAACAATGTAATACACCTAAAAGAATCCATTAAATGAAAAATAGGGACTGTATTAAGTTTATAATTATATTGTCCATGATACAATTTTATCGTCGATCAAGTGTTAAAATTAAAATCTATGTCCCGGCCATTCTCGACTTCTAGGCCGGAAAAATGAAAAAAAGAATTAAAAAAAAAAAAAGAAAGAAAGCCCTTCATCGCTTCATCGCTATTTTGTTTACAAACTTCTCGACAAATGTTTCACCTTTTAAATTAAACATCTGCACACCTTGTTGGAGCAAATCCGAGCCTAGATTTCTTCGTATCATACATGATATGAAAGTTCTGCTGCTGATAATTGCCAATAATCGATAAAGAAGATCGTGGTGTCCCCAAAACTGCCAAGCACACAATCTCTTCGGGTTCAAGTTTGATGAAATAATTGTCAACAGGGAAATTCCACACTGCGCCATCGTTGAACAGGATCCCAAAAGATGGCAAATCTTTTTTATAATCCGCAATCCCAGAAACGTTATAACAGGGTTCAAGGATTGGGAAATCGTTAACCAAAGGGTAGCCTTTAACTTTCTCCATGAATGCTTTCTTGATGATGTTGTAAGCAGGATCAGCAAAGTAACTAAGAGTAGTTCCGGAATCGATGATGGTTCCCCCAAATCCATCTGCCGTTAAATCCCATGTGTGTTCAGGTATATCCAGGGTTTCTCCGGCGACGATCACGGATTTGATGTGAACGTAGTAGAAAACGTCGACCGGAGCTTCTTTGCCGCCGATCAATGAAGTGAAATTTAATTCCGGGTGATTCAAAAGACCCTTGTCTTCTCCGAAAATCAACTTGCTGCTGACGCTGGAGTTGCTGTCTCGATCAACAAGACAATAGGAAAAGGAATGGCCGTATAAAGATTGGAGTTGAGAGGCGAAGGATAGTGGGCCTCGTCCGAGCCCTAGCAATCCAGCAGCACCATGAAATAGACCTCGGTTCCAATGGCCGCAGCCGAACATGACATTATTTACCTGGACCTCCTTGTGCTGTTGTTTATGCCCATCGACATTGGTGGTCAAGTTCACTGTGAAAGTCTCTGTGGCGAAATCGCCGGTGGTGTTGGAACTGTCGCCGTACCAGTAAAAATAAGGGCATGATTGAGATTCATCTTCAGCTTTGCAAGGTCTGGAAGGTTCCGGGGATGAAACAAGGCTGCACCGGCGATCATGGCAACTGATATTCCGGTAAGATGATGATTGTTGGGGATCGTAATGGGGTCCTGTTTGTTCGAAGCAATCGTGGCAGGGTGTACATTGGATCCAATTCAAATCGCTACCAGTATCGAGTATAAGGGAGTAGTGTTTAGGAGGCGTACCCAGAAAAACATCCATGAAATACTCTCCAGAACCGAGTGTTACCCCTGATTTCAGAGTACCCATAAGCTTTCCGGCGTAACTCTCCACCACCGCCGGCGCTTCTTCTACTGCAAGCTTCAGCTTTACGGCAGAACTTTCATCGTGCTTCTTCGGATTCATAACGGTGTTGCGAATCTTCTTCTCTAGGATCCTTTTGTGAAGCGTTTGGATCCTGTTGACATCACTTGCGGCCGAATGGAATAATGATTCTTTAGCGGGCATGGAAGTTTGACCCGGTGATCGGTGTTTCAGGTGGAGTTTGACCGATTCAAATTCATTCCTACCTGTTTCTCTTCCGTCTGATGTTTCTGTTTTCTCCGGTGAGGAGAAGCCGCAATCTGAAGAAGAAGAAGAAGAATCCGAGATTCCATTAAAGCTTGAATGATTAGGTATTTCGATTCCGGCGAGAAGTGAAGAAGCATTTGGATTTAGATTCTGAAGATGGGTGCGAGCATGATGAACTCCGAAAGTAGAACCCAGAAAGCAGAAGATCAGAAGAAACAGAGAGCACTTGAACACCATCGATGACAGTCGATTCTTGTAAACTGAACAAAACAAAAACAGAAGGAAAGCTTTTATATGTTGTGAATTTGATCAAACTGCTTTTTGATTCATTGGGCTTTTAGGGATTGATTTTGTGGAAATGGGGAATGAAGAACGCAGACTCAAAATCAAGGAGGGATTGGTGGGAACATCATTTTGACTCTCACAAAAAGAGTTGAAAAGGGAAAAAGGAGGTTGGGGGAGACCACAACCATTTAATAATCCCTCCATGAGTAAAAAGGGTTTCCTCACGCTTAGCTTATTTTAACATTTTATTCAAATTAACTTTACTCGATAGATTTTATTTGATTTTTTATTCTGAAAAAAAAAAAAAAAAAAGTAACATTATTAAATTTAAGTTTCCAACAGTTATGAGACGAGAGGTAATTTCGCCTACCCTGCTACCCATTATATGAGTGTTTACTGTTTATAATTTATAATTCAAGTGGATTGACTGATCTTTTTAATTTGTTTTTGAGTAGGTTGTGCGACTTCGGTTTTAAAAGAAACTTTTTGTGTAATTTGTATTGGTCTCCTCACTTTACCATTTTTTTTCTACTAAGAAGTTATATAATTGTTGGAAACTTAATCAAAATTTCAAATATGATAATTCCATTAACCCACACGTTTAGAAGATTATGTTTTAGTCCCCCAAATTACTTTTGGGTGTGGATTGATTAGAGCATGGTTGATAGTCTCTTAATAGTTAAGCCATTAAAGAGTGTTCGATTTGTTTAATTTTAACTTTTGAATTGATTAGAGTCATATGCACTATTCAAATGGAAAAATGAATCTAAATCAATCACCTAATGAGAATTTACACTGATTACTCGTCTTTATCTGAATAAAATTCTTCATCAACATCTTTCCACCATCAATGTCGTTGTCCTCCATCATCGTCATTGACGCCCTTAAACTCCACCGTCGTCGTCGTCACCACTACCATATTGTGTGTGTGTGTGTTAGGGTTGAACTAGAAAAACAAGAAAATAAATACCAAATAGAAAAAGAGAAAAAAAAAAAGATTGAGGCTAAGGTTTATCTAACTTTTCTATCATAACCGCTGTCACCTCCACGATCATCGCCGTTGTTTCTAAAACACAACTTTCTCCTAACTATTTTAAGATTAGGAGAGTAGGTTTGAAGATTAAATTTATCTGGTTCTTTGTTATTTGGAATATGTTTTGAAATCTATGAGTTTTGAGATGAAGATTAGGTTTATTTAATTCTTAAGTTTTGAAGATTAGGTTTATACGATTCTTGGATTTTGAGTTGGAATTGCATTTTTTTTTTTTTTTTTTGAGGGGGGATATCCATGAATTTGATTGATTTGAATGTGTTTTGTAATTTTTAAAAAATTATAATTCTATACATAAATGATTTTTTATTTGAAAGTTAAAATGATATTAACATATCATTTGAGCAATCTCATATTGAAACCTATGTATCATTCATACAAGTCGTTGAGCACTCAATTGTACATTTGCTATCAAACAATCCTTTAATGATTTACCGAAATACAAATAAGTTAATCAGGATCACTGAAATAACTCAAATTCACCCTAAGAACATCATTTCAGCCAAATCATTTTTATTTTATAAATATATGTGTTTTGATTTTTTAAATCTTTATTATAAACAAGTAAAGATATGTCTTTTAAAATAAAAATATATTAATTCTGCATAAGGTTTACTTATAAATATTTTTTTAAATTACTAAACTATTTATAGTTACCACAATAATGGTTCGATTCAACAGCTTATTTATTTTATAAGATATGTTATTATTATATGAAGCAAGTTTAATCGTATTTGATAATAAGTATATATTGACGAAGCCAAAGGGTAATATTGGAATATGGTTTGAAGAGTCAATATGTTTGACCACGATATTTCTATATTCCATAGGACCAACAGTCCTTACACGGTTCCGTGGCCCAGCTTCTATATTTTGACTCGCCCATTGTCTAAGGGAACTGATATTTCCATTTGAAGTTTTTGCTATTTTCACTGAATTGACAACTATACCCTTAATTTTAATTTGTAAAAAACTTCAAAAACGGAAATCCTGCTTTTGTTTCCTAAAATTCACGACAAGAACTCCAAACAACACAGGATATACATCCGCTTCTTCCCCATTCGTTGCTGCATCTGCATCTGTATCTTCAGCCGACTTGACTGCTTCCTCTGACCACCAAATAAGAATTTTTTAATTTTTTTCTCAATCACCAAGGCAGTGGCGGACGCAGAAGGTTTTAGTAGGGGTGATGCTAATATTTTTTTTCCGAAAAAATCTAAATTAGTAGTGGTACCCGTATTTTAAGCTGGTGCACCTAATAGAAAAAACATAAAAAAACATAATTTTTTTTAACTACATACCGGAATCGGAGCAGTGACCCGAGATCCCGGGGCACCACTAGGGTCGCACCAAGGATGATTATTTGATAGTTGATACCAAACAGGGATTTAAAGATTTGGTTTTTCTTGCTATAGATATATTAGTCCTGCTATGCATTTCATCAAACACATAGTGGACAAAGCAAACAGAAAAGGATATCAGATCAGAGTTATTGACACACAGAGCAAACACTGCCAGCTAAACTCAAATAATATACACCCTTAATCATGTCGAATTTTATAGACTAGTGGATTTTTAACCAACGATTTTAATGGATTTAAAATCTGGCTTCTTCACTTCTTCCTTGGGCACAGTAATCACGAGTACTCTGTTTTCCAACGCCGCTTTCACCTGATCCATCTAGCATTCTCCGACAACCTGAACCTTTTTGTGAACTTCTCACTTCTTCGTTTGAAATAATGCCATGTATTGTTTTTATCTTTTCTCTCTATATTTTTCTAGCCGTTGATTTGTAGAATCTCGTCGCCTTGTAGATGCACCTTGACTTCTTGTTTTTTGATCCCAGGAAGATCAGCCTTAAACACATGAACTTCTGGGTTTTCCTTCGAATCGAAACACGTCCTTACCAAATCGGCCATTTCTCTTGATACATCAGATGCTAATGAAATCACTTAATTTTTGCAAGGATCTCAGATTTAAGACTGAAAAACGTTAAAAGATGTTGATTCATCTCCCACCGAAAGAAATTCTGAATGATCTACAAAGCCTACCATCTCTTTAAGTATATATTTACAAAATAAAATAGTGGTACAATTGTCAATATATTATTTTTTCGGTGGAAGGATCACAAATCTATGTGGATACATCATCTCCCATTGTCTAATGATGTGCGCGGAAATATTAAATTTATACCTAGTTTTGATGACTCCCTACTTTATATATATATATATATATATATATATATATATATATATATATATATATATATATATATATATAAGCGAGAGCGAGTTTGTTTGAGTCTTTCTTGGTTCTTGAAGCGTGAAATGCGTGTGTGAGCATTGTTTTGCCGTCTTACTAATCTTATAGCAAGCCAAAATAGAGTTTAGATAGGTAAGAACAAGTGCCTATTTCTTGCCTGGAAGATCCTGATTCTGATTCAGTAGTATGCCATATTGGAATGAAAGGAAAGTAAGCTGCTTCACGAACAATAGCTGCACGGAGTACGGTAGAATTCCTCGGTACGGTCATTCGGGAAGTCCCTCCGAGGACGAAAGCGATCAGAATTCGAACACGCCGCGTTTTACTGGGAAGGATCGAACCATGGGAACGAGTCTGTCTTTACTTTACCAGCTTCTCTAAGATAGTCCGTCCGGCTGCTCTTGCTGAAATCATTACTCTTCATTCTCCCGTGCTCTAGCAATTGCTACAAACTTAAATATGAAGAAATATTTTCTTTTTATCGATTTACAAAATAAAATTTATGTGATACCAATTTATACATTACTGTATCAGTTTATGTTGTAATAATGTAGTATTTTTTTTTTTTACCAAAATTAACACATGTTATTAGCAAATTTTATAATAAATTGAAACATAGTTTGAATAAGTTGATAAACAAAAAAATGTACTTCATTAAATAAATTGCTAAATAAGTAACCCTAATTATTAGTCAATTGGTATATGTATATTTGTCAAACAATTCCTTATACAAGAAATAAATCAGACGTTCAAAGACGAAACTCTCATTAAAAAGTTTATTACTACAAGTTTTTACTCTATCATATATATATATATATATATATATATATATATATATATATATATATATATATATATATATATATATATATATATATATATATATATATTCAACCTCTTGTTACAAATTGATTCTAACTTACTTTTAAAACTCTGTCATCGTAGGCTCCCATAACTTTTGTAATTGATTATTTATGGATGTTTGTTAATAGAGAACTTACATCAAAAGGGGTGTATTATTGGCTTTTATTTATTATTTTATTCTTTCTATATGTGATATTATTTCTACATTATTTTATATTTCTTATCATTAAACACCATTTAAAAATGAACTGTCATATAGTTTGAATTTTTGTTTATTTTTCTACTTTTAATTAAAAGTTATGTTTTAAGGTACTAATGATACACCAAAAATTTCAAATTTAATTTTCATACATATATCATAAAAAACAAGTACACATAAATATGTATTATTTTGTTAAATAACATTTTTATAATAAAAATCATTATTTATGTCTTGGTATGAATTATGTTCAAGGTATTAATGAGATGATCAGGAAGACTTTAGAGCCTAGAAGGTCTCATGATGTTATATTAGGTCTATCCGAGATATGTATTGTCGGTCTACAACATGTATCCAAAGTGTAGTTGGCGATACAAAGTTTTTTTTTGTTGAGATTGGGCTCCGTCAAGGTTTAACACTTGGCCCTTACATCTTCTTCATGATTATGGATGAGGTATCTCATGAGATACAAGGAGATGTACCATGGTGTATGTTTTTTTACAGATGATGTTGTCTTGATTATAAAAACTAAAACATAGTTAAATGCAATATTGGTTACATGTAATACTTTGTTAGAAGATAAAGGGTTTCGAATGAACACAATTAAGATAAATTATTTGTAACATCTTATTAGGGGTCATTTAAAATTTTAATTAATTAATTAATTTAATTAAATTAATATTTATCATGAAGAGTTCAATATATAATATAAGAATTAAAAATAAGTATAAAATTTAAACTTTAAAGATGGAGAATGAGTTGAGGGACTCGTTTTGCCAACATGCAAACTTGATGGTTAGTGTTGATCTAATCAAATGATTGATTGGCTAGGAGGAAGTTTACGTTGAGGTCAAAGTGTAAAATAAAGAGCTTCCCTTTTAACTAGCTAGGAATGAGAAAATGGAATGTTAGGACCCATTTTTACCAAAAAAAATAAAAGATAATAGCTAGATAGAGGAGTCTACCCCCCGTTAGCTAGAGGATCACTATTTGAGAAGAGGAGAGATCTCTGATGGCGATCTTAATGAAGATGAATCATTTTAGGGTTTCAAATTGAAGAAGAAAAGCAGACAATCCAATATAGGGATCTCCACAGTTGAATCGATGTACAAATCTCTTATTCTTCTCTAAAAACTGAACCTAGGTTTTGGGTTTGAACCCCAAATCCGATGATGGTGATTAACTAGATGTTATATGTAACATCCATCAAATTTACACCAAATTTAAACTTTTAATTTTAACAAAAGAAACAAATAGTAATCGTTTTTACAAAACATTTCCAATCATTTATCATCAGAGTGTCCCAAAACATATCATAAGGATGAGGAGCGGTACGGTCACGCCTTCGCCTTCCCTCGATCTCCTGAAGTACCTGAAACAATAAACTGAAAACTGTAAGCCTGAGGGCTTACTGAGCTACCCCCAAAATACCAATACCGAACTGACAGAAACCATGTCAATAATGATCAATCGATCAACATGCATACTGGGCCATCGGCCTGACTAGTCCGCCCTACTGGGCCTACAGTCTATCTGGATCTATCTCGAGCCTTCGGCATGACTGGTCCGCCACGTGGCCTACAGTCTCCCTGTACCGCTTATAGGGTATGTTGGCCTTCAGCACAAAGCAGGACCGCCTCAACCCAACCCACAAGGAAATAAACATGTGCGCATACTATCTTAGACAAGCATATACAAACATCAAGCATATCTATCTCACTGATCATCAATCATAGAATTCTCTCGTAACTAGAGCACCGACCTAGCAGGTCACTAACATACCAATCCCTACGGATCATAAAGGCATAACATACTGTCTCCCCTAATTCCAATCAGACAGATCATATCACATGTAGCATATTATAACAATAACAACTAAAGGGTCGACCTTGGTGCCGCAGACCCTATCGATATAGTGATGATAACTCACCTCGCAGATGTCGACTCGGAAGGTAGCTCCAACTATCGGATCACTCATCACAAGCTCCACCACCTATAACCATGGCACAATATACTCATAAGTCCTTAGCCCTATAAGGCACTCCATAAACCAATAGTCAAATCCTCATTAAGGTCAAAGTCCTCGGTCAAGGTCAGCAGTCCATGTTGACCTAAACTCGCCGAGTACACCCGGCTACTCGCCGAGTACACCCGGCTACTCGCCGAGTCCTTGAAGCACATTCCAACTCGTCGAGTCATCGGGGTGACTCATCGAGTTCCTTCGAATCCCGGTCAAACCTTAAGGCCACCCATCGAGTTTCCTCCTTGCAACTCGACGGGTATACACGCAAACATATCTTTGGCTAAAACCCATACGACTCGTCGAGTTATTATCACCAAATGAGGTCCGTAGATTGATTTAATCTCCTCATCCCACACACTGTTTGGAAAATTCTTAAATATCCACCACTACTTCCCCATTAGGGCTATGTTGTGTCTTTAAGAACTTTTCCCAAGAAATCCATGCCATATTTTTCGATTCCATATCTCCCCCCCTAAAAAAATAAACTCATCCCGATTTTTTAAGGCTTTTATTAACCTTAACATGAGGTTTATACATGGAAAATTATAGGGAACCAAAGTTGACTATAAATACGTTGCATAATGGTAAATGACCACCAAAGGACAATGTGGATGCTTTCTATTTTAAGAATTCCACCTGAAACTGTTCGATAATAGGATTCGAATGTGTTGCTCTTTCCATAGAAGCCTCTAAAAGAAGTCCTAGGTAGATAAATGGAAGGGAACCGATTGAGCAATTGAAACTTTGGGTCACAATCCTAATTCATAGTTTTGGGTACCAAAACCGAAGAGCTTACTTGTGGACATGTTCACCTTAAGACCTGATGAAACTCAAAGCATCTTAGAATTTTGATCATGTTCTTTGCATTTTCGATCGACCAAGTACCCATAAAAATTACATCATATGCATATTAGAGATATGATATGATCGGTCCTTGTTGTCGTGGTAGTTGAATGCCTTCAAAGATACCCTTTTCTTTTTCCATTTCCAACACCATATGTAGTCCCTCAACTCAAGTGATATATAAGAATATGGATAAGGGTTCGCCTTGTGTGACAACCCTATATTTTTCAAATCAATGTAACATTTAAAAGTCAAATACAACGAACTATTTGGAATCAACGAAATTAGCTTCAAAAATAAAGTGTGCTAAAATCTAAATTGGGATGCATCAAATGTTAGATAACGTGCCAAAGTTTCCAAAAACATAAAGAACATTCAAATCCGAGTTATAACGAAAAAGTTATGACCACTTGAAAATCCACGACACACCCGGTAAAACATTGCTAAACGTAAAAAGTGAAATTTCAATAAAGTGCATATTAGCCTTAGGTATCTAAACGAAAGTCGTAGATTACGTTAAACCGTGAACGTGCATAAAAAGAACGCCCAAATTGGACTTCGTATGAAGAAGTTACGAATTTTCTAAGTTTCGTTACAGCGGTAGACATGTAAAAACTCGAATTAAAGATAGAACGATTTTTAGCCAATGCAGCCTAAACGAGAGTTGAAGGTCTCCACAATAGGAGTACAATGGTAAAAAGACAGACGAAAACAGACGTCGGATAAAGAAGTTATGGATTTTTAACAGACTTTAGTAGTCCCGGCCTACTAAAAATATACTATTACAAATAAATTCAAAACTAGCCGACGGAGTCTAAATGAAAGTTGTAGAGCATAGTCTCACCTACGCGTGGATATAAAAAACATGAAAAACAGAGCTCGTACGCGAAAGTTACGGAATTTAGAAGTTGGAAATACAAATTACGCCCATGTAATTTAGTGTACGCCCAGCGTACTCAGACGCAGTGTTGCGTCCCATCGGCCAACAGGCTAGTTAGGCTCGAGTCGTAAGCGATGACGACTCCGAAGTACGCCCAGCGTACCCCTAGAGTATGCCCAACTTATGGGGTGTTTCAGCACTATAAATAGAGTGCATAAGCCCCGAGTTTTGGCACACATTTCTCAACTCTCCTCTCACTCTTACACTCTCTTAAGCTCCAGAGACTATCCCGACACCCTTTATTCCATACCCGAACCCCGACGAAGGTTTTACGCTATTGAGATCCCCGAAGAATCCGAAGACATAGTTTTCCGCAGTCGATGTTCAGCTCGATTCTAGTCTCACTCTCTTCAAACCGAACAAGTGAGTTCATACCCCTACTTTTCACGTCTTTTTCATGTTTTAGGGGTGGATACAAGTGTAATACGAGAAAACATATCGCTTTATATAGATTTAAATACAACATCTATATTATTAAAATGCCTCGATATCAACATTTTACTTTGCATAAAAAGTTAGTATTTCATCGAGTTATTATCACCAAATGGAACACACTTTCGGAAAAACTATAATGGGTATAGTTTGCGGGTTATTCATTACATTCTTATGTAAACATTGTGAAAAATGAAATACTTTCATCCGCAATGAAATATAAACTTTCTTTTTCGTAAATCTATTTATACTAAGTGTTGTGAGATATTCAGCTTCAACGTACTCTCAAGTATGCATTTCAAATCCTGTATTATAAACCATAATCTCTTGGAGGGAGAGTGTGATACTTGCGTATAGATCTATACGGGATTGACAAGTCCGCACCTAAACTGTTAGCTACAGTTAAACTGGCAGGTCTGGGGTGACAAATATCATAACACTATAATGTCTGAAGAACGTTGTTACAGGCAGTTTGTGTCAATAGCATGATTATAAAACTCACACGAAAGTATAAAAATAAGTTTGATTTACGAGACTCATGAATACATTCAGTATTTACATTATTTTGAGTATAAATTCACCTTCATCATTTGAGCACGAAAGATACTAAAGCCCTCCAACTTTTGGGACTTTTTCAAACTATATGTAGAAAATATTGAATTTTCCGGAAACCACATTCACCTATTTTCTTCTAAAAGACATACATTTTTCAGTACAAAAACACTTATGAACTCACCAACTTTATTGTTGACACTTTTTCGAAAGTACTTGTATTTCTCAGAGAATCAGTAATACAGGTAACCACCAGCTTTTAGAGAAGGAACGCTAAGGCGTCTATTATTAAAACATTTAAAATCATCATATTTGTAATATTCTTTTGAAACATGTATTACGCAACAATGTAAGTTTTTGTTATATATATGATGGTTGTGTTACTTTCTTTACAATATTCAACTATTGTGGTACTACATGAAGTCACCCACCCCTGAATGTTTCCGTCATTCTAGTTTGGGGGTGTGACACCTTGTCTATCCCCCGTTCCATACATAATTTTGAAGTTGCAGATCCATGTATAAGCGTTGAGACCCTTGCTGACAATAAGCATCCATGAATCTATGTATGGAAGTTAACCCTAAAATCCATTTGTTGTAAGACTGAATCTAGGTACCTCCAGTTGAAGCTAACAAAAGCCTTCTCAAAGTCAAATTTAAATGTAAATGTCTTCTTCTTACATGTCTTTATCTATGTAATGACTTCGTTTAGAATAAAACCAATTAAGTTTCAGATTAAGAAAACATTAGAATTTCTTTGAAAGTGGCTAACTCGCACATATTTAAAATCTTACTCCTAAATCATACATTTGTCCACCATTAAAATTGAACCCTCAACCTTTTTTGGAGAGAAACATATTTTCAACACACATGATATTACCGTGTCAAATGCCTTTTGGTAAGAAAATATTAGATAGGTTTTGAAAACCAAGGGGTCATAATCATTGTCATTTTATCGTACATTTTTTTGTTTTTCGTACGTGCTTATAATTATAAGGTAATGATACAATTTATAAAAAACCAAATAGATATTGATTAAAATGTCACTTCACAACATTAAAATTTCATCAAATCATGCTCACGTTTTTTGAGTTTTGAAAACCAAGAGAAAACGTGGAGTTTTGTGAATCTCATTACGTTTCTCTTTTCAATTTGCAAAACGTCAATACAACATACATGTATATTCTGTCTTTAAGTGTGACGAATTCATGAACTTACACATATGCCACACTAGTGATTGTTAACTTTATATTTAATTATTATCCTCAGTTATCATCTAGTAATAATAAGTTCTCATTATTTACATCTTTATAGTAAGCAAGTTTCGTACCATTTACCAAAAACCCGTATTGGGAACTTATGTTTTCAAATTTAAAGTTTTTTTGGGACTAAACTGAAATACACACTTTTTGAGTAGCTGAAAAACATTGGTTCTAATTTTAAATATGAAAAATAGAATATTAATTATTAAAGCATATATTATAATTTATTTGGCATCTAACTTCGTATAAACTAAGGAAGTGTCCCTGCTTTACGGGGTTAGATTTCAATTCAACACAATCCAACCACTAATAAGGACATCAGGGCTCAAGCTAGAAATAAAAGTCCAACAATTGAAATTATTCCAAAACAACAAGAAACTTTCAACAATAAAACAGATTGGTGAATTGAAAGCACCTACAACATCAAAGATAAAATCATCAAAAAATTTGAAATATGAAAGACTTGTCAATACAAAATAGGTGATTTAAAGATGACAACAAAAATGTGATATAATAGTAAAAATTGATTCCTTTTTAAACTACATTCAAAATACATTGCTATTTATTATCTCACAAAGTTTATCTGATAATTTTTACCTGAGCATTAGTTATGGGAGTTGCACCAGGGTACTTTACAAAGAACTATTTATCATCCTGGAGATCTATATAGCAAGGGTAAAATGGTCATTTTCTCACATTTAGACATTAATTTATTTATTAACTCCCCGAGTTTGCTATAATCCTCTTGTCCTGTTCAGAGAATGTTAATTTCTCACCATTAATATATTAATTAATAAAAAATATTATAAAGTTGATAGATTTTTAATTATCTATAAAGATTTCATAAGTTTACCAACAATATCACACAAGCCAAGATTCACAGTTGCACCATTGACAACCACATTGGCATCCCCAATCATCATCTTCTCCCATTAAAAAAATTCAACCATACCTCAAGAATGGTATCGATCTGATTGATAAGAGTGATCCAAAAGTGCAGAGATCTTTCTGATAATTGACCTTAAGCAGATATATAGTATTTTGCTTGATGAGTTTCCATGAGTAATTTGATGATTATACTATGAATTAAAAAATGTAATCATGTGGAGTGTAACTCTGAATGAAAACTCCATACAACAGAAAATCAGGTAAAAGGGTAAAATTGGAAGAAAAGAAAAACCAAAGCCTGATATTTGGAAAATACATCATGGATTACCTGCAAACTGTTGGTTTACTTGGCCATTGTAAATTGGATGATTAAATCTACAATTACCACCAGAGATACACACACCAGCTCTTAAATATTGTATGCAATTAAATACACCAAGCCATCCTAATATGTCATTGAATCGGAGTATGTAGCTTCTAAAATCCCATAATTCAATTTATATATAAAGAGGTTTCACATAATTTAAGCTAATAAAGCCTCTCCGTCATACAAATCAAGGAATTTATGGAGATTCAGTTAATTAATTTAAGATCAGTTTCAAGATTCAGAGCACATAAACAGGGAAAATTTAGGGATGATACGCACTAGTTGTGGACACAAATTTATAAAATGGTTATGGTAATATATTGCAAATACAAAAAATTGAGTTCAAGAGATTAACCTAGAATGCAATGAGCTGCAAATTGATTAAGGGGTTTAATTATTTACATTTTATATTAGTTTTTGTATATAACAAAAGGATGAAAAGATTGTTTTGCTTTGGCTGATTTGAATAGTTCATCAATGAGTTCAGATAAAGTTGGATATGCATGAAGCCATGAACAACATAGTTTTTCCTACATGATCCAAGATTGAAGAGAATTTACTTTTACTTTTTTAATAAAAGGAAACACCTGAAAATGTGACAAAAAATAGAAATGTACATGTAAACGTGTTCCCAAAGCGATTTTATTTGAAGGTTCATGGATGAGGTCAGCAGCATGCATTTCAAATGTGCAGACCCAAGGGTCTTTCATCTGTACAAAAAAGAAAATTTATTTAACCATGTGGAACATAAAAAAGGACATTTGCGTCTTTTTGGATAGAACATACAATGCTATAAAAAAAGTAAAATTATTTCACGATGTGGAATATGCTATAAAGTAGAATATGCATACATTCATTGATTAATCATTAATTATTATAAAATAGTAACTAACTAATTGTAAATATTAAAATAAAATGTTACTGAACTAAAGAGCGAAACCTGAGGTAGGTTTGCTGGCCACCACATCTCCAATGGATCAACCAAATACCTTCTCAACATTCATGCCCATCCATACCCTGGGTTTGTGGCGTTGATACCGATCGTCCTGGTTCCTTTTCACTTATTTCCAAGCTTTAATAGATGTATACTGAAAAAAACCAAACGAAATTGTAAAACTTGGCAACAAAAAAACACGAAGAAATGGGTAAAGTAGCAGTTCTTTATTTCTATTTATATAAGGTTTTTTAGTTGAAGCCATTCCAGACCTGTTGTCAATTAATTCTGGCTGGGATGGTGACCGGAAGGTAGCTGCTTTAGTGTATGTGGAAATCATAGAGGAAACGAACTGCAATCGAACGTCGACGATTCCAATAGTAGTATCGGTGGTGTTGTTATTGGGTTCTTTGTGAAGAAACAAACATAATCCCCTAAATTGAACCCTAGCACATACCGACCTCTCCCACGATGGTTGCAGGTACTCTAACACATGATTGCCAGCACAAAGGTGTCTATTTCTACTCCTAACTTCAATACCAAGGGTTTTTTTTTCCATAAGAACTATGAATCGATTTTGTGCAGATGGTATGAAGAAGCGGTACAAAGTCTGACGACCTGTATTTGAGATCTCTGAAGAAGGTGAAAGAAGTTTGGGAAGAAATTCAGGCGGTGGACTGTGTTCTGCAACTGAAGTGATGCAATTGCGACCTTGATTCATGTTCCACCGGTTGTGGTAGACTAAGTTTATGTGTTGCATTGTATTTTACTTAAATTAGAGGGTACCTAATTGTATTTATCTAACCTATATATATTAGGTTCATATGTATCGTATCTTTGAGATAATCAATAATAACACACGGTTTGATTTGGTATCAGAGCCAAGTTAATCTTTACCTTATCGGCGGCATCCTCACAACAGCCTCTTACGCAAGATAAACCCTAATCACTGATCTGTCAAGAAACTTCATGGCGACCATTGCTGCTTTCACTACACAGGAGAAAACTTCTCATAATTCTCATAAATTCGCTTTTACCCTCACACCCACAAACTATGGGTATTGGAAGGCCATGCTAAAACCCTTTCTCGTCTCCAACAATCTGTTCGGTTATGTCGATGGTACAATACCATGCCCTGAGCCCAAAGTCGGCACAGGAGAGACAATTACAGACAATCCTAGTTACTCTCGTTGGATTTCTAATGATGCTCATGTCCGTATGATAATCATCTCTACCATCTCAAAGGCTTCCTTCCAGCATGTTCAGGGTACTACCTCACGAGATCTATGGCTACAATTAGAACGTGTTTATGCCCCAACCAATTCTTCAAGAGAGTATACATTAAAAACCCAGTTGCTAAAACTCACCATGAAAGGCGATGAAACTCCTCTTGTCTATCTTGCACGTGCACAAGAATATGCTACTGCACTTGCTAATATTGGTGAACCTGTTAAAGACAAGGATCTGGTTCTTCTTGTTATTTCTGGGCTACGTGAAGAGTATAACGGACTCAAGTCTACCCTCTTAGCTCGTCGTCACCCACCTGTTACCTTCATTGAGCTACATGCCCTTTTGAGTGATCATGATTATATGATAAATAAAAATCTTACTGCTGCCCCTGCATCACAGCCACATGTGTTTGCTGCTTCAACAGAAACATCACTCAACATTAACAATTTTCAAAGCCAACTTCAGTCTCTACAAAGCATGGCGTCCCAGCTTGGCTTCCAACTTAATCCGATTGCTCCACAAAGTGCAACTCCTCAAGCTTTCTATGCCTCACGGCCCCCAAACAACAACTACAGAGGAAATCGTTGAGGAAACTCGCGTGGGAATAATTCACGTTGGAATTTTCAGAATCGATCTCATGGTGCCAACTCAGGTCCCTCCAGGAAATTCTCTTGGGCCTCCACACAAAACACTGTATTTGGTCATTGCAACCGTTGTGGTATTGGCCATCTTCCATCCCAGTGTCCAAATAACCAAGATGCAAGTAACTCGTCAAAACCGAATTTGCAGGCAAATTTCGCAACCTTTGCTGACAATGTCTCTACTTCCGGCACTACTTGGTTCCCTGACACAGGTGCAAACTCCCACACCACACCAGATCTGTCCAACCTTGACACCTCCGAGTTCTATCGTGGTCCTGATTCTCTTCATGTTGGTGATGGTAACTCTCTTCCTATTCTTCATATTGGATCCTCAAAATGTTATTCATCTAATAAAACCTTTAATCTTTCCAATATTCTTCATGTTCCTAATGTCAAGAAAAATCTCTTATCTGTTCAACAATTTTGTCAAGACAACAATGTTTTCTTTGAATTTCACTCCTCTTTCTTTGTTATGAAGGACGAACGTACTCGCACCACTCTTCTCATGGGACCAAGTAATAACGGTCTCTACTCGCTTCATCTTCCAAGTTTCAAGTCTTTAACAAAGTTGGCTCTCACAACAACTAAAGCTTCCTCAAGAATCTGGCACCACCGCCTTGGTCATCCACATCAACGTGTTTTTGACACTATTGTTTCTAGTTGTTCGCTTCCTGTTTCTACAAAACATTGTTTAGATTTATGTTCTGCTTGTCAGTTAGGAAAATCTTCCAAACTTTCTTTACCTAGTTCATCTTTTCGAAGCAATAATATTTTAGATTTAATTTATTGTGATGTTTGGGGTCCCTCACCTACTTTATCATTTTATGGTTGTCGGTTCTTTTTACTTTGTGTTGATCATCACTCTCGCTATATGTGGTTTTTCCCATTGACACATAAATCTGATGTTTTTCAAACTTTCACTAACTTTGTCAAGATGGTAGAACGACAATTCAATACCAAACTCAAAAGTGTTCAAACCGATTGGGGAGGGGAATTTCGCAATCTATCTTCCTTTTTCTCATCACTTGGGATCATTCATCGTCGCTCATGCCCTCATACTAGCGAGCAAAATGGTTTTGTTGAGCGACGTCATCGTCACGTGGTTGAAACTGGCCTTACTCTCCTTGCTCATGCCAATCTTCCCCAACAATTTTGGCAGTTTGCTTTTGAGACAGCCGTGTATCTTATCAATCGCTTACCATCTCGAACCTTATCCAATAGATCACCTTACCAACATGTCTTCAGTCGAAAACCTGACTACACCTTTCTTCGGGTTTTTGGATGTGAATGTTTTCCACACCTTCGCCCGTACAATAGATACAAAATGGATTTCCGATCTGCTCCTTGTACATTTCTTGGTTATAGCCCACTACACCATGGTTACCGATGCCTTGACACCTCTACGGATCGAATCTACATTGCTCGCCATGTTCGATTTAATGAGAATGTTTTTCCGTTCAAACGCCCACCTCCTCCTAGTACCACTCCTGCCGCTACGTATGTTTCATCTCTCCCAAGTTTTGTACCCGATCCTACTTTTACTACTACTATTGACGACTCACCTCCAACCACACCTCCTGCATCTCCTATAACTACTCCTTTGGCAGCATCGCCACCTATCACCACAGAAACTACCTCGACTGAGTCGTTTGATACCTCTCCTGATGCCACGCCACCTCCTCCTCCACGCACCCGTCCCCCACATTTACGCCCCAACCCAAAAACGGACTACACCTTATAGCCCCTCGGCATATCATGCTACTGCTTCTATTACCGAACCTACCTCATTTTCGGTTGCGAGCAAATCTCAGGAATGGCGGAATGCCATGTCAGAGGAATACACTGCTCTTATCAAAAATGGTACTTGGACTCTTGTCCCTCCAGTTCCTCATGCCAACATCATAGATTCCAAATGGGTTTATAAACTTAAGCGAGACCCCGAGGGCAATATTTCTCGCTACAAAGCACGACTTGTAGCAAAGGGTTTCAAACAACAAGCGGGTGTTGACTATCATGAAACTTTTAGTCCTGTGATCAAAGCCACCACAATTCGGGTTGTCCTCTCTCTTGCTGTAACTCAAAAATGGTCAATCAGGCAATTGGATGTTCAGAATGCATTTTTGCATGGTGACTTAAAAGAAACCGTTTACATTCGGCAGCCACAAGGATTTGTTGATCCTTCTAAACCTGGTCATGTGTGCCTTCTTCACAAGTCTTTGTATGGTCTCAAGCAAGCTCCACGAGCTTGGTTTCAACGCTTGTCCACTGTGTTGCATCGCTTTGGTTTTTCGGGGTCTCGCACTGACCCATCTTTATTTATTCTGAAAACAGGTCGGACTCGAATTTACATTCTAGTCTACGTGGATGATATCATTATTACTGGTAATAATGATGCGATGATTGCTCACCTCATTCAACAGTTGGGTTCTACTTTTTCCATTAAAGACCTTGGTCAACTGCATTACTTCTTGGGCATTGAGGTCGTTTCTCGTAATTCTAACCTCATATTGTCCCAATGGAAGTATATTTTGGATATTCTTCATCGTTCGGGTCTCAAGGATTGCAAACCGGTCCAATCTCCAATGACCACCACTCAGGTCTTATCTATTGGTGACAGTCCTCTCTTGCCAGATCCGACTATCTATAGACAACTTGTTGGAGCTCTTCAGTATGCTAGTATCTCTCGTCCTGACATTGCTTATGCCGTCAACAAAGTGTGTCAATTCATGCATGCTCCTACCGAAAACCATTGGTCCGCTGTCAAATGTATCTTGCGGTACTTACAGGGCACGACTGATTTTGGACTTCTCATTAGGCATGATTCGGGTTCCTCTCTCCAAGCCTTTACGGATGTTCATTGGCAATACTCTACATTTGATTCTTTACATGCCTTCTCGGATTCAGACTGGGCAGGATGCCCTGATGATCGACGTTCCACGGGAGGATTTGCTATATATTTGGGATCGAACTTGATCTCATGGACTGCCCGCAAACAGCGTACTGTCTCAAGATCTTCAACCGAGTCGGAGTACAAAGCCCTTGCAGATACGGTGGCTGAATTAGTCTGGTTGAAAGCTCTTCTCCATGAATTGGGAGTTACAGTTCAACGTCCTACACTTTGGTGTGACAATCTTGGTGCTACCTATCTAGCTGCTAATCCGGTTTTTCATGCTCGCACCAAACATGTTGAAGTGGATTTTCACTTTGTTCGTGAACGTGTGGCTTCTTGTCAATTATGTGTTCAGTTCATTTCTACTGCTGATCAGATCGCTGATGTTTTTACCAAACCTTTGTCTTCTCAAAGATTTCTCTTTTTACGCTCCAAGCTACAGGTCGTTCCCCGTCCTTAGCTTGCGGGGGAATGTTAGACTAAGTTTATGTGTTG
The DNA here is from genome assembly GCF_052625555.1 of Lactuca saligna. NCBI lineage: Eukaryota > Viridiplantae > Streptophyta > Magnoliopsida > Asterales > Asteraceae > Lactuca > Lactuca saligna. The sequence continues at coordinate 33,045,454 of NC_136419.1, read as the reverse complement.
CATTGTATTTTACTTAAATTAGAGGGTACCTAATTGTATTTATCTAACCTATATATATTAGGTTCATATGTATCGTATCTTTGAGATAATCAATAATAACACACGGTTTGATTAATAGCAACAGTAAGTGTCTCCGACCGACCATTTTTCCGATTTCTGTTTTCAACACACGCACACAGCTATTGATCTGTTCTTGAGTATAACTTGTTTAAATCCGAAGATTTGATCTTGTATTTCTGTGGATACTAAATGAAAATGGTAAAGTTCACCAAACTATGGTTACACATAAGCATCAATCGATGATCCGACACGATCTGAACTTATATTTCATCCATTTTGTTGGTGTGATGATGCAGATAAGAATGGATGGCAGTTAGTAGATTGTTGGATTATAGAATAGGAAGCGGTGGGGAACATCAAGAAAAGTGTGTATGGGCGGTGGGTTGTTTGAGGAGATAACACATGGTCATGACGTGTTATCTATTATAGAGATAAAATCAGATAAATAACAAAAACAAAAAAACAAAATATAAAATATAAAAGTGGTCAGAAGCAAGTATTGTCAATCTGGTCCAATATATATATATATATATATATATATATATATATATATATATATATATATATATATATATATATATATATATATATATATATATAAATGTGAAAGTACCTATTGTTCATAAAATGTATCAATATATGTCTTATTTAAGTATTTATATATAACATTCCACCAGGAAAATAAAAACATTTAGAATGCGTTTGGTTGTTGAAAATTGTTTTCATTTTCTAAGAAAATGTTTTCAGAAAATAGAGTTGAGTTCTCATTTTTAATTTTCAATGAAAATTTTAGAAAACATGTTTGATTGAAATCGGGGGAGTTTTCATTTTCCATCTTAGAAATTTGGAAAATTGTAAAAATCACTTTTCTAATTTACAAACAATTTGGAAAACTGAAAATTTCCATTTTCTTGGAAATTTTTGGAAAACTGAACAAATCAAACGTGTTTTCAAAATTTTTGTTTTCTTGAAATTTTTTCCTATAAAACTGGAAAATTTTCGAACAACCTAATGCACCCTATAATTTGACATGACATTTACCTATTTTCAGTATTTGCAGCGTATTGTAATATATTCTTATAGATTATAGTCCTAAACTAACCCAAGAAGAGGTAATATACTACAAACGCAATTCTGGCATGATTCTATAAAGGTCTATCTTCCAAAAACAAGTTGTCACAAAAGGGCTCTATCAAACTTCTTTTTTATCTATCAAGAAACTAGTCGACTTCATATAAGTCAACCCAAAATCAGGTCTAGTAAACCAAAGGATTTAATAATAAAGAGAGTAAATTACATGAATCGATCATGGTTTGGGCAATATGTATGTTTTGTCTCTATTTTTTATTCGGACCGTACGTGCGTAGTGGTTTTGTTGCATTACATCCATGCGAGACTTAAAATGGCTAGATTATTCTGATGTGTTTATTTTTTTTTTATAAGTTTTATGTTTTTATTATTATTTAAAGTTAAAACAATACGGTCTATCCCTGTGAAACAGTCTAATTTTTCACTTCTTTATCTAGTGGTGGAGCTAGATGGGGCGTTGGGGGTACTACAGTACCCTCAAAAAATGTATATATATAAAAAAATATATTATTTGTAAACATGTTTCATGTTATTGTACACTCAACTAAATAGATTATAACATATTTTTTAATGTCTGATATTAGATACCTACAATATATCTACCCCATATCAAAATTTTGATTCCTGCTCACATCCTTTCTTCACTTTCAAAGACCACTACTTACAACCACCAAAATGGAGTTCTGGAACCGATATCTTTAGAACCATTGATTTTTGAAAGATGAAACAGAAAACAAAACAAAAATAAACAAAATGGACTTCAAACACATATAAACCCGAAAAATAGATTAATTTCATCTTCAAAAACCTATATCGAACCACAAATTCTAAATGAAGATGGATACGAGAAACTTAAGCCACATGAAAAGAATCGTTGTTGATTTGATTTTCAGAAATCAACTCCTACTTGCCAAAATTCATTTTCGGAGCTACTTCCGACAAAAACCACATTTCCAGACAACTGAAACGGTGGTGGATTTCAGAAATCAATTTCAGATAGGTTTGATTTTTCAAGTTTCAGATAAAAAATCGATTGTGTTCAATTTTGAATATTTACATTATATATATATATATATATATATATATATATATATATATATATATATATATATATATATATATATATATATATATATATATATATATATATATATATATATCATGATTAAATCTGACACTTTAACATGTTCATGCCTGTTATCCTGCTAAAACTATCAAATAGAACCCATAAACTATGGTTTTAATTGAAAAAAATGATTAGTCAAAATGTTGGTTTTATTTTCAAACTAACTAATATAATTTAAGTTATTTGTCATAAAACCATGATTTATGTACGGTTGACTCTAGCCTCATTATGAGACTTGTTTAAGCATTTTGGCATCATATTGGGCTTAGTTGGTTCTGGGCTCATTCATAGGCCACTTTAAGTCATGTGGATTTGATTTGATATCATACATTTGAAATAATTTTCTAAATCGTAAGTTGTAATATTTCCTTTTTATTTATTTTTTTATTTTTTGCAAAGTAGTCATACGGCCATACCGTTAGGTAAATTTGTATTGCGATTCATCATTTGTTATTCAACTTCTAGTGTGAATATATCAAGCAGCTCAATAATTATATATTTATATATAAAAAAAAACATAAGGTAGTTTTTGTAGTAATTATGCACGAAGCATGATGGACAATACATATAATAAGAAATACTCGCGTTGATCTAAAATACTTTTGGTCCTATTTTTTGATAAGTTTATTATAAATGATTGGTATTAGGAATGATAATCGGGTTGGGTTCAAATTGGCAGGTCACAGGTTAACAATTAGAAAACATAAACTCAAGCCAACCCAAATAATATATGGGTTGGCAGGTCAAAAGTTGGTGGGATAGAAACCTCAACCCAACTCAACCCATATAACCCGTTTAAGTATATGGGTTCGCGGGTTTACAAGTTAGCGGGGTCACACAATCCATATAACTCATTTAATAAATAAACAATGCACTTTCAAAAGTGAAGTTTGTTTTAACATAAAGTCATAAAGCAATTAACATAAAAATATGTTTTCGACATAAATTCATAAAGTCATTAACATCTAACATAAAATTGAAAAATAAAAACATTCATACAAGATGAGTGCGTTTTTCGTTCATGACTTGTAAGTATCTATTAATGACGACATGTTTTTTTTTTTTTTTTTCTTTTTTGATAGGCGTCGCAGACACACACTAGATACATACGCATATAGAAGGAATACAATGATACGAAATATTACGAATACAAAAGGATATCAGATTTGATTAATAATTAAATATATCTATTTTTTTAAATGTAATATATATATATATATATATATATATATATATATATATATATATATATATATATATATATATATATATCAAGGTTGTCAAAATCGGGATCCTACCTAGGATCGATTTTGGGTTTGCAAGATCAGGATCGAGATCTTAAGATCCCACAAAATAGAATATAATTTTAATTTATAATATTTAATCATGAAAACTATTTCAAACATTTAGTTTTTCATTCAAAAGTTATAAAAACTTCAAAATATTAATCATAAATCACAATAAAAAATGATAAATGGTAGATTGGTAAAGGATAAAAGGCATAAAGTGGTAAAAAAAAATCATTTGCAAAAAAAATAAATAAATAAATAAATAAATAAATAAAAAATAAAAATAAAGGAAGGTAGGATCGGATCGGATCTCGATCCTACGATCCTACCCCAAATACGATCATTTTACGATCCGGATCGTTTTTCATACCTAGGATCGTAGGATCGTACGATCCTACGATCAGGATCGCGATTTTGACAACTATATATATATATATATATATATATATATATATATATATATATATATATATATATATATATATATATATATATATATATATATATAAGTTGGTGGGTTCACGCGTGAACCTAAATAGGTAACCCAACCCAACCTATAAAATAAATGGGTTAGCGGATTATCGAGTTGACGATTTGGCGGATCAAAAATCTCAATCTAAACCCGTCTATTTTCGGGTTGAGTTAGTATCGGGTTACGGGTTTTGATCGAAAGTTGTCACCTAATCGGTATGTCAAATATGATCATAAATTTATTTTATTACACTATAATATAATATTATGAATAAAAGGTTTGGAGGTTGAATACATCAAAAGACATTTGTTGTAATTTTCAGCACTTTTTCTTATACTATTATTTTTCACTCGTTAAAGATAAAATATAATTCAAACCAGCTTATCCTCGTAATTCAAACGAGTGTATTCAAGAATATTCAAGGATGGTGTTCCTTGGGCGTTAACAACTTTTGTGGTTAATTAATTGCTAACAGTTGAGTTTGAGATGTTGATTGAGAACATGTTCTTTGAAAGCAATATTTGATATTTTTTATGATATTTCGAAATCTTATAATATTAATCATCGTGTTATTTTTAATTTTGTTGTGGATTAAGAGTGCGACTTGTGCGTAGACCTTTTCAAATGTTGATCCAAACCGACCCGCAACCCGTAGGATTTTAAATGATTAAACTCATACTCTTATCCATAGGATCAACGGATCAACCCTTTTACCCGACCCATTTACAATATTAAGTTTAGGCCATAATTATACACTAAAACACATATGAGATGATCACCAAAACCAAAAAACATTCGTTCCAAAATAAACTTCAATTATAGTAACAACAATTAACAAACGATTTCAAATTTTCAATATGTCGATTTCAATACAATAGCACACTTGATTGTGGATTGTGGAATTGTCGATCACTCGATTGTAGTCTTTTCTTCTTGTTCTTGAATGTTTCAATATGTCGATTTCAATACAATAACACACTTGATTGTGGATTGTGGAATTGTCGATCACTCGATTGTAGTCTTTTCTTCTTGTTCTTGAATGTTGAATATCGATTGAAGCCTTTTCTTCTAAAACAATGTATGTTAGAGTCGATTATATTGGGACTTAGGAGTCGATTGAATTGTGAAGTGGAACGACCAACTCCCTGAACATGTACATTGTGAAGATTGATAAATGTATTATAACTTATAAATAATAAATTCATACTTTAAATTTTTAAACGGGTCAGATCATAAACAAATCGATAAATAGTGATTCATATACGACCCTTTTAATAAAAGGGTTAAAGTGTACGGATTGTTAACGGGTAAATGAATCATAAAATATGATCCAAACCCATTAACTTTGCACGGGTTTGAAGCGTATCAGGATCAAAATCCACTCCATTGTTAGGACTAGTTGTGCGGCATGTTTAGAATTAGATGTGCATACATTTCAATACACGTGATAACAATCAAGAATTCTTTATTTACACATAATAAAATTTTAGATTCATCAATGAATCTATAAATATACGAAATAATTATACAAACTTATTCAATTATACTAATAAAAAAATATAAAAAAGTTTGAAATAAAAAGAATATAAGAGTATTGTTTGTATAAGTGGATGGAGTCAATAAAATTTTGGAGGGAGCGGTATCAATTTTGGAGTCAATAAAATTGTTTGTATAAGTGGATGGAGTCAATAAAAGTTTGTATAAGAGTATTGTTTGTATCAGGCCCGGGTGGTACCAATCGTTCCAAGAGGTTCAAGCTTTAATTAGTTGTATTTCATACATAAAACTTGTATAAAAATAATTTTGTATGATTTTAATTAGTTTGTGAATTATTTTTGTGTGTTTTTAATATTTTGTAAGTTAGTTTGTATGATTTTAATTAGTTTGTATTTATCTTAACATAAAAGTTTTATTTGGGTTGGAAGTAGTTAACTTACTTGTGCAATGAGAATGATAGTAATGAAAAGAAAACAGAAAAATTGATATAATAGTAGGATCCCAAATGGGTTGGAAGAGATTGGACTTTGTTAATTCTAAGAATTTGAAATCCAAAAACATTCTTATGAAAATTACTGCTTCAATTTTACGCCAATTTTTCATATGTTATCGCATAATAATTACTCTTAAGTTTTTCATATGGTGTGTAATAAGATGTAAATAATTCTATTCTAAATAGATCACTAATTTATATTGCTTTTATTATTATTATTATTTATTTTTATTTTTTATAATGTTGTCTCAAGGTAAAAGCATGTGAAATTCAAACCATTAGTCTCATTTTTTTAGTGTTTCATAACAAAGAATCTTTTCTTTTTTTGAACGGATCATAACGAATCATCATTAGGCCAAGTGGTATACATATAACGAGAAGACCCGTAATTGAGTTGGCCACGAACAACGGGTGTGCATACCATCCCGTTGTTTCATGGTGGCTCGTTTCCGTGACCACTCGTGTTCGGGACAACAGACTCGTATGACCAATTGGATTGCAGCTCACGATTTGAACTTTACACTAGCCGTTGAACGACTAGTTTCTTTAAAAAAAAAAAAAAATTAAACTATATATTTACCTATAAATACAACATATTTACTCATTATTTTTTTACACTATTTTTTTCTATCTCTATACACAATCTACATATTAAATCTTCACAACCAAAAAACATGGATCCCAACCAAAATACCCCTCCAAATTACAGAAATCGCAAACCCGATAACGTTTTTGCGTTAGATACAATACCTCGCCAATTCCCGATTATAGAGTCACCTCAAGGCGGTTTTCTCAATCTACTTCAAACCGGTTCCACTATCCAACAAACACCACTTTTTTAATAACAATATCAACATTTTCCGTCTTTCCAACAACAACAAATTTCACAACAATACAAACAATTTCAACAACTACAACAATCGTCACAACAACAACCTCCAATTTCACAACCACCAAGCTCACAACCACCACTTTCACCGGATTTTATTGCAGAAACGCAACCTTCACCACCACCTCAACCAAAAAAGAAAAAAGGGAAAAAACCGGCCCGACCTACTACCGCCCAAGAAAGGGTTCCATGGACAAAAGAAGAAGAAGAAAAGTTAGCGGAGGCATGGGTGGCAGCTTCTGAAGATCCAATTGTAGGCGATAGTCAGTCTTACGGAAGTTTTTGGAAAAAAGTTTGAGCCATTTTCTATGAGTTAATGGAAAGTGAAACTCGAAACGCTGATCAAATTACTTCGAAATGGCGAGATATTCGACTAAAATGCACCGAGTTTGGAGGAATCTACAACAAGCTCCGAAACATACGCAAAAGCGGTTCGAACAATTTTGATATTTTCAAGGCGGCCATGGAACAATTTGAAAAAACAACGCCAACATGCAAAGCTTTTCCGTATATGAAACCATGACTAAAATTGAAAGACACCCCAAAATGGAAAGAGCAAATTGAACTAACTTCGCAATCTTCCGGTTCAAAGCGTTCGAGAAACCCCGATGCAACTTCCCAACAATCGGACGACCAAACACACATCGATATGAACTACGATCCGCTAGATCTTGAAAACGACCAACCACCTCATCAGCCCGTTGGAAGAAGTAAAGAAAAAAAAGTGGTGTCAACATCTTCGAATTCTAGTGTTATGGATATGTTTGACGATAATTTTGATCGATATGTGCAACCTCAAGAAACGAAGGCCGAGGTAATTACTCGGATGGAACAAAAAGTGATCGAAGCACAATCATCATTTCAAGAGGCATAAGCGACGCTCCAAACAAAAACGATATAGAAATCTTGAAAATGAAAGCGGACGACCTCGAGGAAGAAGACTTGGAACTTTTCCAAGAGATGAAAGAGTCGGTTCGAGCCCGACGTAGGCGTATGGAGTAGTTTATTTTATTTATGGTTAAAAATTTTAGTTTTTTTTAACGTTTTTATTTTTTTTATTTTTTTAATTTTAAGTAATGTAATTTTTATTTTTATTGTTAGTTTTTTTTTTAAATTTCAATTTATGTAGTTTTTATTTAATGTAATTTGGTATTTTAATTTAATGGAAAAACTAGTATTAAAAAATGATTTTAATGTATTTTTAAATTAAATTTAAATAAAAAAAAACAAGGTGAAGTGGTGTGTTAGTGGTAGGTATCCCATGGTAGTGGTTTGAGAATGTGGTGTTGATATGACACCCACCACATATGTGATATGTGGTGGGTATAACGGATGATATTAGACACTTTGATTCATCTTATGATTTAAATGTCTTTTTATTTCCCGACACCTTTGTTCCGGCATACAAAAAGGTGAAAATCTATAAGGTTACTTTTCAAGTTTATAATTAGACGTTATTTATTCGCTCATAACATTGCTATGTACCTCTCCTGACTACGGGACACTTATGTTTGAATTTCACACTTTGGTTTGAATATGTCAATAACAAAATTGTCCGTCCTTCTAACAAGAAATTGCTTGTAACTTTCAATTCTTTCAATTTTCTTACAGTAGTTTCCTTAGGCCGGACGGTATGGTATGCGGGTAAGGGTGTGGGAAGAGTCCCGCAAGCGGGAATACCGCACCGTCGGTGCAGGGAAGGAGGTGCGGGGAGGAGGGTGGGGGATGAGGATGCCATATTCTCACTCTTATTCTATTGGTCCATTAATTTTTTTTTCCTTTTTTTCTTTTCTTTTTTTGATTCAAAAGGCTATAAATACCACAACATTCAACTATTTTTTTAACCGATACCTTATAATTCTCTCCAAAAAATATTAATCAAAATGTCATCATCTTCATCATTCGATTCGACGGCTCTAGAGGAGGCTAAGTTTATCGGTTCCATCATAGCGAAAACGGTTGCATACTTTCAAAACCGACTAGGTGAAACATCACGTGCACGATTAAAGCCAAGAAAGCCGCGGTTGCGTAGAAATCGTGAAGCCGGACACGATCGTCTTATAGAAGATTACTTTGCAGATGACGCTATCTATGCTTTAAAGTTCCGATGTCGGTTCTGGATGAGGAAGGAACTATTCTTACGTATTGTTGGCGATTTTGAAGACCGCTTTCCATATTTCCAATAGAAAATGGATGCGAAGCGGATAAAAGGTTTACCTTCCATTCAAAAATGCACGACTGTAATTCGTCAGTTAGCATATGGAATAGGCGCAGACAGATGAGACGAGTATTTTAGGATGTCAGGGCGTACTGTGCAGGAGTGTGTGTACAAGTTCTGCAAAACGATCTATTTGGTTTATGGGAAACGATATTTGTGCAAACTAACTATGAACAATATCCACCAATTGTACACGGTGCATGAAGGCAAGCATAGATTCCCTGGAATGTTTGGTAGTATCGATTGCATGCATTGGAGTTGACCATTATGCCCCAACACATGGCGTGGTCAGCACATGAGAGGCGACCACAAAGAGTCGACGATTGATCTAGAGGCTATCGCATCGCATGATCTTTGGATATGACATGCATTCTTTGGTCCAGCTGGTGCAAACAATGACATCAATGTGCTAGACCAGTCGGCGATATTCAACGATATCTACCTTGGAAAGTTGCACGATGTACATTTTCAAGCAAATGAGGTAGCATATAAGCGTGGATGCTATCTTATTGACAATATATATCCTCCATTGTCTGTTTTTGTGAAATCGTTTACATGTCCTGACGACCCGAAAAGGAAAAAGTTTAAAGAGGCGCAAGAGTCGGCTAGGTAGGATGTAGAGCGAACATTTGGTGTACTTAAGAGACAGTGGCAAGTACTAGTAGTCGGGGCAAGGTCATATGAAGTGAAAAGTTTATGGGAAGTGGAAGTCAGATCCTGTGGTTGTTGGGCTGTCCACTGACTTGGAGAATCTCACCAGGTGTATTGCTTCTATGCATCTCCAATCGAGTGAAGACCAAATCGCTTGCATACTGACGTTTGATGGGAAATTCAAAGTGGATGTCTTGAGAAAAAAGATTGAGAAGAAACCATCACTCATTATTAACCCTCTTCAAATCGATTAGAGTAAGATCATTCCAATAAAAGTAACCACTTTCATTTGGCGGGCTGCTATGGGTAAGATACCCTCAGCCGTGGCTCTATCCCACAGAGGCGTTAATGTAGACATGTATTCCTGCAACTCTTGTATTGATGGTTTGGAAGATGTAAATCACATCTTGGTAAGATGCCCATACGCCATTTCTATCACAAATTATATACTTGGGTGGTGTGGATTACATCAGGTTAAATTTCAAAGTATTTAGGAGGTGATCCATTTTGCAGCTAACCAAGGTAGAAGCCGAAAAGAGAGGGATAGTATCACTGCAATTTGCTATGGGCTCCTTTAGAACTTATGGAGGGCTCGAAACGATCAGTTATTCCAGGCGAAGTTCATTTACCCTTCAAGGGTAGTGGAAAATATCAAGTCTTTGGTATTTACATGGCTTAAGTGTAAAGGCAAAGGAAATATGTGTACTTGGGAAGATTTTTGTTTTTCTCCTTTCTCTGTTTGAAAACTTTGTTATGTTTTGCTTTTACTTCTCCCCTATAGTTACTTGCTATTTGGGTGAGTGTTAATAATATTATTGGCTGTTTCCAAAAAAAATGTAATGTATGCATGTATTATATTGCATAATATGATTATTGAAGACGAAGGAAGAGCGATATGTCGGTACAACGAAAATGAAGTTTTGCCAAATGTCAAAGGAATAGCCGTCGATACACAAGAGTATAGGGTGAATAGAAGAGAAGTACATAATCGCGACATTCATCACGCACTTCGTGCTGATTTGATAGAACACATTTATAGGATTCATATTCAGCCGCCGATAGAATTTTCTCACGATGATTTCTTTAACGAATCAGACGAGTATTATGATATGTTCGTTGAGAGCGAAGATTCTGATGATGAGAGTGACGCTCGGGAGAATGATGAAGACGATGAGATCGATGACGAGGATGATTCCGAGTGACGTATTTTTGTTTGTTTGTTTGTTTGTTTGTTTTTTTTTTTTTTTTGTTTTTTTTTTTTAAATTTTCTACTTATTTAAATATTAAGTTTAATGTAAATTTTATTTTATTTAATGAAATTCTTTTATTTTTAGTATTAATTTACAAATTATAAATCATAAAAAAAAATTAATTTTATTTAAAAAAACAAAAAAACAAAATAGTGAGAGAAACTTCCCACCCATTCCTTGGATTTAGGTGAAAAAAAGAAAAATAGGCCCAAAAAAGTGAAAAAAAACTTTCGACTCATACCCTTCTTATAATATACGGCAATATTGTGTTTTGCTTTTGGGTAATGTCACTTTCAGATATATTATCTTTTAAATTACGATAAACAACAATCAGCGGTTAACAAAAGTCAAACCCAACGTATAAATTGGGGTAGTTTTGTTTTCTTTACTTTTAACTTAGACTAAAAAGAAGAATTCATCGACAATAGGATGTTAGTGGATAAAATATCAAGTAAATAATACGGACATGGTCTAAGCTCATATAGAATACATGATCTCATATTTCAATTTTTTTTGTTTAAAAATCCAATTACTCAATCTTTCCTTCACCACCAAGCATTCTCAAAACTTAGGGTGATTAATCTTTGGAAATATATATATATATATATATATATATATATATATATATATATATATATATATATATATATATATATATATATATATATATATATATATAAGTGGGTTCAATTGAGAAAATAAAAAAAGTTGAGAATGAGAGAATCATTCTCAGCCATTCATATAATCTAAGCATAAAAGACACGATGACAAACTTGTAAATATCGTAATAACCTTCGATCTCAAATACGTAACTATAGAGAATTCGATAACTGTTCGTTCACCATCAAAAATTTTCCTCCAACCTTCAATAATCATCCAGATTTCTTCAACTAAATTGGAATTTCTTCGCTGTTCATGAAATTGGAATCGGAGTTATGGACTCGCAATCACAGTCGACATTGATGGACTTAGAATCAGTACTCACAGGTTCCCAATCGGATTTTTGGAAATCAAAATCAAATTGAGAAATCGATCAGAGATAGGATGTCGCATCTGAAGTCGAAATCGGAAGTATATGATGATTTGAAATTGATAACTTGATGTTTTTAACATTTTTAAAATAGTTAACTTGTTTGCACTCCAACTGTTTGATGAAATGCATAAACTAAATTATCACGTTATATTCACATATGAATATGTTTTCTCATCTGAATCAGTATATGATTATTAAAAACACAAAACAAATATGCAAGTTTGTATGTTATTCATATGTGAATAACATAACAAAATTTTATATATTTGTCAAAATACCTTCAATATTCATAAGTGAATATACCTTCTAATATTCATATGTGAATATACTGTGTAATATTCATAAGTGAATATATCATCTAATATTCACAAGTGAATATATTCTATAATATTCACATGTGATATACCATGTAATACTATGTAATATTCACATATGAAATATCATTTAATACTCATAAGTGAATATACCATCTAATATTCACAAGTGAATATACTATGTTAATATTCACAAGTGAATTCATCGTCCAATATTAAAATATGAATATACTATGTTTATTATATGCTATATTCATATATGAATGATACTTAAATTGTAAAAAAAATCATACTTTTTATTCATAAGTGAATAACGAATGTACTGTAATAAAACCTGATGCATTGTTATTCATTTATAAATAACGATAGCTGAAAATATAAAAAAAGAATTTTATTTTTATTTTATCTTAAAACTATATCAATATGGATGTCTATTTGTAGAGAATAAAATATCATGAATTTTGGTATATTTAAAATTATTTTTTGATAAAAATAGCTTATAAAAATTAAAAAAAAAAAACGAAAAAAACTATGTTTTTGTATATATTAAGCATAGTTTAAGGAAATATGTTATGTTGGAAAACACATGTGCATTCGTTTCCTATTTCCGCCGGTACGTTGGAGCCTTTTGCGGCAAAAATAAATGATTGGCTGAGAATGATTCCCCCATTCTTAACCTTTTTTTTCTCAATTGAACCCTCTCATATATTTCCTATTCAGTTCCTCGATTCTTCGATTTTGCGTCATATATGGAACCCATAGGGCTTCTGGATTCCTCTCATGTCATTTGTGTGTGTTTGCTAGGGCCAAACTGATATCGAGGCTGACGGGAGGAGGCAACAAACACAAAAAGAAAAAGGAAATCTATCGGTGAGAATTTCTACAACAGCTAAAAGCTTCTTCTTTTCATTTGTACCTTCTGGTGTGAGTTTTAGTTTTTTTTTCAGCTATCTTTTTTATTTGTGATGTTTGATTTTCTGTGATCTTGCTTTTTTGGTCAGCAGGTGGTAGTTCGAACCCCAAATGGGGGAGAACTAATTATTTATGGAGAGGGTATCATGATTGGATCAACCTTCTGTTCTAGTGCCAAGGCTCGATAGTATCTACAACATGGGTGTATGGGTTATATTACATATGTGGTCGACACCTGAGTTGGGAAGGAGGTTTTGTTTTCGGATGTGCCCATGGTTAGAGAGTTCCTGATGTGTTTTCCGGAGGAATTTCCTAGTGTGCATCCTGAGAGGAAGGTTGAGTTCAAGATCAATTTGGTCCCTGGTGTTGCCCCGATTGATAAGGCGTCATACCGATTGGCACCACCATAGATTCAAGAGTTGTCCTCTCCGATTCAGGAGTTGTTGGACAAACAGTTTATCAGAATGAGCAGTTAGCCCTGGAGAGCACCAATCTTGTTCGTGAAGAAGAATGATGGGTCTCATTGCATGTGTATTGATTATCAGGAGTTGAAAAAGATAACAGAGAAAACCGTTACCCACTTCCGCAGATTGATGATCTATTCGATCATCTGCATGGTGCATCTTGATTCTCCAATACCGATTTGAGGTCAGGGTATCATCAGATGAGGGTTAGATAGGAGGACGTGGAGAAGAGGGTGTTTCGGACTCACTATGATCATTATGAGTTTGTGGTGATGTCGTTCGGACTCACCAATGCGAGTGTGCAGGCCGATGCTCGATCGCTCAATCATTTTTTTTTAATAGATGATATCTTGGTTTATTCCAAGACTAGGGAGCAACATGAGGAGCACCTTTGAGAGCTTCTGGGAGTTTTGAGGCGGTAATAATTGTATGCCAAGTTCTCGAAGTGTGATTTTTGGTTATGGGAGGTCCAGTTCTTAGGACACCTCGTTAACTAGAACAGGATATTTGTCGAGCCGACCAAGATTGAGGTTGTTATGCAGTGGGAGGTTCTGAAGTCTCCCTTGGATATCAGGAGTTTTCTGGGATTGGTAGGGTATTATCGGAGATTCATTCAGGATTTCTCCAAGGTTGTTGTACCCCTCACTTGTATGACGAGGAAGGGCATAGATTTCTAATGGGCCCCTGAGCACCAGGCTACATTCGAGACTCTGAGGCATAATTTATGTGAGGTCCAGTGTTGACCCTCCTTGAAGGTGCTGAGAATTTTTTGGTATATTGTGATGCATCTGGGGGGCAGTTATTATGCAGCGGGGGAGAGTTATTGCTTATGCTTCTCAGCAGCTGAAGCCACATGAGGTTTGATATCCGACACATGATTTGGAGTTGGGAACAGTGGTGTTTGCTTTCAAGATTTCGGGACATTATTTGTGTGGGGTCCGGTGTACTATCTACACGAATCACAAGAATTTGAGATATCTCATGGATTAGCCGAATTTGAACATGAGATAGCATAGGTGGCTTGATTTGGTCAAGGATTATGACCGTGAGATCCTTTACCATCCAGGAAAAGTGAATGTGGTCACTAATGCTTTGAGCCGCAAGTCGGCTAGTTCCACGGTTGGGAGTTTATGTATAAGGATTTCGATTGATTCGCCACTTCTGGATTTTGTTGAAACAATAAGTGACTCTCTTCAGCTAAAAGGAACCACAAACTTTTGCACTTGGTGATACCGCAAAGAAGCTACTACCGGAGAATGTTTTTGTATGTTGAAGAACTGTAGAGTTGAAGATGAACTGTAGAGTGATGTTCTGCATGAAGATAGTTTAAGTTACTTTAACTGACATTTCTTGTATTTATTATCTGGTGAACCATTCATGGTCACCGTAGTCAGTTACTTTTAGATTATTTTACTATTTTGATGTAACTTTTAGGACTCTATAAATAGAGCTTCCCACTTCATGTAATCCTTACCAATTTACCAACTATCAATCTATCAATCACTGAATATTTATCAATATTAGATTGTTCATCTCTTTATTTTAAGTTATTTTAATTGATACTTAACCGAGTCCCTCTTCACTTGTGTTGTTCATCTTAAACTAACTTGTGTTTGCATGCAAACCTTGTTACGATTCAAACTGATGTCTATTTGTTTACTGGTTATTGATATAAACTTGTTGCTATTTATTTTCCTTACATTTCTGCAATCTAACTATTATTATTGTTGAGCTAACAAGATCCATTGAGATTAACTTTAATTCTTCAACTTATTATCTTATACTAACATTTGTTCAAGTTTTTCTCTCAACAATTGGTATTAGAGCCAAAGTTGTTGCCTTTTAATTCCTTTCAAAATCGATGCTTTTGTTCCAAAAAACTCTGATTTAAAAGGCCTTTTATACCACTAAAGCTCATAAGAAAATTAAAAAAAAAAATGGCACAAGCTTATTCTATAAATGTTTCAAACATTGTTGGTGGTTCTAATAGAGCCCCAATACTTGTTTCAAGTGAATATCATCACTGGTCCCAAAGAATGGAAATATATCTAAAGAGGCTCGATAGAGATGTGTGGAGAGCTATAAAAGAAGGACTTCATGTCCTTATTCTCACTCCTGTTGCAGCAGACTGTGCTCAAGAAAGACTTGGTGGTGGTCAAGCAACCATGAACATACCTACCAACAATGACTTAGAGAAGATGTAGAAAGATGCAACAACCTTCTACGAAATCTTGTGTGGTGTTGCTCCTGACAACTTTGACATCATTATCAAATGTGAGTCTGCTAAAGAGATCTGGGATGTTCTAAAAAATCTCTATCAAGGGTCTGAACAAGCTCAAGACAAGAAGTTTACAACAGCTCTCAATGAGTTCACCAACATTAAAGCCTTACCTAGTGAAAGCCTTGATGACTCCTTCAAGATATTCAACCTCATCGTCACGAAACTTTCAAACGCTGGCACTGTAAGAGCCAACCACGAAACAAACCTATAGTTTCTGAATGGTCTGGGTAGACATTATACTACAGCTAAGATGATAGTCTAAGGAGATAGAAAAGTCCAAACTCTCTCACTGTTCAAGATATGTGGTGAACTTCAAGCTCAAGAATCGATGGTGTTAAAGGAATGTGCAGATCTTGGTGGACAACTTGATTTGATGGCTCAAACTCCACAGTTCAAAACTCCTCAGTACACATATCCTACATAATCATCATACCCACACTCATATGACAAGGCGTCACAATTGTATGAAGCTGATGTAGAACTTGATGATGAAGTAGAGTTTCATAATGCCATTGCCCTGGTCAGAAAACAGTTCAACAGACTCCCACCACCATCCTTTCATAAAAAACAACAGTTCACCAAACCCCCTTTCAATCGCAATTTCAACCCGCAGATTAACCATCCAAGATATCCTAGAAATCCTCATCATCAATCACAGCTGTAAAATTCTCCTTCAAAAGAGACACCGCAGACCAACAAACCTTCATACTTTGGTACCACTACCGAAGAGAAAGATGGAGTCATTGTTTTCCATAAGTGTCATAAAGAAAACCACTTTGCCAAAGACTGCAAAGAAAACATGGTAAAAGATAAGGCATTCTACCTTAGAATGGCTCAAGAAATGGAGGAAAAAGAAAAAGGCAAGAACTTATGTTGTTAAAGTGAGAACAAATCATCAAGTGCGGTCCTCGGGTGATGAAGATGAAGAGATTGAAAAAAATAAGAAGAAAGGGAAAAGGGAAAATATGCATGGTGGTAACGAGTGAGGAAGACGGATCAACGAACCTCCAGAGGAAATTATTGCTACATGGAAAAAGATGGAACTCTCAACATCGTCGAGCAGGTAAAAATTATGATTTAGTCTAATGATTACAACATGCATGATTGTGAAACTTACTTAGAAAGACTTAATGACCTGTTGCCGTCCTTACAGACTACAACAAAGCCTTAGATGAAAAGAACATAGCGACCCAAGAGTTGTACCATGTGAGAGGAAGACTAGAAGACAAAAAGCTTAAGATCACTATGTTAGAAAAAGACTTGTTGATATTGCCATATTTATACATATTTTTAGGAAATTTTTTAATACATTTTGACTAATAATTTGGTTATTTTCATAGATAAATGATACTTATAGGATTAAATTGTATTTTTCAGCCAAAAGAAGTCATTTTGAAGAATAAGGACTAAAAGTTACATGAACCGGAACTTTGGAGGTTGAAAGCTTAAGAGATGAAAAATTCAGCAAAAAGGTGTACTCACAATGTGAGAAGCAAAGTCTCACGACGTGAGCATGGTGATTCTAGAAGATAAACATCCGGAAGCCAAATAATTCGTGTTGCATACGGATACATTCGAACTCACGACGTAAGGAGGGAAAAAATCAGAAGCGATAAATATCCTTGATCCTCACGATTTTTGGAGGTTGGCTGGTGAGAGAAGAGTTACCAAAAGACGATTTTCAGAGTTTTAAAGGCTAGAAACTTGGTAATACACCAAGGAGGAAGAAGAAGAACATACTTAACTTTTCAATTTAGTACATTACTATGCTTTTGATTATGAAGACTATTTGTTTATTTGTGACTATTAGTAGCTAAATCTAGCTACTCCTGTTAGCTAGATGAAGCTGGAACTCATGTACTAGTAATTTGATTTTGGATTCTTTTAGGTTAGTATTTGCTTGTGTTGATTGTTTATACCTAGCATGTTAGACTTGGGTACTTAGGATTGCTTAAACTCATGTTCTATGTAGTTAGTGAATATTGAATTGCATGAACTTGACACCTAGTAATTTAGTGACCATTGAATTGCTAGAGCTAGGATCTAACCAATCTTAGTTAAGTAATCAAGGTATTAGTTTTGGCTGTGCTAGAGAACATATCTTGTGATCATAATATTGTGTTTACTTAATCAATCTACGTAGCTCCAATCCTTTAATAATTGATTTTGTGATAATATGTATGACTAAGCATAGATCTACATGAATTAATTCAACAATAGTAAATTTGGACTTGAATTGCTAATAACATATTAATTGGAAACCAACGAGAATTATCCTTAATTAATAACTAAATAATGAGGGAAAGTGGATTCGAACTAACACAAGAGCTTTTATAATTGATTGAATTAGTTGTTAATAATCTAAGTTTATCTAAACTTGCAAAAGTAGATATAAACCAATTACTTTGCTAGAATTTTAGGTTAATTTCATAGTAAGTAGATTACTTAATTAAAATCGTTCCTTGTGTTCGATGCCCGAATTTTGTGTTATACTATTTGCTAAGGGGTACACTGCCAGGGGTCGAATAGCTGGTAGATTATGAGGTAAAATTAGGTGTAGCTGTTCTGACGCATCAAGTTTTTGGAGCCGTTACCGGGGAACGGTTTATTTGATTGATAATTTATTTGCTTTAGGATAATCTATCCTTTTTTGTGGGGTAAAATCTGCAAAAAGCTAAATTTTCAGCTTAGTTTTTGCTTCAATACTAAACTCACGACATGAGCCTTAAACTCATGATGTGAGTTCACTGGTTTTTCGTTATTCTTCGTTTTTCTTTTTTGTTTAGATTTTCAGCGACAACACGAGGTGGTGATCTTTACTATGCCCTGGTGGCCATTCAGTAGGAAATTTTTGTTGTATTAGTGTCTAAGTCCATAACTATTTTGGTATGTACTTGACCCGATGGTGCATGGTCCTTTTGGGTTGCCTTCACCAAAGCAACTTGATAGGATGATTTATGGAGAGTAAGGATTAAATATGATTTATTAATGTATTATGAGAATAATATATTAAAGGAGTAATCATATTGTTTAATTAATATTAGTCAATAATTAATTGGTAATTAGTTTTGTGACTAAAAGAGATTAATTAAACTTAAGGGACTGGAATTGTAATTATAGGATAATTGCAATTTGGGCCATGGATTGCCTTGTATTAAGGGATGGACGAATTCTAATGGGAAACCCATAAGGAAATCGTCCATGGGCTTAATTAAAGAAGTCTATGGGTTGCTTAGGGCTTAAGCATCCAAATTAGGGTTTCCTTGTTAGATAACCCTAATAGCCCAACTATATAAAGACCCCTTAAGGCTCAAAAACGTGGCTAATGTTCTTGTAAGGGTTTACACATGTTTTTGGCAGCCTCCAACCTCTCTCCTCTTCATCCTCTTGCTTATGGTGTTTGTAAGCCATTAGAGGAGTGATACTTGTGACTCTAAGCCTTCCAAAGTCAATACAAGGAGGAATTGCGATTGTTATTGCTACATAAAAATCAAGGTATGATCTTAAACCTAATTACATATTAATATGATTACTTGTATGCTAGAATTAGGGTTTATAGTCTTGGATTCAAAGCATGTACAATAGAGAAACCTAGATCCAAGCATTAGGGTTTGTATGAGCACATAGGATGTCTTATGACCAAAACCCATCAGTGGTATCAGAGCCTAGCTTGGTTTCAATTGTATTGATGCATTGTATAACTAGAAAATCGTTTTTTGGGCTTTATGGCTGAGGAACTCGGCGAGTAGACCTCAACTCGGCGAGTACAGTGTGGTACTCGGCGAGTTCGAGCGTCAGATAATGCTTATCTCGGGATTTCTTGCTGTTTTTGCATATGGATAGTTACCTTATCATGTTAGATCAATATAAATCCGATTTTATGATATATATGACTATATTCTTGATCTAATTAAAGATATTTATCAATTAACAAGATAATTGTTTCCTTATAAGATAATTGATTAATTATTTTGAGTAAATTGATAAATTGTTTTGCAAGAAATCATTAAACAAATCAAATATGGATAATTATGTAACTAAATGTTAATTTAAAATTATTTGTTATTTGATCATTGTTGTTATGAAAAGTTTCACATTTCCCCTTTAGGTTTTATAGTTTAAATTTGAACCCAAAAGTTTTGAAGTTTTAAAATTTAAATAGTTAAAACCCTAATGTTTTGAAAAAGGTTTCAAAACTTGCCCTCAAGTTTTGGAATTTAAAAGTTGATTAAAAGTTTAATTAGGAATGTTAAATTCTAAAACCCTAGTAATGTTTTGAAAAGTTCAAATCACACCCTTATGGTTTTATTAATTAATTAAGGAGTATAATTAAAAGAGGTTTAATAAATCCATAAAAGTTTAGGTTAACCTTTTAATTGAATTAAAAGTGTAATTGTTAAAGTTAACCATATAGTATTTTTAAAAGTATAAAATACACTCTATACTATATATAACATTAAAAGTCTAACATTATATATATGTATGAGTAAAAGTCAGTCTTACCGTTAGTAGGCCTCATTCACGAAACTGGTCTATAAGGGGTGTTTAAGGAAATTGCCTATAAAATGGCGATTGAATGGGTATCCACTCTTACCCACCACACTCTTGACTAGTGGAGGGTCGTTAGCCGAACGGGTAGAATAGGACGAAACCTTCCATTATAAGTATAATGAAATACAAAGTAACTAAATGTTTTTCAAATTCCCAATCTTAGTTACTTAGGTAAAAGTGAATTGATGCAATTCCATGAAATTACACTTTGTGCCCTTGCGAAGACGTTAGTGGAGCGTGTGTGGTTTACCGGCACACTAAATGGTTCTAAGCAAAGGTAGCAAAGGGTGACTCAATGTTTGTCATAGTTCGGTGGAGCGTGTGTGGTTTACCGGCACATCGAATAGGTGATTGTAACATGTGAGGGCACCATGTAGTTTGCATGGTTATTCACACCCGCTTTGTGATCCTCAGCATCCCAGTCACAAACTAGAGGGGCATATCGAGATTTAAACATGCCATTGAAATGTTCAATGAATCTCAAAGGATCTAGGAGTTTTCATAGATTTAAAACTTAAATTTCTTTTTCGTTTTTCATGGTGGAAACTAGTGAATCGTCATTCACTTACCTTCAAATGTTCTGCAATTTGGGTTACGACATCCCTCTCCCGAGTTGTAGGATATTGTGTTGGGTCCTAGCCTTGGAATTTCATTTGGGTGATTTACCAAGGACTCAATCAATTAACTAACTTGAATTCGTTCTTTCTCCCGATGTCAAAGTTCGACAACTATGGTCTTCTCAAATCCCGTGGAACAAGCATTCCACATGAAGATGATATTCCACGATTCGATCGAGGAACAAGAAATCATGCTTCACTTCCTCCTCCTCCTCCAATTATTCTCCCTAACCCACAAGATTGTGAAATTGAAAGGTTCAATATCACTCAAGCCCTTTTGGCAAGTGAACATAAAGAGGGCAAGTCGGTATGTGCACACGTCTTAGGGATGAAGTCACACATTGATAGATTAAGAATGATGGGATCCGTTGTCGGTGAAACGATGGCTGTTGATTGGGTTCTTCAGTCACTTCCTAACTCGTATAGTGAGTTCGTAAGAGAGTACTATATGATGAACCACGACGTGACACTTATAGATCTCACCTACATGCTTATTGCTGCTGAATCAACAATGGTTTAGCACAATAGAAAAGCAAAGTTGATTGGTGAATCTGCCTTCAAGACCTCTATGGATATAGACAATGGCAATGAAAGACATGCAATGATCGAAAAGTTTGATCATAAGAGAAAGGCGATGTCTGAAGTAGTTCCATGTGTTGTTCCAAAGGAGTCAATTTGCTTTTATTGCCAAGAGAAGGGGCATTGGAGACGAAGTTGCCCTATTTACCTAAGAGATCTAAGAGATGGGAGAGTCAAAAGTATGACTACGCTTTAGGTAAGAATCCACTATCTAACTCCATTAAGTTCCTATTCATTGATTCTTAATACATGATGTGATAAGATTACATTTGAATGTTTTGTAGGATCGGTGAAAAGAAAGGAAGCTTGATAAGAGAGCAAGATGAATCTAATCACAAGAGATGGATCTCGATCTCATGGACTTGAAGATTGGATTTTGAACTTAAATAGTTATGATAGAGTTGTTAGAAATTTTCTTTTTACATAGTTTTCAATAGATTTTGCAAGGACAAATGTTTTTCCGCTGCTTTTATAAATAAAATAAATTTTGTTTGACTTATTTATTTGTTTACTTCCTTGCAATGAAATCGTTATGTGAAAATTGATGTTTACATATTTCTACAACGAATGGATATGATTCTTAGTTATGTTATTTATGGAAATGTCGAGAATTTACCAAATAGGGAGAGTTTCTCATCGCCCAAGTTTCAATTGGACAGAAACTTGGAATCATGCAACTTGGTTGCATGATGAATGAGAAATTTCGTATTTGGAAATTGGACTAATTCATTGACAAAGTGTCAAGTGAAGGACTAGGAGATCGAGTACACAAAGTTGTGTGTTGATCAAGTCCACCATAAGAGTAACAAAGATATTCGTTATGATTTACTAAAGGCTTAGTAAATATGACGACACTTACAAGATTAAGTGTAATTTTGAATTAATTAAAGGGTTTTGATCAATAGCAAAATGAATAAGAAGAATCAAGTAGGCAGAAAGATAAGAGTTTCTCCATTCTAAGAAGAAGGGAGAGTAGCTTTTATGCTTTATGATAGGTCTTAATGATTAAGAACCATATCTCAATTGATCCTCTAAGTGAGTCTTTGTACAATTGTATGTCCAAGAAGAGGAATCAAAGATTGATGAAATGGTCAAATCAAGAAGACAATCATACTTCGTTCCAATAACAAGTCTTAAAGTTAAGATTGTGACATTGAGTGAATAGTGTTAAGAAGGTTTATAACATTCATCAATTGTGGAAAGTTGTGATGTCTTGGATAAGACAAAGACCAACTAAGACCAAAATTATGAAGTGTTTTGTTTTGATAAAAGCTACACTAACTCTTGAATATTTGTTTGTCAAGAAATGTTTTGACAAGAGAATCTTATATGTCAAGGAGTCAGTGGGAGTCTTAATGGTCTTGAAAGGTTTCAAGAACAAATCAAATAAACCTTATTGATCATCACTAGCACACGATTTGAGGTTTACAACCTATCGTGAAGACATTATTTTGTTTCTATGCCAATCCAATCAAGTTAATTATGCATATGAGTCCTATGAGTTCTCATTTGAATGCATAAAAGGCAAGGACCTTGATCAATGGAAAGTACATTGATAGGAAAGGGTGAGCTGCTTAACTACTTGGAAGACGTGGTGGGCAGCTGTGCTACCATAAGGCAAGAAATCAAGATTAAGAAAGTTCGATCCATATGAGTTTGAATTTGTCGTGAACTTTGGTTTTAACAAATTCACATGGATAGGAACACATACACCGTTTAAATCTAAGTGTCATAAGATTTCCTCCTTCATGAAAATGATTGTGAGAAAATGCTTTCACTAAGAGAGATTTTAAAAGATAGTGGTTGTAAAATTGCATTCTCGAATTCGATCATGGTTACGGCATCCCTTTCCATAATTTGAATTGTGAGGTTTGGCAGTTAGTCTTAATTGTTAAGACACACATATGAACTATCTAAGGCAAAGGTGTATAAGTTCAAGAAGCCTTGATAAAATATTATCAAAGCACTAAGTATTAGAAACATGGACTTAAGAAATTCAATAGGTATTTTTTCTGAAAGTTAAGATGTTTATGAATACATGTCGAAGCTAGTGGGAGCATAAGTGTTATGTTTTATAATAATCATCATGATAGTGGGAGCATAAATGTTATGATTGTATGATTATTAAGGCAAGTATTGCATAATTGGCAATATTAATTATAGAAAACAAGAGTCATACTTTGCAAAGTTGTAAGAGTTGAAAGGTTGTTTTGCTATAATTAAGGGAGAGAATATTTTGCTTCATTTCAAATATAAAGGATTAGGTTGTGAAATGTTAATAAATTTAGTCAAAGGTACATAGTGTGTTCTTAAAATTTCGATTATGATTACGGCATTCCTCTTCACAATTCGAATTTTGAGAACATAGCAAATAAAACGTTGTGCATCATGTCCCATACGCTTCGGGTATAGGATCGATTGCAAATGCTTTAATGTTTGACCATTCTTAAATTTTCCAAATGTCTAGCGCATTGAGAGGGAAAAGGGACTAGAATCAGTTTTGACTAAAATAATTAAACAACTATCAAAGGACAATCCAAAGTTCGACGAGGATTGGTCGCTTGTGAGTAGTTGGAAGTATAGTATTGGAAATTATGGAAATGTTTCCATATTGGATGGACCATATTGACATTGCGATGAATAGAAAAGATTCTATTAAGAAATGAGTTGTCATATGGAAAGTATGGAAATGTATCTATATTGGGAATTGAATATTGAAAATCTATGTCTAGATTAGAAACTTTTATGCAAAAGGATGTTCAAAGGAATGTACTTTGAGTGAGAGACATCACATCTAAGGAATTGTCTTGTAACAATCTCCAATAGAGGACTTTGTAATATCATTGGCAATAGTCTTTGAGACTTTGGTGCAGTGACATTACAAAAGGATCGTTGCATAAAGTGTTTGAATCTAGTATATTCTATAAGTAACAAGAATTTGATATTCTTACACTTAAGAAAATGGATTTGGAGTTGTAAAATGAGAATGATTGGAAATGTGTTCAATTTGTCTATTTAACAAAAGTAAGAACCATAGGTAAACATTGTGTGCATGCTAGGAGCATGGGACAAGTGTTGGAATTCAAGTAAGAAGTTGATTACCCGAAACGACAAATAATGAGTAATCGATATGATGATAAATAAAACGTGTTTTGTTTATACTCAAAGGTTTGAGGCCATATGGGATTAGTATTATTCTTGTGTTTCACCTTGCATGTTTTGACTTCCAGAATAATTGAGTTTATTAAGAATAATCGAATTATTCAAACGGGCCACAGTCGTTCATATGTTGGAAGTAGATATGAATGAAGACTGTCGTGAATTGGTGTGTGGATTGTCTAAAAGAGTATTAGACATAAGCAAATGTTTGCTGCAATGTTCATGAGTGCTTATGAATATGATTTGAGCATTGGATTAAACCCACGCTCACTTGGATCACTATCTCGAGTGATTAGTTAGACGATAACATCTTATATTCTTGAAACCGAGATGTGTGAGTTGTATCTTGCTAATAGGTTGCACATTGATAATATGTAAACGCACTAGTAACTTGGTGTTATAAAAGATATTGTTGTGTGTGATTTGGTTAGTGAGTGCAAGCAAGCATTGTATCAAAGTTTATCCGTTCCTTTTATCCAAGGTAGGATAGAAGCGATATCTTTGGGCCCATCGATGGTTTAGTGATGACATACGTAAATGCTCGGCCGGGCTAGGGCTAATTTGATTTGTTCAATTAGTCTGTCGTCATAAATCAGAAATCGAGAAGTAGTACAAAGAGAATGATTAGAAATCATATCTCAGACGATATCAAGAATGGAGGAATATATGATCCCTTATCTAAGGACACGGGTATCTGATAGGATTAGAGTTGACAGCGGCTTTGGAAAGCTACGATTGCAGATCGGGATCTGAAGTCATACGCAGAATAGTTGTTAGACTTATCCAAGTGGGAGACTGTTGGATTAGTGTCTAAGTCCATAACTATTTTGGTATGTACTTGACCCGATGGTGCATGGTCCTTTTGGGTTGCCTTCACCAAAGCAACTTGATAGGATGATTTATGGAGAGTAAGGATTAAATATGATTTATTAATGTATTATGAGAATAATATATTAAAGGAGAAATCATATTGTTTAATTAATATTAGTCAATAATTAATTGGTAATTAGTTTTGTGACTAAAAGAGATTAATTAAACTTAAGGGACTGGAATTGTAATTATAGGATAATTGCAATTTGGGCCATGGATTGCCTTGTATTAAGGGATGGACGAATTCTAATGGGAAACCCATAAGGAAATCGTCCATGGGCTTAATTAAAGAAGTCTATGGGTTGCTTAGGGCTTAAGCATCCAAATTAGGGTTTCCTTGTTAGATAACCCTAATAGCCCAACTATATAAAGACCCCTTAAGGCTAAAAAACGTGGCTAATGTTCTTGTAAGGGTTTACACACGTTTTTGGCAGCCTCCAACCTCTCTCCTCTTCATCCTCTTGCTTATGGTGTTTGTAAGCCATTAGAGGAGTGACACTTGTGACTCTAAGCCTTCCAAAGTCAATACAAGGAGGAATTGCGATTGTTATTGCTACATAACAATCAAGGTATGATCTTAAACCTATTACATATTAATATGATTACTTGTATGCTAGAATTAGGGTTTATAGTCTTGGATTCAAAGCATGTACAATAGAGAAACCTAGATCCAAGCATTAGGGTTTGTATGAGCACATAGGATGTCTTATGACCAAAACCCATCAATTTTTAGTTAGTTTTTGCTCCTATTTACGTTTTTATTTTTGTTTTTATTGCAGTTCATGACCCGAGGATCCAACACATCATTGGTACCACCGCTTGAAGATCCTGAGTCATCCCTTCACAAAAAGAAGAACAAGGACGAAGGAGTAAACCAAACACCAGCTTTCAAAGATCTTAAATCATTATTTGGAAAGAAGAAAGGGAAGAACGTGGGAGAGTCAAGTACACCTTCGAAAAACAAAAGCAAGGTTGAAGGCTTTGATCTAATACCTAGTCCACAAGAATCCGAACCCGAGTTCGAATTAGAAAGGAGTGAAACCAAAGACGAGCTATGAAATAAAATGGAAAACATTACGGATATCTCCATAGGAGCATATAAGAAGCAAATAAGATACGATGCTAGTCCTAGTTTAGTACAACATGCAATTCCAACAGCAACAACATTCAAGATAAAAGGACACATTCTTACTGTGCTAAAGGATGTACCATTTTCTGGAAAGGATCATGAGGATGCTTACAAACACTTAGATGAGGTCAATGAAATTGCAGACTATTTTAATGTCCCGAATGTTCTTAGAGAGACTGTCTTGTTAAGGATGATTTTCGTCACTTTTAAGGGAGCTACGAAGGATTGGTTGAAGGCACTTCCACCCGGTGCAATTACTACTTGGGCACAGATGTGTGAGAAATTCCTAGAACAATTCTGCTCACCATCAAAGATATCTAAACTCAAGAAGGCAATAACCAACTTTGAGCAACAACCGGATGAGTCACTTTATGAGGCATGGGAGTGATATAAAGGGTTACTAAGAAACTTCCCTCAAAATGACCTTAACATATAACAAGAAGTGCCCATATTCTGTGATGGGATGAATGTCATGATGAGGTAACTCCTTGATTCCCAAGGACTACTTACTAAGAAAAATCCGGGTGAAATCAAGATGTTAATTGAAGAATTCTCCAAGCATTCTCGTGAGTACCATAATCCAAGACATGATGGGACAAGGGGAATTGGTTGTGGAACATCAAAAGACATGGCTGTTGTGCTAGCAACGTTGAATACTATGGACCAGATGACAAAGATGGACCAGTCAATACATGGTATTAGAGTTGGATGTGAAATATGCAATGGTCCACACTTGAGTAAAGACTGCTACTTAGATGATATTAGGAACAGAAAGGCTCAAGTTTCCTACTCGAGTGGAGATAAATATGATGAGGACTGGAGAAAACCAATAAAGGAGTGGTTGCCATATGAAGAATACAAGAAGCGGAAAGAAGAAAAATATAGGCAGACTGGCCGAGGCTTCTAACAAAAGGAACAACCACCAGCTGAAAAGAAAGTTGATTTAGAGACCATGCTAGCTCGTTTTACGGAGGCTTCAGAGAAGAGACATGATGAGACAAATGCAACGATAAAGGATGATTATGAAGGATCAACAAACCATGATGAAAGATCAACATGCTATGATGATTGACCAGCAACCATTATTAAGAAATCATCAAGCATCGATCCAAAATCTCAAAGCCCAACTTGGTCAACTAACGAATTTGGTTAATGAAAGGTTATTTCCTCAATTTTTCGACAATAAGACTCAATCACATGTCATGGTGATAGAAGCTGAAGAAAATGCTATTTCTGAGTTCTTAGAAGGTTTAGAAGTGGAGCCACAACAGTTTGAACCAAGGCCGAAGAAGTCAAAACTCGAAGAAAAAATATTGTTGAAACATTGGGCTCACGACATGAGCCTTCAAAGCTCACGACATGGGGAGGGTCAGAACAAAAAAATTCAACCAATTTGCAAGCTTATCGTCCTCCTTTACCGTTTCCGTCCCGAGCAAATATCCCTCCACTGGAAAAGGAGCACTTGAAATTTATGAAGAAAGTGAAGGGTATTCCAATCAATACCTATTTTGTTAAATCGTTAGCTAAGGTTCCTGAGTATGCGAAGTTCTTACAAGATTTGATAGATACTCGCCAACAGTTAGAAAAGAATTCCAAGGTAATTCTAAGTGAGCATAGTTAATTATGGAGCTAGCATAAGTCGAATTCCTTAGCTAATTCTGGAGCTAGCATAAATCTAATACCTTTCTTGTTTTATCAAAAGCATAAACTTCTGGATTTGAAGGCTACAAGAATGACAATTCACATGGCCAACCATTCAGTGACACACCCTAGAGGCATTGTGGAAGACATCTTGGTAAAAATTGGGAAATTCGTTTTTCCAATTGACTTTTTCGTTATGGACATGAAAGAAGACAACAATGTCCCAATCATTCTTGGTCGCCCTCTACTTAATACTGCTCGAGCATTGGTTGATATTCGAGAGTCCAAGCTTACTTTGAGAGTTGGAGATGATGAAGGTACTTTTGGAATAGACGATGGTTTTCAAGGCAATGATATTAAAGGAGAAGTCTTCAACATAGATGAAGATAATGAACTAGAGGAATTAGAAAAACTTATGGAAGAGGAGATTCAACAAATCAAGCATACAAAACCGAGAGCATCCCTTCCACTGTTTTTCGAAGTATTTGCTTATAAAAATATGACTTCTTGGGTGAGTGAGGAAAGTGAAAACTTATCAAGTGATGTGGACGAGGTTACTTTTGAGGAAAAGAGCTCAAATGTGGATGAAAAAGATGGTATCTATAGAGTTAAAGAATAAAGAGAAAGAAAAATCTCAACTTGTGGAAAATAAGGGAACTGGACGAAATCTTGAAGAGAATGAGGTGAAAGTTAAAAACGAAAACTCCAAAAAGGCATATATTTGTCGAGTCCAAGCGCACAAAGGAAGGTGGAAAGAGAAAAAGATACAGTTGGTGAATGACGCTCTGAAAAGTTCAATGTTAGGTGGCACGTAATCCGGCTCATGACTCCAACAAAAAGAAGCGCTTCTCGGGAGGCAACCCGAGCTTGTTTTGCGATTTTCTTTTCATTTTGCATTTAGTTTAGGTTTTTCATTTTTTTAGTTGATTTTTAGGATAATCTATCATCTAATCATCTTAATTATTAGAAAAAATGGTGAAAATCAAATGTGGGGTCCTTGGAAATTAAGTGGTAAAGTAAATTAAGGTTTTTATAGTAAAATGGACAATTTTTATGAAAAACTTCAACACCACCTCGTGACCCAAAAGCCCACCTCGTGGTGCATTATATTAATCCGAATATTTTAGCCCAGACTATCCTCACGACGTGAGTCTTCACGCTCACGACGTGAGCATTTCAAATTCGGGACCACGAATTAAAGAAACCAGTAGAACATTTGACCACATTTCATATTATACTCACAAATGGAATTCAACTTCTCTGGTCCCCACGCTTGATTTCGGAAACTTCCTCTACAAACAACTTTATTTCTTACATAATTTTCAATTTAAGGTATACAAATCCTACTTAAGTGCTTTAGTTTGACCGATTTGTTTGATTTAAGGGTTAGGGTTTGTGATTTGGTTGAAAGACGAAATAGATGCCCTAAATATGTGATATCCCTACTTCATGTTTCTTAAACGTAATTAGGAGCGACTCATTAGTAAATCCCAACAGTGAATAGAGTCTGATTTCATCCCTGCCATGTCCGATTTACACTGTCGACTGCGAACTCACGATGTGAGTCCTGGGTATTAGCCTTACTGTTTTGCTAAATCTGCCTAATGTTATGAATATATTTTTGGTTGTTTTTCTTGTCTATTGTTTTCGCAGAAAATGGCTTCCAGAAGATCCAATGAGCAATTCCAAGGGGGTGTGTCTACCTGCCACCCGCTATACCAAATTCCCGTTGACATGCTCGCCAATGTGGTCATTAATTTCACCAACAAACTGGGATGGCTGCACAACATGGAATTTGCCATTTCACCAAGGGTTGATTGGGTGAAGTTGGGAGAAATTGGGTTAACGGAAAGGATGGCTCAGTTTTTGTCAAAAACTTTTTTTGTGGATGATTTTGCTTTCACCTGTAACTTGTGGAGGAATTTGTTTGCCATCAGTGAGCCCGTTTTCCAAGATCTATGTATGGAGTTCTTTGCTTCCGTCTCTTTTGAATATTCCATAGTCGATCCATTTTACTCATGAACCTTGGTTGTTCGCCTTAGTGACGAATATAGGGAATGCAGCCTCATCAAGTTCGCATCGCGTATAGTAATTTATGAGGATCATGAGACACAATCACCGACTTTCGAGCTTTTCTTGAGATTTGCAGTTCGGGAGTATTTTTCAGGTGCATCCGGATATGATTTTTGTGGAACAATTGCTAATGGGGCATTTTATTCGCATGTTTCGCACGAGAGTCAGATTAGATCCCCAATTCAGCGACTTCTTCACATGCTGATCACTTTTTCCATCAACCACGAAAGACATGGGGACAATGTTACAAGCTTGAACTTGTTTTTAGTATTGAGCATTGTTTCCGCGGAGGTCTTTTTCAACATACCATACCATTTGGCTAGCTACTTGGGTAGCAAACCAGCCATTTCTAGAGCCAATAGCCTATTAATGTGGGCCATTTTATTACCCGCCTTGCGAGATCGTATGGCCTTATTACACCATGTTTGACGAGGATATTGACACGCAAGACAGGAGATAACCTCTCTATGGGATTTTTGGAGTCCATGCATGTTGTAATCAACATGGGGTTACATTGGAGCATACCTATTGACGATGGAATGGAGCCACACGATCAACCCAACACTAACCGCGTCCATGAGGGAGAAGGAATGTGCGAGCGAGAGGAGATAGGGGACAAGCACAACAATCCTCTCAACTGTTTGAAGGTGGAGTCCCTATTGATCCATTTCAGAGTCAGGTGGTTACATATTTGGATAATCTTCGAGGAGGAGTGAACTACAACACCCAAATTCTCGATGCTATGTTTGCACAAATGAATATGGTTCAACCTCCTGCAATACCTACCCAATG
Source organism: Lactuca saligna (assembly GCF_052625555.1). Lineage (NCBI taxonomy): Eukaryota > Viridiplantae > Streptophyta > Magnoliopsida > Asterales > Asteraceae > Lactuca > Lactuca saligna. The sequence continues at coordinate 33,014,005 of NC_136419.1, read as the reverse complement.
CCCTTACATACCGACATGGGAGGAATTATGGATGCCAAGAGGAGATGGAGCCGACACTAGTGGAGCACATCACGATGAGGATGATGATTAGTTTTATCCTTTTTGTTTTTATTTGGTTTTAAATTTATTTGTGGTTTGTTTGTTTTATTTTGGTTTGTTTGATTCGGTTGTAAAACTTTAAGATTGTTATGTTTATTTTTTCACTTGCCTTGGTTGTTTATTTTCAGAATTTGTGAGAGAAAAAACTTAGGAAGGAATACTAGAGATATGAGTGTATACACGTGTTTAGCCGGTCGTTAAGAGATGAGAGATGAGACCCACAATTAAAAATAAGTGTAGGGTTAATCGAGAGAGAAGCGAGTTAGAGAAGAGTCATGAAATATTGAGTTAAGAAGGATCTTAATCTATTAGGACACAAGTTTGCATTACACCTATTCGAAGAAGAATTGGCAAAAATGTATTTTTGTGCACCCAGTTCTCATGACATGAGCATATAACTCTCACGTTGTGAGCCCGCTACCAAGGATTTCTAGATTCGGGTTCATGCGACCTCACGTCGTGAGCCTTCAAACCTCACGTTGTGAGTCAGTAATTCCAAAATTGTAGACCTTTATTCTTTATTTCTTTCATGGGTCACTACTACCCTTATTGGAAATATCACAAAGCTACTTATGACTGATTTTCTCGACAAAGCGATGTGGCGTATGCTTTCCCACATTGTCCTATTATACCTTGAAGATTTTTTCTACACCATGTTTATTGAAGATTGAAGTCTTGATTCTATATTTTTTTTATTGGTGCATTCACATATCTCACTTATTGAAGATCCAAGTTCCATATTAGAGGAGTCCAAGTTCAAGATGTTCAAGTTATCCACACGTGAAGAATTCGATCTTGCCACTACTACCCAAGGGGAGTCTGTTCTTTTTTCTCCCTTTTCATTGCTTTTATATTATTGTATGCATACAATGAGGGCATTGTATGTAATAAGTGTAGGGTAGGGGGTCAAAAAAGTAAATTGCTAGAAAATTAGGAAATTTAAAAATTTTAGGAATAGATTTGAAATAATAATCTAATAATTGAATCTAGTAATAATTTAAACTTAAGTTGCTAGTGTTATGTGGGAGGATCCGATGAGAGCTCAAATGTTTAATTGAGCCAATACAAGTTTTAGTATATTTGTAGCTTCCCATTTCTAGTGAAAAGTCATGAGTTATGAAAAGGTAATCTGGTAGTTTATATGGAATAATAAGTTTTGCAGCGTGTACCTAAAATCTATCCAGGAGAGCTTATGTAGTCATTGCACTTAGACTAATATCTCTAGCCAATAAAGGTTGAAGTTAAGCTCCCTTGCTTAAGCATGTAGGTTTTGAGAGAAAAAAGTGATATATATATATATATATATATATATATATATATATATATATATATATATATATATATATATATATATAGGGTTAGGTTCATGTGAGACCACTTGATTTTGTGAGACGGGGAGACAAAATCTTGATCACTCATCCTAAATAATCAAAGGCTAATATTAATTCAGATTAAACCATAAAATAGGCAGTGGCAATTTTGTAAATTAATGGAACTTTGGGATTAGATCAAGACACGGAGGGGCATGAATGAAATTTTGCATTCTTTTTCTTTCAACACACAAAAACACCCGGCACGAACCCTAAAACCCATTTGATCCAAATCTCGATTATCGTTCTGCTTCCAAATCTCGATCATTGTTTCAGACTCTGATTCTGATTATACCTAAAATTCATCTTCCGATTATTACACGAAAACCACTCGATAATCAACTAGAACATTAAAAACATTTTGATTTTGAATTTGATATCGAATCAAATGGCTCATTCTACAGATTCTGATTCTGATTTTGTATCAACAACTGTTCCAAGTAAGTATAATACTACAAACCTCTTGTTCTTACTCAATAAACCTATCTGTTCTTATTATAGAAAGTTTTTTCACTTTAAATCGTTGTGTGTATTCAATAAATGTCTAATAATCGAGATAGTTCACTAGCGATTTATATGTCAAAGTTAGGATGTAATGGAATATAGCATTATAAAGCATACAATCTAAACCTAAATCTTAGTGTGTGATTTATATAGAGTGTATGTATCTATATGTTAACTCTACAGAGTGTTCTAATTATTCCCCATTTCATTTGATCTAAATATTCTTAATCAAAATCAGCAAAGATGTTATATTATTCTAACTAATTGTTCATCATTTAATTAGATTTAGATCCATAAATTGTCTAATACTATAGATTTTGGTAACACAAATCTCTTATTATGATTGTAGTATAGTGTTTAGCCAAAAAAAAGTCTTTGTATCCTAGTGAATTTTATGTTGATTGATAAATAGAAATTTGTTGTTATGTATTTATAGAACTGTGACCAGATTATATATCATAAACTAATATGAATTCTAATGGAATTTGTTGTTATTGATGCAGGTAAAAAAGTGCAAACAAATGCAACTGTAAAAAAAACAGGGAAAGAAATTTATATCGATATAGGTATAAATTGTGATTACTTTTAGATTAAATAATATAATTGTTTTTATTAACCTCTAAATGCTTTTAATAAATATTCTAATTGTTTTTATTTGATAATTTTCTTCATACAGATTCAGCGAGTCAAGATATGGTTAAAAAAGGTATGAACACACTTTCTTTCAAATAATTCATATAAAAAAACAAATGTTTGGATTTATTTTTCTAACTGATTTTAATTGTTAAATTTCATGACAAAAGATTTGCAAATTGTAAATCAAAAGAAAAAGAAGACAGATCTTATGTTGATTGATAAATATAAATTTGTTGTTATGTATTTGTAGAACTGTGACCAGATTATATATCATAAACTAATATATTCTAATTGATTTATTTTTCTAAGTTAGTTATTCTGAATATTCTAATTTTTTTTATCATATATTCTAATTGATTTTAATTATTATATTTCATGACAAAAGATTTGCAAATTCTAATGGAATTTGTTGTTATTGATGCAGCTAAAAAAGTGCAAACAAATGCAACTGTAAGAAAAATAGGGAAAGAAATTTATATCGATATAGGTATAAATTGTGATTACTTTTAGATTAAATGTTTTAATTGCTTTTATTAACCTCTAAATGCTTTTAATAAATATTATAATTGTTTTTATTTGATAATTTTCTTCATACAAATTCAGCGAGTCAAGATAAGGTTAAAAAAAGGTATGAACACACTTTCAAATAATTCATAAAAAAAACAAATGTTTGGATCTATTTTTCTAAGTTAGTTATTTTGAATATTCTAATTTTGTTTTATCATATATTCTAATTGATTTTAATTGTTAAATTTCATGATAAAAGATTTGCATATTGTAAATCAAAAGAAAAAGAAGGCACATGAAGGAAAATCAAAGAAAAAAATTTAAAAAAAAACGTTGTTACTTATGAAAGCGACTCTGATTCTTCTTCTGATTCATCCTCACATCATAGAAAAAGAATTAAAAAAGGTATCAATAATCATTCTTTAAAACATTTAACAAAATAAATTTTTTGGATTTATTTTTTTCGGTTGATTATTATGAACATTAAAGTTGATTAAAATAAATATTCTAATTTATTTCAATTTTTAAATTTCTTCATACAGCTAAAAATACAAAAAAGAAGAAAAGACTTGAAAAGAAAAAAAGACACTATGTTTCAGATTCTTCATCTTCACAGTGAGAGACATCAGAGTTAGAGACATCCACAACAGAGAGTGATGAATATGGTAAAATATGTTGTCTTTTTATAATATAAATGTTGACATCCAATAAAAGTATATTATATTTTTCTAATAGAATAATTATTGATGCAGATAAAGTAAATAAAAAGAAAAAAAGAAAAGTCAAAAAACATTTCAAGCGCCACAACAAATTAATCCATAATGATGTGAAGCACAAAAACAAAAAACATGTTTCTGATTCTTCAACAGAATCAGAGACAGAATCATATACACAGTTAACGGGTAAAATAATCTAAATTTTTTTTTTTTTCGTGAAATATGATTTTATATTTTACAATTCCAGTATTATGGAAGAATATAAATATTAGAGTGTTTCGAAGAATAGTTTTCATAGACTACGTTTGACATGAATTGTTTATGAATCATAACTGAAATTCTTGGTATTTTGATGTGAAAGTATTTTTCTATTGTTTATTGATGTGAAAGTATGTTTCTATGATATGAAATATTTATGGTTCATATTACACATTCTATATACTATTATATCATAAATCATGTTATACTTGATTTTTTTTGTTGTTTTACTTAGCTGATATAGGATTTTGCAACATTTGAGTTTAATTTTTTATAAATAATATAATTTGAATAATATCTACATTTTACTTAGATGATATAGTATTTTTGGATTAAATTTCATAGAATATTCTGATATAATAAGTGTATATGTATAATATTCTGTTTGGAATATTACTTTGTAATTAAATGATATATGATTTTTGGATTTTTGTGGGGTTACTAACATCTATGACTCATGTAATGAATTAGATGATGAATCTGATGAAGAAATCTATGTAAAAAAGAAAATCGGTGATAGAAAATATGTTGAAGGAGTAACAAAGATTAAAGAAGCAAAAAGGAAGAGGAATAGTGGGGACAATCGTGCAACAATAAAGAAACAAAAAACCGTGAAAGAGCAAAAGATTGTGAAAGATATATTGAAGGAGTTGCCTTCAATAAACACTAGATCGACACCTGGATTGATGAAAGATGTTGTAAGTTCTTTGACATCAGAACAAAAAGATTGGGTGAAACGGATGAGATTTAAAGCATTTTTAAAGATCAACATTAAGGTGTTGTTTATTTTTTTGAAGCCAAAATGTCTGCAGTCTGCGCACCACATCTGCAAGCCTCTGTGGCAGAAGAGGTGGACCAGATGTCTGCAGTCTGCAATAAGAAGACTGTTTGTTTTTAACATCTGCAGCTGTTGAAATAAATTATTTTTTCAAACTTAATTTCATGTCATAAAGATTAAAAATGCATTTTCAGCAAAAAGAGAAAGAAAAAAAAATGGGTGGTCTTTTTTTTTTTGGTTAAAATGAGGTCTGAAGACCTTTGAAGACAGTGACCCATGTCTGCGCCAGAAAGACCTCGCGCAGATGTTTTTTGGTCTGCACACTTCCAAAAAACAAACACTCTGCGAGGGCATATGTCTGCGCGGCGCAGACAAAAGTGGTTGCGCAGCTCTTCACAAAAAAAACAAACAACCCCTAAGAGTATTCCCTTAAAACTTTGCCATTTTGTGCTTAAGCATTATGATGAAGGCACAAACAGTATTTTGATTAAAGGAAAAAGAATAAAGATCACAAAGGAAAAAATTCATAAAGTGTTTGGTTTACCCAAAACTGGAAAAAGCTTATTTGACTTGGGCAAGGTTAGTGAAGATCATCAAGTGTTTGATGGATGGATGAAGGAACTTGAAGACGGAAAGGCAAATGCAACAAACTACAAGAAGATTATTCAAAAATCCGAACAAGTGGATATGAATTTCAAGTTGGGTTTCATAGCTTTATTTGTTAATACGTTTGCAGAATCCATTCCTATGGGGACAAACAACTTAGTTCCAGTTAGAGCACTTGTTGAAGTAGATGACATTTCTAAAATCGATTGGTGTGCACATTTGTTGTACTGTGTGAAAAATTCAAAAGGGAGATGGCGTCCAGACAACCCCAAGTGTTATTATATAGGCCCGATGTTGTTGCTATTGGTATGTTTTTTCATATACTTATTTTTTTTTCTTAAAAATGGATATCTAATATGATGTTGAAATAATGCAGCTAATTTACTGTGATGAAATTGAATGCAAGCTCCAAAAAATAGAACGTAAAACACCATTAGTTACGATGTAGACAGCGGATAAGTTAAAGGAAAGACAATCTTTTGAGATTGAAGCTGGTGGATTAGGGGTTGGGAATCTAATTGAACAAAGTTCAAATTTAGAACTTGATAAGAATGAAAATCAGGTGAATGAGAATCAGGACACACGTATTGAGGTATATTCTAAGTAGAATATATTATTAAACTATGTTTTAGAATATATTTTAATTATATCCTAACTTAATATAAGAAAAATATTCTAATGTCTTTTTTTCCCAGGAGTATGAAGAAAAGTATGAAAAAAATTTCAGCAATGTCTCAACTGAAAAGAATGATATGGAAGATATTATTTTTCATTGTCTATCGAAGTTCCCTGAAGACAATAGAACGAAGGAGATGATAAGAAAGTTTAGAGAAATATTTTCAACTACACATTTTTCTAGTCGAGAGAAATCAGAAATTGTTAAGGAGAGAACTGAAGTCAAAGTAGATAGAGATGAAGAGCTTAATAAAACAAACATTTTTGATTCTGATGATGATAAAGATGAAAGAATGAATACAAAGTTGGTTGCATTTTTAGCTGTTAAACCATTACAACAGAAGTTTCCAGAGAATGAAGAAACACAAGAAGAAGATCAAGATATGAATGTTGATGACTGAATAAATTTGGGTTTTGAGAATAATATTGGCGTGGAAACGTTTAGACATCCACATAATCCAGAAATACAAATAGAATTTGAAGGCATAAATGTTGGTGACAAAATAAATTTGGCGTTAGAGGTGAATAATATAGACGAGACTATTGAAAAGAAAATTTTAGGAGACAATGTTGAGAGCAAAAATCTTGTTGAGGGTGGTGAAATGATTGGTGGGGAGAATATTAGGGAGGGGAATATTGTAGACAAGGTGGTTGGAGACAACATAGGTGAGAGCTCAATTGTTACACCAAAACACAATCCAAAAGGTATATCTATTGATTTTTCCCCTTCGTCTGATTCATTCATAGGAAAAATGGATGAGGATTTGCTTAGAATATTCTCAAGCAGAAATCTAGATTCAAATACAATTCAAAATCCAGTTGTCAGATCTCTTGTTTCGAAAAAGCTAACATTTGAAAATTCAGAATTTCCTTCCTTTGATCTTCAAATAACCCAACTAATGAACAATGCAGAAACTGGTGATAATTCTGAGGGTAATGATGAAGATGGAGAATTAGAAGGGAATGAAGAGTATATTTTAGATGAGAAAGGGAAAAAGGGTAAGAATGTGGATGAAAGAGGGAAAAGGAAGGTGACTAATCCAGATATTTTTAGATCACCTTTTGTGAATAGGGTAATTGACTTAAGTGAAAAAGTCACTACTGAGCAAGAGATAATGGCGCAAATCATGTTTAGATGCGTTGCAGACAAAGATCCAATGTAAGTAAATTCATCATTGTGTAATATTCTTATTGGAATATTTTAACTACAATTCAATATTTTTGTTTGAAGGGAAATGCTGTTTGAAACTGAGTTTGGAGACATAATGAATAGGGTGCATTTTAAGGGTATGCTTCCAAATCATAAGATACATCCTTTCGTTATTGATTGTTAGGCTGCTGTTCTTAATTTTGAAGAAGAAAACCTGAGAAACAAAGAATCACCACCACGTGTCTTCTTCAACACTCAAATTATGGTACTTAATTTTTAAATTTATTTTCTATATTCTAATTATAATTTGTAACAATGTATTATAATATTTCTATTGTTCTATATGTACAGACAAAAAAATTATTGGTTTCTTCAATACCTTTTGTTGAAAGATCCCGACTTTTTGATGAGGCTGTAAACAATTACTTATATGATATCAAAAGAAAAGTGGATTTCAATTCTATTAATCTGGTATGTATTTTTGATTACAAGATAACATATTCATATTAAAATTTATAAAAATTCATTTGTATTTATGTTTGAACTACAGGTGTTTTTTCCAATACACAACCGTGGTTATTTTTATTGTATTCTTTTCAACCTTACAAATCCAGAACATATAATCATTGACAACATAAGATACACCAAAAAAGTAGAAGATATCTATGGAGAGATTCCTAAACTTGTGGTAAATGTTTCTTGCATAAATCTAAAAGGTTTATTTTAATCATAATTGTTTACTTTAAAAAACCACTCTGTATTACTAAATAAATTCTGATTAGAATATAAAATATAATATTTATATTCTTATAAGATCTATTTACTTAATATAGTTATCATTTTAGAAAAATAATGGTATTTTATTAATATGCATTGCAGCAAATGTACTTTTCAAAGTTTTTGGACAACAATCGGCTGGATAAGGTTTCTTTGTTTAAATCTATGAAGCCAAAGAAAATGAAAACGGCATGGCAAACAAAAACTAAGACAAATGATGATGGTATATTTTTGATGAGGCATATGGAAAAATACATGGGTGAGAAAGAAGAAAAATGGGATGTGGAACTGGGAGAAGAAAGTGTTAGGACATCTAAGAAGATTGCAAAGTTGCGTACATTTTATGTTTCTAAGCTAGCAAACCATCAAATCAACAAGCAGAGAAAATTGAATGTTACAGAAGCATTGGAATTTTGAAAACCTGATAAGAAAAATAGGTATATGTTGGTGAAAGAAGGCAGTGAAGCAAGAGACCATTTGGAAATGAAGAAAGTTTGAAAATTTCTTATATTGGCTTATTACATACAGACATTTTATTTTCTATTTTTTTCAAATGCTTATGTTTGAGGATATGCTTAAACCATTGATATTTTGGTAAATGATATGCTTAAACGAGTTAGTTGGTATCTTGATAAAATATTTACTGCTTAATAGTAAATGATATATAACGTTTAAACTTTTTGTTTGATGATGCCTATTTATTTGATTAAAAAATTGTGTGGTAAAATGATAAATGATTAAAACACATATTGGTAATATTGTATTAAGCTTATTCTAATTTGTTTTATGTGAACTACTCTGATTATTCTGGTTTCATTAAAATACTTAATAATAAAACGTTTTAATATAATATGTAATTTTGTTTTACAATATTTTAATAAAAAGAATAAATGAAATTAGATTTAGTATCATGTTACAATAATAAAAAATTATGATAATAAAGTTTTAGTATACTTTAGAAAAAAAAATACATTGTCTCTATTAGTAGAAGTAAAATTTTAGAATAAATGAAAATATTTGTTTTAGAATATTTGTAATTAAGTAATTTTATTTTACAATTAAAATAATATTTGAACCAAACTGTAAGTTTTTAAATTAAAAGGGACTAAAAATACTAGGACTTATTTTCCAAGGACGAAAAAGGGACAAACGTAATAACTTTGAGATTTTATACTTATGCACGATGGAAGAGCACTAAAATAAAAAAACTCAATTTCTTCATCTGTATTCTCAAAACCCTCTTCCAAAACTTCTTATCATTTTCGGTTTTAAACACTCCATCAAAACCGTAACTTCTTGTGCTCTTGAACTCGTCATCTTCGATTTCTCCCTGTATCAATTTCAATTTTCGATGTTGTGAATCCGATTTTCACTTGATAACATCGATAAAACCCTAAACTTACTTAATTTCATTCTTATTGAGTATTTCTTATTAACGAAAATGGCTACATCAACACGTGCTTCAGAATCTACACCATCAGATCACCTAAATGCCATTATTACCATAACTTCTCAAGAAATTCCAGGTATTTCAATAGTTCTGTTAATTATCATTTATATCCTTGAGTCCGTTTGAAAACGGCGATATAGCTTTGAGAATTGACCTTCTATTGTTCCTCCAGTCTCCATATCTACATACTAATAATTAGGGCATCAAGCTCTTCTTTCTTAGTGAAATACTCAACACAAACAATGAGACAAAGGCTTCACAGCTGAGAATATGAGCGTTTTTGTGTTGTTTGAGTATGTATTTATAACAAAAATATGCCCTACTTATATTACATTTAATACATTCTTATGTGGGATTCTTTGGATTAATGATAAATAAAGCTTTAGCCTTTCATCTATTTGCAGGGGCATTCAGTTTTGATTCCAACCAAACACATTTATTTATTACTTTTGACATTTTGTGTGTATGTGAAAAAGGAAATAGAAACAAGTGCTTTTGAGGCAGATATGAAAAGAAACTTTCTCATGGTATTGGTCCTGGCGGTCTTGGTCTGAATAAGAATAATAAAGTTTTTCCATTAAACAATTTCATATTATGTCCTCTAATAATTCAGAACTTGATCTAAATTACTATAGAACTCATCACATAAACAAAAACAAAATTGTGTAATTAACAATCAAGTTATTATATGTGTTTTATGCATTTTCTGATAAAATAGAGAGTTATCATTCCACTTTTGACATCTTACTATGTGATTCAACTTCTAACTGTTCTTTTACGCAAAACTTTAATCATTGTATAAACTTTATGCATGGTTAAGTCAAGCATCACTAGGGTAAGTCGATGGAAAAAAAATACTATGTACAGGGACATATTCATCAATTTGCTTCTGTTTTTAATGTGTATGTATGTAACTGTGTTTATAGAAAATTCGAGTAATTTTAATCTCATAAAGAAATAGTGCAAGGGTATATTGGTCAATTTGCTTTAAATTTATTACGTGTATCTTTATATGCTGTTTTCTTTGTGTGTATGTATTATGATGAGTTAGAATATAATTTTGAAATAAATGTAAGTGTTTTTCTATTATAGATTACAATTAAATTGTATTTAACATTAATTATTTTCATGCAGATAGTATTATAACAAGAATGACAAAATCAAAAATAAAAATGATGACACTGGGTAGAAATAGTGAAGTTGAAACTTCAACAAGCAAACAGTTGGTTCAAAAAAGAAAATCATCGAAGTCGATCAATCAATTAACAACTACTACATCGAAAGAAAAACAAAAAAAGGTACATCATCAATTATTCTATTCTAATAAAAATATTTATCTCATTTATTTATGTTATTCTATGTATTATTATAAAATATTCTATATTCTATTATTATTTGTCTATATTCTATTAATTTTATTCTAATAGAATATTTTTAATTATTAATCTAATTTGTTTATGTTATTCTATATATTTTAATAAACTATTCTATGTATTATAATAGAATATAAAAGAATAAATGATATATTGTGTATTCAATGTTTTATAATAAAATATTTATCTCATTTGTTTATGTTATTCTATGTATTACAATAAAATATTCTATATTCTATTAATGTTTTTCTATGTTCTATTAATCTTATTCTAATAGAATATTTTTAAATGTTACTCTAGATATTTAGATATGATAAATCAATTATTATTTCCTAATTTGATTATGAAAATGACAATAAACAGCAAGAAGGTTGTATATGGATAAAACTCATGAAAAAACTTCAATAGTCGAACGACTAATTGAAAGAAGAAAATCATTGAAGCTTATTGATGAATAAGCCAATACAACAGCAAAAGCCAAAGAAAAAAAAAAGGTATATCATCAATTATTGTATTTGTACTATAATATCTTGTATATTAATGTTATTCTAATAGTAAGAATGTCATATATAGGTAAAATTCATATTTTTTATTATTGATTATGCAGTTACAATTAGAGTTAGCAGAAGCATTTTACATCATTATGATTTTATACTTTACAATTCCAATATTATGGAACAATATTATATTTGACATGAATTGCTTATGGATCATAACTGAAATTCTTGGTATTTTGATGTGAAAGTATTTTTCTATTGTTTATTGATGTGAAAGTATGTTTCTATGATATGAAATATTTATGGTTCATATTACACATTCTATATATTGTTATATCATAAATCATGTTATACTTGATTTTTTTTTTTTTTTTTTTTTTTTTACTTAGCTGATATAGGATTTTCCAACATTTGAGTTTAATTTTTTTATAAATAATATAAGTTGAATAAATATCTACATTTTACTTAGATGATATAGTATTTTTGGATTAAATTTCATAGAATATTCTGATATAATAAGTGTATATTTATAATATTCTGTTTGGAATATTACTTTGTAATTAAATGATATATGATTTTTGGATTTTTGTAGGGTTACTAACATCTATGACTGATGTAATGAATTAGATGATGAATCTGATGAAGAAATTTATGTAAAAAAGAGAATCGGTGATAGAAAATATGTTGAAGGAGTGACAAAGATTAAAGAAGCAAAAAGGAAGAGGAATAGTGGGGACAATCGTGCAGCAATAAAGAAACAAAAAATCGTGAAAGAGCAAAACACTGTGAAAGATATATTGAAGGAGTTGCCTTCAATAAACACTAGATCGACACCTGGATTGATGACAGATGTTGTAAGTTCTTTGACATCAGAACAAAAAGATTGGGTGAAACGGATGGGATTTAAAGCATTTTTAAAGATCAACATTAAGAGTATTCCCTTAAAACTTTGCCATTTTGTGCTTAAGCATTATGATGAAGGCACAAACAGTATTTTGATTAAAGGAAAAAGAATAAAGATCACAAAGGAAAAAATTCATAAAGTGTTTGGTTTACCCAAAACTGGAAAAAGCTTATTTGACTTGGACAAGGTTAGTGAAGATCATCAAGTGTTTGATGGATGGATGGAGGAACTTGAAGACGGAAAGGCAAATGCAACAAACTACAAGAAGATTATTCAAAAATCCGAACAAGTGGATATGAATTTCAAGTTGGGTTTCATAGCTTTATTTGTTAATACGTTTGCAGAATCCATTCCTATGGGGACAAACAACTTAGTTCCAGTTAGAGCACTTGTTGAAGTAGATGACATTTCTAAAATCGATTGGTGTGCATATTTGTTGTACTGTGTGAAAAATTCAAAAGGGAGATGGCGTCCAGAGAACCCCAAGTGTTATTATATAGGCCCGATGTTGTTGCTATTGGTATGTTTTTTCATATACTTATTTTTTTTTTCTTAAAAATGGATATCTAATATGATGTTGAAATAATGCAGCTAATTTACTGTGATGAAATTGAATGCAAGCTCCAAAAAATAGAACGTAAAACACCATTAGTTACGATGTAGACAGCAGATAAGTTAAAGGAAAGACAATCTTTTGAGATTGAAGCTGGTGGATTAGGGGTTGGGAATCTAATTGAACAAAGTTCAAATTTAGAACTTGATAAGAATGAAAATCAGGTGAATGAGAATCAGGACACACGTATTGAGGTATATTCTAAGTAGAATATATTATTAAATTATATTTTAGAATATATTTTAATTATATCCTAACTTAATATAAGAAAAATATTCTAATGTCTTTTTATATTAGGTTAAAGTATGATTTTATAAAAATCTGGATATTCTTATATTACATGCTTATGGTTCATAGTAAATATTCTAGATATTCTGAGATGATAAAATATTACATGCTCATAATTCTATTATTTTATTATTTTTCAGGAATATAAAGATAACTTTGATAAGATGTTCAATAAAGTTTCATCAAGAAAAGAGGACATGTATGGAATTGTTTCTGATTGTATATCAAAGTTCCCAGATGTCAATATAACAAATGAATTGAAAGAGAAGTTCATTAAGTTATTTTCAGATCCTATTTTTCCAAGTGCTGATAATCAAAACCATGAAACAAAAAAAGGGATCACATGAAAGGGTTGAATCTCAAAATGGTGACACAGGGGAGAATGATATAAGTTCTTACAAATCACCATATATGGATAAAGCTGTGAATTTATTTGATAGAATCGATTTGCAGAATGTTCTTTTGATTCAGGTTCTAATAAGATGTGCACAAGAGAAAAATAGAATGTAAGTCACTAACTCTTGGTATAATACATGTGTATATTTATTCTAATGTTGATGACATATTTTTTGTTCATGTTTAAAATTAAGGGAGGTACTTTTTGAAACAAATACGGGAGAGATTATGCACAGACAGGATTTTGAGAGCATGCGACCTGAACATGTTATACATCATCGTGTGATTGATTCTTGGGCTGCTGTTCTAAATTACGAGGAACAAAAATAAAAAAGTAAACCATACCGCCTGTTCTTCAATACCAAATTATGGTAAATTCTTTTACAATCGGAACTTCTATATTTTAGTTGTAAATTGTAACAAGATATTCTAATTTTTCTGTTTTTCTATGTTTACATAGTTCTGAGTTGTTAGATGAAACTAAATTATTTGACGAGCGTTTTTTAACTTTTGAGACTCGTGTTGATATGTTTCTATCTAATTTCAAGGCAAATATAGATTTCAATGATCTTAAACTCGTAAGAATATTTTATTAATTAAAATATTACATTATTAAAGGATAGGAATTATGTTAACTTTTTGATGAATTTGTTGGAATTGCAAGTGGTTTTCCCAATACATAATGGTGATCAGATGTATGCTGTTGTTTTCAACCTAACATATCCACATGTTCATATTATAGACATCATACAAACAAAATCGTTAGAAGAAACTTATGGAATGACACCAACATCATTAGTAAGTTTTCATTTACTTTTATTAAATGTATTAAAGTTACAATATAATAGATTGAATAATGTAATTTTGTTAATATACATTGCAGAAATTGTACTTTATACGATATTTGAAGAATACTACATTTATCGTCAATAAAATCGAAGGTTTGCTATCAACAACAGTGAAGATGATGAAAATTGACTGGAACACAAAGAAGTTGACAATAGAGAATGGAGCACTTTTAATGAGACATATGGAAAAATATTGTGGAGAAAAGCAAGGAAAGTGGAATGTGGGAATGGAAAAAGGTAGTGATGTGCAAGATGTTCAATTTGTAAAATTACGTGCCTTATATTCTGTTAAGATTGCTACACATGAAATCAACAACCACAAGGAGAGAGTTATCAAAGAGGCAATCGAATTTCGAAAATTTGATCATGCGACTAGAAAAAAGATGTTAGAGGAAGGTATCCAAAGAATGGATGAATTGGAAATAGGTAGTAAATAGAATTTGATAGAAGTTTGGAATTTTATAAATGTGGTTATGGTGACTTAACAACAATTCCTTTTCTAATATCTATATTATTTTGAACAAATTAGACAAAAAAAAAATGATGCCTAGTATTATGTAAGAAACTTGATATGGTTTATTAGGTGATTACTGCTTAATGTATAGTAGGTATTATGATCACTTCTTAATGACCATGGTAGAATATTCTAATAGAATAATGTATAATGGCATAAGTATTCTATTAGAATAATATTAGATGTTGCATATACCTATATAACATTCTTACATGCATAATCTTGTATTATAATATTTTGATAACAAAGCATTATACTGCAATCATTCATATATACTTCAAAAAGTTAAAGATTGAAAATATTAGAAGAATCAATATGTTCTCAAATGTATAACACATCATCACAACCCAAATGTCTCATACATCATCACAAACCAAAACAATAGAAAAATGTCCAAACTAAAAAATTCAAACTTTTATCTATATGGTATTATTGAACTTTATTGAAATACGAAAAAAATAGAAATATATTTCTAGACACAACTATGCACTTTGTACCTTGGAGTTATTCAACAATGTCAAACATTTCCTTGAATTATGCCCTTTAACCCCACATGTTTTGCATGATCTTGATTGCTTGTTACCTTGAATAGTAGCCTTCTCCAAAGCACTTTTTAAACGTTTTCCTGTACCAGAACCTTTATTCTTCACCATAGGTGGATTTTCAACATCAACAACTTCAGGATTCGTAGTAGCTCCGTAAAGTTTATCAATATGAGCTTCTTTTGTAACCGGTAATTTGTCTGAACCTTGTTCACCAATATCAGTCATAAAAACTTGAAGCTTCTGCATGAACTCTTCTAACTTCTTGTCATCATTACTTAATGAAGACAAGCATTGATGAAGCATGGAAAAAGCTTTGTATGCAACCTTCTCAACATTTCCAGACGAATCACCATATCTAAACGTCCTTTTCAAAACTGTGGTGGGGATAATATCTCTTATCAATCTCTTAAGAATGTATCTTGACGGAATCTCTTGTATGTCATAAATCTTTAGAATATAGAAGATGTGTCTACAAAAAATTCCAAACCGCTCAAAAAGCATGCATGAACATTTCACCGTTAGATCTTCTCTGTTGAATTCAACCTGTTTCAAAAGTATTAGGATAATAAGTATATTCAAAAAAGAAAAAATAGAATATTTTTTCAAAATTATTAGAATATTAAGTATATTCTAAAATGTCAACATTACCTCAAAATCACCTCAAGTATATTCTAAAATGTCAATATTAAGAATATACTTATTAGAATATTAAGTATATTCTAAAATGTCAACATTACCTCAAAATCACCTTCACTTGTGTTAAATTTCTATTCAGAATCGATGTCAACTTTTTCTTTTTTCTCAACTACTACCTTCTTCTTTGATATATTTGTCCTTTTATGTTTGACAATGCATATGTCAGAAACAACGCCTGATGTAACATTCTTCTGTGAACAAGAAACAAGTGAATGAAGAATCTCCCTCTACACCATTTGAAAAATAGTCCTAATGTATACCATAGATGCATGTTTCTCCATATCTTCAAGAGGTGTTTTGATGATTAGAATTATAGTAGATGTATCAAAATCAAATTTGATCTGATTATTCCTTTGCCTTTCCATAACAGACTCAAAAGCATTCATGAAATTGTTTAACGTATAACCATGATGCAGTACCCAATTGAATGCTGAATTCTCACTTTCCGACCAAGAAGTTGTTCTCATTAGACCTGACATCGGTACATCTTTAAAATAGGCTGGAATCCAACTGCTTCTCAAATCAAACATATCTTTCATCCATTTATTGTCTTGTAACTTATATTTTACCATTAATGCATCCTATCTCATTTCAAAATCATTGACAGAAATTTTGGAGTCCCATACTATACTATTGAAGTCCGCCTTAATATCCGATTCATTCATTGTTTCCCAGCTTACCTTCAAAAACAATTCATATATTATTCTGTTAGAATATAATATAGTATAAAAATGCATTTCATTTAATCTATTATCCTAATTACAAAAAATATTTCATTTAATATTCTAATAAGAATATTTTGATAAGAAAAGAACAATAATGTCATATTTATATTGAAAATAATGTCATATTTATACTGATAAGAATATAAGAATAATGTTAGTACCTTCAATGGAAGTTTACTTGTGATATGCCACATACAAAATCTATGTTTTGTGTATGGCAATAGTATCTCAATAGATTTTTTCATTGCTGGATCTTGATCGGTCACGACCATGATTGGTGCTTTTCCAAAACACTTCAAGAATGACCGAAGTAACCAAATATAGGAATTTGTATCTTCTCTACACAACAAACCAGCTCCAAAAGTGACACACCTTTTGTGATTATCAATGCCAGTAAAAGGTACAAATACCATACAATACCTAAAAAAACACAAAAAAAATACCATTAGAATATAACACTAAAAATGTTTATAATTCTAGAATAAATACCTATTTGTACGATATGTTGCGTCAAACGAAACAACGTCCCCAAATAACTCAAAGTTTTGTTTTGAAGTGTCATCAGCCCAAAAGAGAGCATTTAACTGCTTCTTGTCACATTTGTATTCGTATGTAAAATTTGTAACATTCTCTTTACGATTCTGAAGCTTTTGTAATCAACAAATTTGCAACAGTGCCCCTGATGTGACAATTTATATCCCTTGTAAAATTTTTCCAATCTATCTCTAGTCCATCACCAAATTCACATCCTCCTTTTATAACGCACATTAGCCTATATGTTGTAGTTGCCCCCACCTTTGCACTCGAAAGCTTATGTATAAAAGATTGATCAACAACATTCAACTGACGTTTAGCTCTTGAAAGATGCATACAATCTTGATTGATCAATTTGTGGTTGTGTTGTTGTTCAAAGCGCCACAGGTAAACTTCTGAAGAATGTGGTATAACTTTGAATGCAATAAAAGCTTTGCAATTTGTGCGTTTACAATTACTATTTCTCAATTGTTTGTTATGATCATCACTAATTGTGTCTAAGGTAGAAGTGTTTGGCAATCCCCCTCTATTGCATATAAAATATTTCGAAGTTGTGATTCCACTCTTTTTCCTCTCTGTTGATTTTCTAATATCAAAATCAGATCTTAATGCATATCCTTTATACCACTAAATAGCATCTTTGATATCTTTAAAAATTGAACCCAAAGTAGGTATCCAACTAGCTTCAACCTCTGGAATCCAAAATAAAGAACCATCAGCTCCAATGAATTGTTTGCAAGAGCCATATTGTGCTGCAACATTGTCACTTTGAACTACAAAAAAGAATATACCACCATGTTAACATATACTTAGAATAATTTGCATTCATATGACTGTAATCATAAAAAACCACAATGTTATATGTGCATTATTCTATAAGCATAATATGCAGTAACATGAACTTATCACCAACATCATTCTATAAAGAATAACCGATATCAGTAACAGAATTAGCTTGGATTTCCGATTGATTTCCATCATTATGCAGAATCTTTGAATCACCAGAGCTGAATTGATGATTTTCTTCATCGTAATGATCATTTCCGATGTCATTCATATCTAAATCATACATAACTGTTACTATATTAAAAATTGAATATGTTATATGCAACTAAAAATGAAAGCAATAATTACCTTGGGTTTCCGATTGATTTTCCTCGTTATGAAGAATCTCTGAATCAGTAGAACTGAACTGATGATTTTCTTCATTGAGATGATTGTTTTCGATGTCATGCATATCCAAATCATCCATAACTGTTATCATTATTGATATATCAATGTATGTACAATATTCTATAAGAATAACATGCAGTCCCATGAACTTATCACTAAGATGATGTTAATGAAAAGCAAATAGATGATGTTAATCAAAAGAAAACAAATGACATATTGCTGAAAAACATAATGATTGAATGAAAGTTAAAAAACAAACAATGAAATAGATGATGCATTGTCAAATAACATATTATAGATTAAATTGTTTTCTAGCTCAAACAAATTCAGCAACAAATGATCTTTGATTGCTGAATTGGATGTCTCAACAACAGATGATGTTTGATTGCTGAAATCACAAATCATACAAATATAAAATTGGAGAAATCGATAATAGCTTGATGATTCAATTCATGAACTAGTTTAAAAATTGAATACGTTATATGCAACTAACAGTGAAATCGATGAAAACTCAAACCTTGATCAATTGACGATTTCATGATGTTGAGTAAAATTCACGGCTTGAAAGATCGTAAACAATTGTTGAAGATGAAGATTAGCAGAAATCGTTGAACACTTGAACCTCTACCGGAATCGATGATCACAAAGTTAAAATTGATCAAAATCACTCAGCTTATCAATTGCAGATGAAGAAGAATCAAGAACATGAACTTGAAGAACACAAAATTCGTGAATTTAAAAGCTGTGATTTAGCATCGTTCGATCAATGTCCAAATCAAATCGATTATCGGTTGAAAGAATATAAGATTGGAGATAGAATATCGATCAAATTGAATTGAAGAACAAGGAATGTTGTTTCATCGAATAAATTGGTAGAAAACAGGAACATGTGAGATGATTTCTGGATGACGTGAAAATTAAGCTAACCTAATCATCTTAAATTTAACCTAGTGACTAATCTACCCTAATTAACTAATCAGCTAGATTAATTAACGTTAATCCCCTTTTTTTTATGAGCCACAAGATCAAATTTGATCAAAGGCTAAGATTTAGTTCCCATGTCTCACAAAATATAGGTGGTCTCAAATGAACCTCTCTCTCTCTCTCTCTCTCTATATATATATATATATATATATATATATATATATATATATATATATATATATATATTGTCAAACAAGTTGCAATTTGGATTGAGTTGTTGACCAAATTAATATGGTGATGCACTATGAGAACTAAGAATATTTGTCTATTCGATATGAAATTTCTAAACGTGGAGGAGGTGAAAGCGTGTGTTTTGAACTTTGAATAACTCTCTCATATATTTTTTCCTTTCTCTTTCCTATTTTCAAAACCCTAAATAAACAAAGTAATTACATGAACTAGCAAGTAAAAATGTCTTTCTTGATTAAAATGTTGATATAACGATAAAATATATAGAAATGGGATTCGAAGTTTTTTATTTGGTTGTAGACCTAAGGTCATCCACAATGAAATTTCAATGCACTGTGGTTGAATGCAGTATGGTTGATATAATGATACATGTTCAATGAAACTTAAATCACTATCAAAATGTACAATGAACCATTAAACCGTGCAATTAACCGCAATGGAAGGTCAATAATTGAGATCGAATTATATGCCATTCCATCAAAGTTTGTAAGTATTTAAGTGCCGTAGAGTTTAAAATCTAAAATTGTAAAAATAATAACACTACAATAATAATTCATTAAATTTTATATAGCTTGATTAATTGTGGATAAGTATGTGATGTTTTGAATACTTAATTTTAGGGTATTTTGACATAAAAAATCCTTAAGTTTATCTCTATCAAAAGAGGAGAAATTAAATATTTTCCTATCTTTTTTTCCTACCAATTCTTATACTCATTTAAATGATGATATGTGTCATATTAATATCTTAAAATATCATTAAATTTCATTAAATATTATATATGTCGCCATTTAATTGGTTAGGATTATATCCTCTCTAAGGGTGGAAGGAGTCGTTCCTTCTAAACCCACCGAACCCACTGTCACATGAATTTTTGTCTCTTTTTTTATTTATTTTTCCCAACCCATAACACACGGAAATCACATCTTTTTGAATCCACTCAACCTACGCAATTAAAAAAAACAAAACAACTAAGGTACAAGTTTTAATACACATGGTACAAGAGAAATTAAGAAAGAGAAAGTAGTGAGAGATGATGATGAAGTGGATTAGTGAAACCAATCAACCTACTCATTGAAATGAGAGTGGTACTGCCGATAACTCTATTGCTAATTAATATTTCACCTTTGATTGTTTTGTATTTTTTTTAATTGAGTGGGTTGAGTTGATTTCAAAAAGATAGGGTTTCCTTGTGTTATGCGTTGGGAAAGATAAAGAAAAATAAAAGAGAAAAAAATGATGTGGCAGTGAGTTTAGTGGGTTGGGAAGGAATAACTCCATCCTCCCTAAGAAATAAATAATTTTTTTTCCACATGACATGCTCTCATTCAATTTGATAAATGTCAATTTGTCGTAATTTTGAATTATTTTTTTTCCAACATACTATCTTACGAGTTTTCTTATTTTATTAAATTTCATAATAATATTTTAATGTAATAATTGCAATAAATATATTAATAAATGAATATCATTTTCATTAATGAGCTTACTTCTTATTTCAAAAAAATTAAATTAAAGTTTATTAGTTTCTTTTATTTATTTATTTAAATTATTTGTTTAAATTTAAAATATAAAAAACATATTCAATTTTAATAATTCAGTATTTTTCTTATTTTCTTATAAATTCAAAGTTATCAATTGTTTAGACCTTTATATATATATATATATATATATATATATATATATATATATATATATATATATATATATATATATATATATATATATATTAAAGTTAACTTATGTAATACATGAGTTTCACAACTAGTTAAGGAACAAATTATAAGAGGATATTAATATGACAGATTTGTCTTTACGACAATTTTAGGTTTGTTAATGCCTAATTTTTGTCATGTTATTTTTTTCATTAACTTTACAAATTTGCAAAAAAATAAAAATAAATAAATAAATAAACGATAAAAAATAAAAATTTGAAGTTTACATATATAATTTTTACCCTAAGTATGTTTTTCATATTTGACTTGAAAGTCCTTAAGTTTGTCAAATTTGTCGGTTTCGTTCTTATAAACTTGCTATTACAAGTAATGACGGCAAATATAATCTTTTTTTTACAAACTTTGGAAATGAACGAACAAAAATCACCACACGAAATTTGACAAACAAAAAAAATTCATTGTCAAACGCCCTTAGTTTTAACACACAACCCATGATTTTTGGATTAGAACGGATTCATACACAACAATTTTTTTTCATACACAACAATTTGTGCATTAAAGTATTGTATGCACAACTCCATAAAGCATGCATTGTTATGTACGGATAAAAATTGTTGTGTACGAATCACTTTCCTTTTCGGATGGGTAATGCTACCAAATAATAACGAAGGTTCACAATTATTTCACTTAAATCACTTAATATTTGTTAGCTTAAGTTTCAAGTTTGTCCATTTGCAAAATATTAGAACTTATATACAGAATTGATATGTGCGTTTCCTAAAGATCTGAACAGTAAACATGTTTCCTATATAACTCAAAAAATTTAGGAAATATGATGCAAAGGCCCTATTATGTATTTCGGTTTCACCATTTCAGTCCCTAATTTTTTTTCATGTTTTTAAGGGAACAAACTGTTTTTTGTTGGGTCGATTTGGTCTTTTTGTAAGAACTGAAGGGGTAAACTGGTTACTATCTGCCACATCATTAAATGAATTGGCAAATACATTTTCCAGATCATCATTGCTTCTATTTCCTATCTTGAAAGATAGTCCTAAATACAAATATAAAAATAAAATGAACGAGTGCAATTTTTTCATGTGTAAACAAGCCACAAAAAACAATAGGGCCTTTTAGTTCATTTACAATCATCTTTCAGATATGTTCAAGGTACTCCTGTAAATCCAATTTATATTCCTCTGATATTCCATACGACGAGAGTTACAAGATTCCGGAGGTTTTCAATTGTCGTGAACGAAATAAAAGGAAGAGGATCGACCAAACACAAAGGAACCGTTGGTGCCTGGTTAGGCTTGTGGGTACAAACGAAGCGAAACATGGTAGATTGAAACCTTCCATTGTTTTTCTTTAGAACTAAATGAGTAAGGTGGGGTCATCGAAGCACTACTTGAGATTCAGAGAGGTGGTAGTGACGACAGAATTGAGATGTGATGGGCTGAGGAAGGATGAAGATAACAAGCTACGTATGAAGGGAATGACGATGACGGTGGACTTGGTTTCTAAGAAGAACACAACTTTGTTGATCAACCACTATGTTCAACGACTTACTCATCCTTCCTTCGTCATTGTTACCTTCCTCTGTCACCATAGATGATGACCCTCCTTTCCATATCACGATGAATTTGCCAATCCTCCAACTTATGTGCATATACGTGCGATTTCTATGTGTGTGTAATGTGTGAAAATTCAAACTACACCATCGATTCATAATATCTGGTTCTTAAAAAAAATAGATATGAAATATACAAAATTAATTAAACTATAAAAACAGAAAACAATTTTAGGGCATAAAACCATATTCAATCGATTTCATAAGGATAGATTTGAGTGAAATCTGAAATATGAACCAAGAACTCATCAATGGAGAAAACCCTAAAAACATAGGATTCCCATGAAGAGATGAGGTAACATGGTATATTAGGTTGTAGTGACCAAAAAAGCAATTCGACATCAACTTTGTTCTCTTAAAGGGCAAGAAAATAACTTTAGGGATTAACTTTCATTTTTCTTTGTTCCCTTAGGGTCGTTGTGTCATTTTCCCAAAAATTTAATGATATTTAATGTAACGCCCCGAGTTCAGAAGTGCAAGTTCAGGGTTCTTAGTGTAAATGAGGAAGGTTGACTCGGCGAGTCGATGGATAGACTCGGTGAGTCGAGTCGCGATTCTGGTCAGGTGTTAAGTGATCGACTCAGCGAGTCGGAGGATGGACTCGGCGAGTTGGTGATGAAGGAAGAAAACCCTAATCCAGGGGTTGTGCCCTGTATAAAGCACCTTATAACCCAACCCAGCCTCTTTAGCACTCCCTTTGACGTCCAGAAGCGTTCCCCATCGATTTCAAACCTTAATTTGAGAGTGAGAAGGATCTAAGTGTGTTTTGGAGCTTGGAGAAGAAGGATACTTGAAGCAAGAGTTGGTGGAATCATAGAGGAGCGTAGTGGATCTGATTTCCTTGCTTGTTGGCATCAGATTGAAGGTAAAAAGTTGTTTCCTTGACCTTGTTGTGCTTAGATTGTTCATAGATAAAGTTTAGGGCCAAATTATCATATATGAGTCTCTTTTCGAGTATTGGGCTCAGATCTATGGTAGCTACTACATATCTAGATTGGTCTTGACTCATGAACCTGGGAAGTGATAGCTTTGGGGCTTGATTGAGAGTGTCCTTGCCTTAAACCTCCGTTTTAGTTTGATTAGAGCTTGTTGATGTGACATCCCCAAAATCACGGCCAGAAAAGACCGGTTTTGTTTATACTTTATTTCAAAATCAGAGTTATCTTTTAATAAAAGGGTTGCAGAATTTGTCCCAAAACAATAATATGATAAAGATTTATCAAAAGCATTTCCATAGAAATGTATTTCATTAAAAGACTCGGGATGTCATGTTCGTACAGATCAAAAGTATAAACAGTACAATATAAGCCTTACTACATTATTTCATATCTACAGGCCTATATCCGTAATCCCTCGTCCAAAACATCACACCTATGCTCATGCGCCACTACCTGTAATGCATAAAACTGAGTGGGTCAGGCTTGGGAGCCTGGTGAGCACATAGGGTTTTCAACCCACAATAAATAAGTTTATTAATTTCATCAATCAACAATAACCCGATTACCCGTTCCCGTTATCCTCACTTTACGTCCCTAAACACCTATCATAAGGGACCTAGCCTAAGGATCATCATCGGGACAAACACTACTGCTAAGGGGATTCCTCAGCAATAAATGTCCTAATAGGCAACCATGTGGGGGATGGAGTACACCGTTGAACACATCGTTCACAACACCTACAGGTTGCGAGCCTGCTAGTGTTCCACTGGACTGTCTAGAAGAGTCCGTGGTCGTCATCTATACTCCGCTAGATGATTGGATCAACAACAACAACATCGAGGCCTCTCATCATTTTATCACACATCACCTATTACATCTACCCATGTTTTACCCCAACATTTTCGTAGATATAAAATACATATACAGTTTAAATCATTGAAAACATGTATAACGTTCATCTAACGTAGATAGAAAGTATTCAGATAATATGCACACATAGCACGTAATTTATATAAAATACTTCATATCTATGTGTAAGCTGAAAGTAACTATGCACTCACCGGAAAAGGTGGTGATTCCGAACTCAGACAGCGCTTCGCTTCTTAAAAAGAATTTTTTCTTCGACGAAACCTAGTATTATTACCACTAGAGTTTAGTTTATTATTCGTCGAGACTAATTAATAGTCTAGCTATTATTATTATTATTATATAAGCGTCAAAAAAATACTTATATAACCCATAATAATAGCCCAAGTATTTATTATAAGTTCCTAATAACGTTACTATAATTAAATAAAAGTTATATTAAAAATAGCGTAGGCGTAGCTCACTTACAGCGGGTTTTATAGAAAACCGGGCTTTGCTTGGAGCAGCGTTCCCGAGCCGAAAAGCTCTTCTTCTCAGAGCCTTCGAGCACTCTGGGGCTTCCGCCTCGTGCTAGGGAGGTTCCTTAGGCTTTTCGGGGGATTTCGGGGCTAGAGAGAGGTTCTAGAGAGAGAGAGAGTAAAGAGAAGAAAGAATGGGAAAGGTGTGAAGAAAATGAGGGTGGAAGAGGTGGTATTTATAGGGTGAAATGTGGCTAAACTTGGTGCCACATGTCACCATCTGGTGGCAAGCCTTGGGGAGAAAGCAATGGCCAAGATTGTGCCACATCACCCATTTTCGCACAGCACACTTCCGACTTCTAAAATCCGTAACTTTCGCATACAACCTCCATTTTTGACGTTCTTTATATCCACGCGTAGGTAATAATAATATCTACAACTTTCATTTTGACACCGTCAGCTAATTCTTGACCGATCTTAAATTTAACAGTACAAGGAGATTATACTGTTAAACGTCTGCGTAAAATTAATAACTTCTACATACGGACTCTGTTTTTGTCTGTCTTTTTACCGTTGATTTCCTATTAATGAGATCTTCAACTCTCATTTACGTTGCGTAAGCCAAAAACCGCTCGAACTAAAATTCGAGTTTCAGGCCGTGCACTGCTAAGCCGAATCTTAGAAAAATCATAACTTCTTCATACGAAGTCAGATTTGGGCGTTCTTTTTATCGATGTTCTTAGTTTAACATATTCTACGACTTTTGTTTAGATTTCTAAGGCTAAAAAGTCTTCTATCGTAAATTCACTATTTACGTCTCCCGGTGTCGTGCTGGTTTTGCCGTAAAACTTCGGCGGGCCATAACTTCTTCGTTATAGCTCGGATTTCGGCATTCTTTATATGTACGGAAACCTTGAGACATATTCTACAACTTTATGTAGAGATATCGGGATTATCTCACACTTTAATTTTGACGCACATTTTTATTCTTTATTAATTATACATTTATAATTAAATAATAAACACATAAACACACATAATTCACATAATACTCAAATATTTCATATTTATTACTTCAAAAAGAGTTACAATAGTTGACCTAGACTATTACATTGACAAAAATGCTTAGCCCTGAAAACCCGGGCGTTACAGTTGAGCCTTGCATGCACGTAAAGTTGGAAACTTTACGTGTAAATCTGGCCCTAGGAGTCCAGATTTATGTATTGGAAGCAATGGAATGGCCTGTGATCGTCTGAATGAAGATATTACGTATGGAATCGGCGAGTATGGGAGATGACTCAGTGAGTCGGGCTTGATATCAGTCTTGAGTCGCATAGTAACTCGGCGAGTCACATGGGTAGACTCGACGAGTTGTTGAAGATGGGCAGGAACTCAACAAGTTGGAAGAACAACTCAACGAGTCTGTTGAATATTGCCTTGGACTCAGCGAGTCTGGTCGTGAAGTCCTAACCACTTTGGTGGGGTGGGGGGGATGACTTGGTGAGTTGAGCAGGAAGGGACTCTAAGTTTGTTGGACTCAACGAGTCTTGGAGTGACTCGGCGAGTTGAGTCGTGGCATGGGAGTTTCTGAGCATAGGAACTCGACGAGTCAACGGGTTGACTCGGCGAGTAGGGTCAACCAGGAAGGTTGACTTTGACTGAGGACTCGGGGCGAAGGATTGGTGGAGGGATGTTTAGGATCCGATTGTTGTTATGCGATGGTTATCGGATGTGGAGGGATGTTTTTTCACATGTTCATGCCCTGATGATCTGAGGGTGAGGTGTGCTCTGAACCTGTTGAGGCTCGGGGCGAAGGATTGGTGGAGGTTGACTACGGGGTCTTATTTTGATGCACAATAGGCTGCACTTACATGGGATCAGTTTCGGGAGATGTTCAGCACTCGTTATGTTCCATGAGTTGAGAGAGAGAGAGAGAGAGAGAGAGAGAGAGAGAGAGAGAGAGAGAGAAAGAGAGAGGTTGGTTCAGGAGTTCCTAAAGCTGAAGCAGGATACAGAGTCAGTGACGGAGATCACCAGGATGTTCACTAAGAGGGAAATGTTTTGCCTGGAGTTTGCTTCAGAGAAGGCTCAGATGTCTCGATATCTGAGTATGCTCAAGAGGGACATCAGGCAGTTTGTGTCCACGCAAAGATGTGATACCTTGTTAGAGTTGCAAGAGGCCGCCAGGCGGCGTGAGTTGGAGATTGAGTTGCAGTTAAGAGAGCAGAGGCAGGCCCCAGCGCAGTCGCAGTCAGCGCCGAAACGGTCCAAGACCGTTGATTCTAGGTTGGGAGATTAGAGCAGTCGCACTTGTGGAAAGTGCGGGAAGGGTCACACTGGAGTTTGTAGGTCTGGTAGTGCGTGCCGCAAGTGCGGGAGAGAGGGGCATTATGTGAGGGATTGCCGTCAGTCAGCCCCAGTTTAGGATATGAGGATTTGTTATCAGTTTCATCTGGTTGGTCACATGAGGGCCAACTGTCCACAGCTTACTGCCGGACCGATGCAGGCTCTAGCACCGGCCAATTTGAGAATTACTGGTAGAGGTCAGGTGGAGCAGAGCCCCCGAGGGCTCAGGGACGTGCTTTTCAGCTTATAGCAGAGGAGGTCAGGGCAGTGCGGATACAGCTGCGGGTATGTTTCCTTCTTGATATCTTGTTATCTTATGGTTGTTATGGAGTATTTTATATCTGCTAGTCTCGTTCGCATGATTCATGGTATGGTATTCGTTCGTCTTTTCGTCGGGTTTATCGTATGATCGAGGGTTTTGGTATTGGGCTTTTTGGTCAGCATGTCACGTATAGCATTTTCAAGTTGAGGAGTACTCAGCTGAGGGTCGAACTCCCTTAGGGTACGAGATGTGCGCGGTCGGAACGTGATTATGTGGAAGTTGCTTGTTTCAAGATCAATTCATGGGTAAGAGGAGTATGTTGAGTAGAAATGATTGATTGTGTCGGTTCAGTCACTGGTGGTTGGTAGCCAGTACTCTAAGTGGGGAGAATTGGAAAATTCTCAGGAGGATCGACACCATGAGAGGTCAATTAGTTGTGTGGGTTTCAGTAGTATTTCAGTCATCCAAGAGCATGGGATGGTATGAGTAGGTCAGACGAGTGGGGCGGGATACAGACCAAGGTTGGGCCTAGGGTTAGGCCGGGAATTAAGTATACAGAATGGAGTTAGAGTTCGGAAGCCCAAGAGGGATATAACAGTATATACGGGAGAGATTCTCGGAAAGAATGGTTGAGGGTGATGTAAGACAGTTTTGAGCGGTTCGGACAGACTGAGGGCCGGAAGGCGTACCAGTCAGACCGAAGGCTCGGGGAACGGTCCAGACAAGCTGAAGGCCCAGGAGGGCGGACCAGATATGTTGAAGGTTCCGAGAGTGGTCCAGATAGGCTGAAGGCCTGGTAAGGCGGTCCAGTCATGCTGAAGACTCTGTATGTGTTAGTGGATCGGTACGAGGAGAATGAGGAAAATCATCACTAGGGGATGATGATTGATATGGTCTGGCCCCAAGTATTGATCATGTTAGTGGAAAGCAGTGCATGG
Organism: Lactuca saligna; assembly: GCF_052625555.1. Classification (NCBI taxonomy): domain Eukaryota; kingdom Viridiplantae; phylum Streptophyta; class Magnoliopsida; order Asterales; family Asteraceae; genus Lactuca; species Lactuca saligna. The sequence goes on along the minus strand of NC_136419.1, from coordinate 32,985,088 downwards.
ATCCGAGAGTCCTTGCGATCAAATTAAGGGTATATGGAAGTTCAAGAATAGCAGTTGCTCTACATGGATAATGCAGAGTGAAGTGTAGCTCAGTGACACGTGCAAGAGCAGTAAGGGATGTTGAGTGGATTTCCTAGAAAGGAAAGGCATGTAGCTCCGGAAGGAACGTGGGTACTCCAAGAGGAGGAAGTTGAGTAAGTGGATTATCGACAATGCTTCATCTTTTGGTAGTAAGTACTGGGATTGTACCAGTGGTGTGTAAGCACATCCGGGTTGGGTGTCTGTTGAGGTTGTGGAAGGTTTTCCGATAGTGTAGAACTAGAGTAGTTCGGCGTGGATACAAGGAGAGAGCCTTGGATTTTCCAATATGGTTGTGATCAGGAAGTTATGTATGTAGCGGAAATTCATCCTGGGGATGTCTGGAGGTATCATCAGTGTGTTGGGTTTTCCAGCCCGAGGATGTGGGATCAGGTAAAGCATGTGTATGTGATTGTAAAGGAGAGCTCATGGGAGTTTCTCAGGAGCTGAAGGATTTGTCATCCTGTTAGCTCAGAAAGAAACGAGTTGGATTCGGAAAGGAAAGCAGGATAAGTCCCAGGAGTGAATTCGATAAAGGATATGCCAGTAGAGGAAAGGGGTAGCATCTTGGTACCGGGTCAGGACCCGGTGGTTCAGGGTGATATCTAGCTTGGTAAGGGTCAAGTGATTGTTGTGTTTTGGAGTGATGAAAGTGTCATCGGGTGATCATTGGTTAATAAGGGTTGTTATCAGAGAAAGAGGCTGGTGGCCTGCTTGAATAAGTTGTTGTAACTCTGGGAGGGAAGAGTTGTACTTTATAGAGGTCTGATAGCAGTGTTCGGAGGAACCTAGGTCGGTTGAGACCAGGAGTTGTATTGAGGGAGTGTCATCTGGGATGTGGTGCTGCAGGCTTCGAGGATGAAGCCTAATTTATGTGGGGGAGAATTGTAACATCCCGAGTTCAGAAGTGAAAGTTTAGGGTTCTTAGTGTAAATGAGGAAGGTCGACTCGGCGAGTCGATGGATAGACTCGGCGAGCCGAGTCGTGATTCTGGTCAGGTGTTAAGTGACAGTCTCGGCGACAAGTTGGTGCTGAAGGAAGAAAACCCTAATTTGGGGGTTGTGCCCTGTATAAAGCACCTTATAACTCACCCCAGCCTCTTTAGCACTCCCTTTGACGTACATAATCTTTCCTCATCGATTTCAAACCCTAATTTGAGAGTAAGAATGATCTAAGTGTGTTTTGGAGCTTGGAGAAGAAGGATACTTGAAGCAAGAGTTGGTGGAATCATAGAGGAGTGAAGTGGATCTGATTTCCTTGCTTGTTGGCATCAGATTGAAGGTAAAAAGTTGTTGCCTTGAGCTTGTTGTGCTTAGATTGTTCATGGATGAAGTTTAGGGCCCAATTGTCATATATGAGTCTCTTTTAGAGTATTGGGCTCAGATCTGTGCTTGCTACTACATATCTAGAATGGTCTTGACTCATGAACCTAGGAAGTGATAGCTTTGGGGTTTGATTGAGTGTGTCCTTGCCTTAAACCTCCATTTTAGTTTGATTAGAGCTTGTTGAGCCTTGCATGCACGTAAAGTTGGAAGCTTTACATGTGAATCTGGCCCTAGGAGTCCATATCTATGTATTGGAAGCAATGGAATGGCCTGTGATCGTCTGAATGAAGATATTACGTATTGACTCGGCAAGTCGGGCTTGATATCAGTCTTGAGTTGCATAGTAACTCGACGAGTCACATGGGTAGACTCGGCGAGTTGTATGAAGATGGGCAGGAACTCAACGAGTTGGAAGAACAACTCGGCGATTCTGTTGAATATTGCCTTGGACTCGGCGAGTCTGTTCTTAGACTCGACGAGTATAGTCGTGAAGTCCTAACCACTTTGGTTGAGTTGTGAATTGGTGAGTCGGGGGGGGGGGGGGGATGACTTGGTGAGTTGAGCAGGAAGGGACTCTGAGTTTGTTGGACTCGACGAGTCTTGGAGCGACTCAGCGAGTTGAGTCATGGCATGAGAGTTTCTGAGCATAGGAACTCGACGAGTCAACGGTTTGACTCGGCGAGTAGGGTAAACCAGGAAGGTTGACTCGACTAAGGACTTTGACTTGGACCGAGGGTTGACCAGTTTGACTTCCAGGGTATGTTGGTAATTAATGGTGTTTATTGGTTTTGGTTATTTGGTAATGATCAGTGGTGGAGTTCGTGCTGGTGGTCGGTGCAGCGTGGTCTTATTTCTTCAAGTTGGCAGTTGCAGGTGAGTTATCCTCACTATATTGACAGGGTCTAAGGATCCTGGTAGTTGTTATGTTATTGCTTTTCTATATGTTTGCATCCTGGTAGTTAGGATGGTATATGTTAGAGACCTGGTTAAGGTCGGAATCCTGGTATGTAGGATGATGCTATATTAGTGACTGGTTAGGTTGGTATCCTGGTTAGAGTGTGCTATGTATGTGATCTGCTAGATCAGTTGATTAGTAATAAATTGCTATATGATTATATGTTTATGTGCGCATGGTTGGTTGACTGGGGTTAGGTTGAGGCGGGTCCTGCTTTGTGCTGTAGGCCAACATACCCAGGGCAGACCGGATATCCCAAAGGCCCAGCGAGCGGTCCGGATAGGCTGTAGGCCCCACGAGGGCGGACCAGACGTGCTGAGGATCGGAGAGTGGACTAGGCCGACTGAAGGCCCGGTGCGGGCGGACCAGTCATACTGTAGACTCAAAGAGTGGACCAGGTGAGTTGAAGGATCGGTGCGGGCGGACCAACCACATTGCAGACCCGATGTATATGGCTAGACTCAGAGGGTGGATCAGGTGGACTGAAGGCCCAGTGCGGCGGACCAGTCACACAGTAGACCCGAAGTGCATGGTTGTTCTGTTTATGATATGATATGTTATGTGTATGGTATATGTGGTTGGTATTTTGGGGGTAACTCACTAAGCTTTCGGGCTTACAGTTTTTAGTGTATTGTTTCAGGTACTTCAGGAGATCGTGGCAAGGCGAAGGCGTGATCGTACCGCTCCTCGTGTTTTATGTATTTATGATGTGGTTCTGGGAAATACTCTGATAATAAATGAATTGAAAACCTTTTTGTAATGAATTAAAGAATATGGGTTGTTTTTGAAAAGTTTAAATTGGTTGAAAATTTTTGGATGTTACGTTTAAGCATTAAAATTCATTTTTCTTTAAACGGTTAACTAACGATTAGAAGTTAGCATCGTCGAATTAGTAGAAATCATCAACTCTCATATTAAAATTTGAGACCTTCAATCTAAGAGTCAATGTTTCTACCAAGTGGGTTGGACCCACATTGGCCATTCTTGTTTTATTCTTATAAATTTTTCTAAAAAATAATATTAAACAATAACTAAACTACACTAAAAAACAATATCAATATCAATACTAAGATCTATTTTAGTCTACATCCTCAATAATTGAGTTATTTTACTATGAATATGTTTGATAAGGCTAATGGTTAAGTGAAAACTAATAGGTTGAAAGTTGGAAGCCGGTAGCATCATTATTGAAAATATGGAAGTTGAAAATTAGAAATTGAAAGTTGTAGCTTATTTTATTGTAGAGGTGTTACACAAGTTTGTTGAAAGCTTAAATAAAAACTAAAACCAATAAGCTCTAAAAAGCTAAAAGTTCTATAAGAGCATATATGAAATTCTCCATTTATTTAAAATAGAAACTAGAAGCTCGTACTAATGAACATATTTTTTTCTTCAATTCAACTTTTTTAAAAGTTCTAAAAACATACTATCAAACACATCATATATCTAACTGTGTCTACTAGTTCTTCTAGTTTGGGTCAACAAATAAAAAAAATCATTTTTCTAATTTAAAATTATCATGTTCTACTTCATATTAAACATTAGGCATATATGTATGTGTTGCAAATAGTACAAAAATATAATTAATATATTAACATATACATGTTATTAAAAATACCTCTATTGTCATCAGTTTTAAAATTATAATTATTACATTAAGCTTTCATAAAACAATCACTACTAGAAACAGCCCTTTAATGACGCACAAACAATGACACACAGTGATTTACGATACGCAAAAGTGTGCACCCTAAAAATAATGTCATCTCTTCTAAAATTTGAAGGATAGAGGACACGCATTTATGCATGCCCTAAAATTAGTGTCAGAACAAAAAAACATGGAGGGCACCGGTCGTAAAAAGTGTGTCGTCTAAGTATGTGATTTTATAATTTTGATGAAAGGTGCGTTTAAAGTGAAACGAAATCCCTAAAAATTATAAACCCCGCCTGATGCATCTACTCCTTCGTATGTTGTACCCAAGAAACCCTAATAGTATGGCTGCCAATCTTTATCCCTTTCTCCAATTTGTCGCCTTCAAGCTCTCAATTAGGGTTTAGTTTGGCGATTATTTCAATTTCTCTTACACCAAACATCCCAACTCTTCAACCCTAAATCCACCGCTGCTACTACGCCTCCTTTCTCCGGGCTCCACCGCTCTTCGAAGATCGACTCGGCTTCACTCTCCACAACTCAATCATTCTTAAAAAAATTCAATTCGCACATACGTCTCTCCTCTCATTCTACACGACCTTACACCGGCAATGTGACCAATCGCAATGGACAGTACTGAGAAGGTATATACATGCTTTTTCATCTTAGATATTTTTTATGTACTATCAGAACTAATGGTTGATGTAATGGTTATAGGCATCCTTGCGGGTCCCAAAACAAGCATTGTTGATGATGACCAAATAAATCTGGATACAAATAGCCACCTTGGAATGTATCTTCGTCTTTGCTTACTTTCCTTTAATATTTGTCATTTGAGGTATGCTTTTTCTTTCCCCCTTAATTTTATTAAAAAGTACATCTAGTTTATAAACGTTTCTGTTATTCTCATTCTGTACATGTAGGGCGTGTGGCATCTTTTAACAAATATAAAGACATATTACAAAGAAGCATTCTCAAACTGTCCTCCATATAAAATGACTCATTTGGATGATCCTAGTAATGATCCAGAGGCACAATTAGAATATGAAAACATGGATTTATACAAATTTATACTCCAAAACTTTATAGAAGAACTTGAATCAAGTAAAAGGGTTCCTTTTCATAATCATTCATCAAAATCACTCTTTAGTGTAATCGAATGTAAACTTTTTTTATATCATATAATAATACCAAATGGACTAAAGAAACATTTTGTAAATGCATACATTACGGTTTCCAATGGTCAAGGAGTCAAACACAATCACATAAGTCTAGAAGGTAGCCCATATATGAGCTCCCCAACCTCTGCACTACGAAATATTTAATCCTTTGATGTAATCCTACAATGTACAAACTGGCAGATACAAGGATACTTATCAGAGTAAGTAGACTTGATTGAAAAGTAAGTATTTTATAGATTTTATTTTACTAAAAATACTTATTTGAGAGTATCTTGATGTATATATTTGTGTTTTAATAGGATTGGAAGCTCTTTTCCTATGAGTGCTTTTGAATCTGTTTTAAAGCTTCTACAAAAAGTAGCCCTGGAGTTGCATCGTGTATGTTACTTTGTAATTTGTAATATAGATATCCATTTGATCTAATTCAAATATGTAATCCAACAGTCAATCCATTAATTTATGTTAAATTTTTACAGGTCCAATTTTTACGATATCTGAATAGCCTTTACCATGATGATTATCCAGCTGCATTAGAGAATCTTCATCATTATATTGATTATAGGTATCCGTAACACCCAAAACTCAAAATTACAAACTAAACCAATAACCTCTAAATTATTATTATTATTATAACTTTAAAAAAATAGAGTAATTAAAACTCAATTATTGACACTGTAATGTAGGAATGGAGGGATCTGATTTTGTTCCCACATCATTTGATTGTACTAGTAATGGAAGATATGAAATTGCTTTATTATCTTTAGGAATGAAACATTTTTTTTCATCATTTGCAGAGATCTTAACCACACCAATCAGTACATTGTGGGACTAGCTCTTTGTGCTTTGGATAACATTTGTTCTGCAGAAATGGCTCGTGATCTTGCACCTGAAGTTGAAAGATTGCAGCAATTTCGAGATCTAAATATTCGTAAGAAAGTAAGCTGATGTTAACATTCATTTCATTTCATGATCACTCAAGGATGTTTCATCTAATTCTCACATTTTACACTTCATAGAATCATAGTCACACAAGTTCTTACAATTACAGGCAGCATGGGGTTCCATACTTAAAGAAAAGCATCATGGGTTCTTTTAACAGCAATCCAGCTTTGTACAGATCTCTGTAACCTTAATGAAGAGGCTCTTGAATTTTTCAGGAAGGTAAATATAATTGATCTTGTCAAAGATCCTCTATTATTTGTTGGGATTGTCTTCTTCTTGTTCTCTTTCTTTATCTTTTTAATGTGCATTTGTGCTAAGAGTTGTTTGGCATATGATTTTGTAAGGGCAAATTAGTAATTTAGTGATGAGATATATTTTCTTTTTTCTTCCTTTGGTATAGAAATGCATAGAGGTGCTGGTGAAAGTACCTACCTTTTTCCTTTTTAAGGATGGAGGATCAGCCGTGAAGATGCACCTCCTCTATCTTGGTTCTCCTCAACCTAAATGATAAAATGGTTATTTACTCACTCACTCACATTCAGTCCAAAAAAAAAAAGCAATGCAAATCAAAGAACTTATAGTTGAAGAAGGTTGTGCAGGTGTATCTTCCATAGCATTGGTAGTACCATTTAAATGCTGAGAGACAATAGGCATAATCTGGTGTAACAAATTGGATAGAAAAGTTCCTTCATCATTGGCCACTGTTGATGTTGCTGTTGCTTCTTCCTGGGCTATCTGAATAGATTCAACAACATTGGCACCACCCTGACCCTGACCCTGAAAGATGAAGCTGTTACCATGGTTGTGCTGTTCACCAGGAAACAAATTTCTCAACAGTTGATCAAGTCCACTGGAAACCTCTATAGTAGTAGTAGAATGAGTAGAATCTATGTTTTCACCACCATAACCATTGTTGCCATTTCTAGAATCAACAACATTTTGAGCTCTTGTTAGCACTGGTAATAACACACCCATAGAGCTTCGGGAAGATTCAAAATGTGGCACTGAAATCCTAATGGGGACCACCCACACCTTCGATCCCCTACTTTACACCAAATTACTAAGGGCATTTTCGTGATTTGTAACTCCACCATCAACTCCACCACCATTTGTTTCCCTCATCACTGAACCTAAAGAAAGGGCATATAAGAAGTAAATGGAAAGGATGCCCATTAAAATAAGAATATGAGAATAGTGTAAGTAATACATACCTGTACGTATTCTGATCCTAAAGGGATGTCATGTGGAACAACATAGGTGGGAGTATACCAAAAGAGATAGACCAACTTACATCCTTGAAATTCTTGTAACTTCATTTCTTTTTGCCTGTTTAATTAATTAATGAGTGGATATTGAACCATTCAAGGTAATTTGTAATTATGTGCATGCAGGCTCTTAAATGGAAACAATCTAACAAGCTCCTTTCCATAAGAGATTAAGAATCTCCCCAATTTGAACCGCATACAAATCGACCTGAACCACATATCTGCACCAATACCAATCTCATTTTCAAAACTGAATAACACAAAGCACTTATAATTTTATTATTATTTGTTCCTATATTTTTATTTTCTGATTTCTATGTGATAACTATTAGTATTATCATATGTGGGTTTGTAGTCATATGAACAATAATTCACTTAGTGGTCAAATTCCTCCTGAGCTATCTAGATTGCCAAATGTTGTTCACTTGTAAGTTTATTCTTTGAATTTACTCAAGTTTTGACTTTTGTGTGCAATGACATTTGCTGACATGGACGAATGTTGCAGGCTTCTTGACAATAACAACTTATCAGGCTATCTACCTCCTGAGCTCAGTAAGCCACCATACTTGATTATACTGGATGCTTTATTTCCTTACTATAATATTACTTTAAAAAGAATATTGTTGTTTTGGTTGAATCATAAGATCAAGAAGTTCATTGTACTTTCTTTGGTAGTCAATTTGACAACAATCACTTTGAAGGAAGTATACCTTCCTCTTATGGCAACATGCTTCAATTGGCCAAGTTGTAAGTGTGGTTTAAGTTTTAATAAACTTTATTAATGAAGAATTTCAATACATAACACTCTAATCCAAGATTACTTTTGGTGTTGCAGGAGTTTTAGGAATTGCAACTTGCAAGGACCAGTCCCTGATCTTAGCAGGATACCACATCTTACTTATATGTAAGCATGAAATAAATCTTGAATGTTTTGGAGTGAAGTCTTTTTTAAGTTGTTAGTTTGATGACATTTTATATATTTCAGAGACCCAAGTGATAACAATCTTAATGGATCTATACCACCCTTGAATTTTTCTCATAATATCACAACACTGTAAGTTTTACATAGTTTATTCGTGATCTACTTTGTGTCTTTTGTGTTTGGACTTTGGATTCTTATAACTTCATGTGATAAAATTGTGCAACAATCTGTCAAGGAATCAGCTTACTGGAACAATTCCTTCCATCTTTTCAGGCCTTCCTAATCTACAAAGATTGTGAGGATTCTTTGACCTTTCTTTTAGAAAATATAATGGATTGATGTACACATTTATTTGAAACTATTTTCCCGTAGGTCTCTTTCCAACAATTCATCAAATGGCACAATTCCATCCACTATTTGGCAAAATAAGACTTTCAATTTAACCAAAAAACTTATAGTGTAAGACCTCAAACATGAACATCCCTCTCCCTTTTTATCTGCTCTAATTCTTTCTCTGAACTCACATGCCTTGTCTGGTATCTTCCAGGGATGTGAAAAATAATAGGCTTTCAGGCGTTTCAGGAAGCTTTAACCTCCCTCCAAATGTCACCCTTAGGTTCGTTAGTTATCTTGCTAGTTGTATCCATATTCACACAACAAGACTTTCAGAATTTTATGTTTCTAAATTTTCTACAGTCTTCAAGGGAACCCAGCATGCTCGAATGCCAGCTTGGCACAATTCTGTGAAGATGTTGCTATGAGCCCTCTATCACGATATGCACAAGGTAAAGTATTTACACTTGGAAATATCTTTGTTTTAGAAATTTAGCATAACACCTATTGTTGTTCGTGTTGACTACATTCCTTCTCGTGTTGACTTACCTGCTTTAGGCCATGGGAAATATATTAAAAACATAATATCATTTCCACTATGAATATTATTAAACATTTCCACTAATGTGTTGGTAATGACTTATTTTAGAGGCTATTCAGCTCCTGAATATGCAATAAGAGGCCAAATGACAAGGAAAGCAGACATTTACAGTTTTGGTATTTTGCTTTTGGAAATTATTACTGGAAGACCCAATCAAAATAAATGCTTACCAGTTGAAGAACAAAATCTTATTGAAAGGGTATGCAATTTTTTATTTAAATTATAGCAATGTAGTTATATTTATTTATTTATTTTAATATATTTTTTTTCAGGTATGGGAACTATATAGGGAAGGGGAGCTAAAAAAGTTGGTTGACACTTCAATGGAAGATGATGATGATGATTTTGATAAAGATGAAGCTTGTAGGTAGTTAAAAATTAGGTTACTTTGCACCCAAAGTCTTCCAAAAAACATACCATCAATGTCTAATGTGATGATGATGTTAAATGACGAAATGGACCTTGATGAAAAAGATTTATCTGATCCAGGGTTAATTTCAGAGTTAAAAAACTTTAAATCTGATAAAATTACCAACACATCAGGTAACAACACATCATCTAGTAATTCAGGAAAACAGGAGGATAAGGATTCCTCTTTGTATGGACACTCGACATCATCATTCGCCACTATGAGTTTTACCACAATTAATGATCGATGATTCTACAATAGACACCATTTTTCTATCTTTTTATAGTTGTAATTTTTTTGGAAACAAAATTTATTAGTAATTATGACTTTGCCATTAAGACATGCTAAGAATGGTGTAGGATTGTTGTTGTTTTATTTTTATTTTTTATTTTTTGTAGATAAGTATTGTATGTGATGGTATATATGAACCTTTAGTAACATGTCATCAAACAATCTTTTGGTTTGGACTTCTCTAAACAGGGTTATTTTAGGTATTTCATAAGTAATCACATATTCTTTCATTAAATAGGGTGAACTTCATCTTTATTCTTATCCGACATAAATTAATAGTCATTTTATTACATTATTTTCAGGGGTAGAGTTGCAACTGAAAAATGTTCAAGTTGTTGGTGTTTATGGGTGGAGCAGTGAATTTGTTATTATTTCTAATGTGAGACCATGCACGTGCTAATCAGGAGGTACCATCTTCGTCATTCAAAAGTTGTTTGTTGAAATTTATACTGGGGTGCAGGTGATTTTATCTTGAAATTTACACTCAAAACTATTTTTTTCCTTATTTTTCTTGTAAGTTTAGCCTTATTCTTTTCTTCAATTACGTGTTGTTGGAGAGTGTTGTTTGAACAACAATAAATCAATATTTTTTTCCTTCTTTTTCTTGTATGAACAATACATAGTCATAGTTTGACTTAATTAGTTGCTTATTTTTTTATTAGTTGCATGTTTTCTAGCTTATTATAGTAAATGATTGGTTTCTTATTATGCTTAAATCTTAACAGATATCATGGCAACCTTCAACAGTAGATTTGGACCAACACCTTCTTGCAGAAGATATCGTGTACGTGTTCTTGTGCTGCTATTGTGGATTCAGGAACATCCTTTCTTACTGGTCTAACTATATGTATCTCATGTGAAGCTTCTGTTAGAACTATTAATCTTAGGGATTTCAAGTTTTTCATATTTCTTGTATCTAATTAGTTTGTAAATTTCTGTTACAACTTTTATTGATTTGTTTTATCTTTCCATGGAACGATTATTTGTATGACATTAAATTTTATGCAATGGATTGTATTTTTGTATATGATATTTTATTTATTATGAGACATTAAATGCACATTTAATTTGAAAATTAGTAAATCTATAAATAATATTTTTTTTAAAAATATAAAATTACGATACGCAAAAATGTTTGGCATCTTCATTTATGACATGGCCTTTATTGACAGGGGCTTTAATGATACGCAATGTGAGTCATAAATGCGCGTCGTAAGGTTACGATACGCAAATGCATATCATCTTCCTTTATGACAGGGCCTTCCTTGATACACATTGCGTGTCGTAAATGTACGTCGTAAATCGCATGTCGTAACTACGCGTCATAAATGCGCGTCATCTATAGACGACGCGTAAAAGTGTGTCGTGTCTCGTTATGACAAGGCCTTCCTTGACACGCATTTGCGCGTCGTCTAAGCGTTTTACAACATGCATTGCGCGTCGTAAAAGTCTATTTTTTAGTAGTGAATGTAATTAATTTTGGTGGGATGTTAAGTCCACTGAGCAAATTACACCTTTTGGTTACAAAAAAAAAAAACATAATATAATGGTAAAAAGGAGTATCGATCATCGGGGAAATGATTGTATTCAATCACCAATGCAATCCAATAGAACTGATGCAATAAAACTAAGTAACTACAATTAAACTAAAAATTAGGGTTTTGTGATTGCTTGAAAGATTGCTTGAAAACTAAAAGACTTGAATAACTAAAAAGCTTGCAATTAAGTAAGATGGTGAGATGCTCAAATATTAGAGATAATTGGTTAACAAAGACAATTCAACATAATTAACATTTGTGTGTTTATCATTAGGATTCAATATGAAGCTTATCATTCATCCTAAATTGGTTATTGGAATCATGAAGCATGATATGCCAAGATTCATCATAGGTGGTAGGGAGGTTGGGGAAGCCTACAACACACCTTCTTAATCAAAATCAAGGACTCAATTGAAGCAACTGAACCCAAGAAAGTTGATTAACCTTAAGAGTGAAGGAATCCCCAATTCCTAGAGGAAGTTAATGCTTACACATCCATAAAGGAATCATAATCCATAAGCTGGAGATGATTTTCTACCATCATAAAACTCTTATTCTAAGTAAATTCAATGATTCAATGCTAAACCAAAGAAATAACCCAACAACTACTCATTCAAGTACCAAGCTCATGATCAAAGTATTAAACAAACATAAGAAATATGAACTAGAATCATAAACATAAGATAAATGGAAATCAAACATGAATCCTTCAAAACCCGCAAATATCCAAGGGGTTTAGCCCAAGTCAACCAAAATAAAGAGATTAGCCATTCATGGCAACAAGATAACAATCACAAAAGTGTTTTTGCATAAAGAAACTAACAATTACTAGAAGGATGAGAAGAAGTTATATCAAGCTCTCAAAAATCGCATTTAATGTGCTCCAGTGGTGGAAAATCAAAGTGTTGCTGCCAAACCTAACCCCCAAGATAAAATGGTGAGTAAAATGGCCAAAAAGCCCCAAAATGTGTAGTTGCATGGGTACCCTCACAGATTTACGTGAATGAGACTCCACCCTCGCAAATGATGTTGGAATGTTATTGGCTCTTTTTCTCCACTACACCTCCCAACTACTCAAGATTCCATTGGTCCCCTCCACACCTCACGTGATTCAAATTTTGCCAATCATCTTCAAGCTTTAAATGGGGATACTCTAACCCCAAAATAAGAATCCAAGACCCATCTTCATAAGCCCACTTCATCCAAGTCTTCAACATTTTAAGCCCAAATCTTATTTGATGGATCCATAGAGCCTAATGACACCTCTAAAGCCCACCAATCCCATCTCCAAGCCAAACCGCAGCCACATTGAGACTCTAAAACCCTGAAAAATACCTCATGCAAAACAGAAAGTACCCAAAACAATTCATGATAAAGAAAATAAAGAATATACAATGCAATACTAATAAAAAGGGCTAAAAATTATAAAATAAACTATAGATAGAAGATAATAAAATAAACTATCAAATCACCCCAAGTTTAAACCTTACTTGTCCTCAAGTAAGAATAAGACTAAAATGAACTCGGGATGAGCTAAGCTAAAAAGGAAAAAGAAATATACCATAGAACTTGATCATCATCAGTCAACATGGTCAGAATCGGTCTTGCATGGACCTTACGCATCTTCCAAAATTTCACCACTTTACAGCCAAAAACCACATTATCGAACCACTTGAAGGTTGAATAGATCACGTCTGGATGTGGCAGTGGTGTACAACACAAAGGAAAATAGGATATGCGCCCAGTGGTGGCACTTTAAATCAGTAGTTTAAACCATAATGCATGAAGGAAAGGAGCCTCTTCACACACGATGATTCCTACATTTTCCAGGCTAAAATGTATAGTAGCAAAATAGGGTTTATAGAACGGCCTCCATGCAAACATCCGACTTTAATGGTTTCTCTTTTGTAATGTCCTTTACCTCTACCATCTCATCTCGATTGCCTTTTCTCACCAAAATCAAAAATAAATAAAATAAGAAAATCTACTCAACCTAAATCTAAACCTAACAACCTAAATCTTAAATCTTGGACTTCGTTATTTGTTCTTCAGTCTCCTTGCTGCTCGATCTCCCGTCTTCTTATTTTTGTCTTTTTTTTATGGAGATAAGTCTTGAACTTGGATTCTTGTTCTTTTTGTGTTGCTCTTTTTCTTCATTTTTCTTATTTGTTTTTGTTGCTTTTCTTGAATCTTCTTTTATTGTCTCTTTTTGTCTTTGTTTTTCCAATTTCTTCATCTTTTTGTGTTTTCTTCTTGTATTTCTTCTTGGAAGGTCTAAGGAATTTCACCATAAAGCATAGTACTCCAATAATATGAAAAAGGAGTAATGGATAGAGGCTATAATGAACACCTAACGATCATTGACAATGTGTCAAGATCTAATAAAAAGGGTGGGGAATGAATAAAAAGTGGGTGTTACCGAAAAAACTTGGTCCCAAAAATGTGAATAGGGGTCCCGCCTCAAAGTTCATCAAGCACCTCAATGTAAGGTGTGATAAGCATAAAATATCTAACTATCTACAATAGACCCTTAGAAAAATGATGATCTATCTTAAAAAGGTAGTGAGAATCTAACTAAACAAGGCTCGGACGAGACTCGGGAGCACTAAGGTGTGTTCCCCCTAAAACCAGTATGCGAGTCTTTAATGTCTTTTAAATACCCTATCGAGCTAATCTTTGATTGAAAACATCATCTTGACTAATCACATCCCTCCGCACCTAGACTCAATCAAGTAATCTGTATTTAACCCCCACACAAACGGTCTCAAAGTGGTCAGTGAGGCTCGTAGCGTGTCCCATTTGTCCAGTACAAGGAATTCCATATCAAGATTCGGGACCAATATATGATTCAATACTTATGACTCGGCACTATGGTACATGTAGGGAGGAGAAGAAAGAGAGAACAAAAATACATGAAACTTAAACAATAATGCATCTAAAAAGTATGAAAATTAGAAAAGAAAGGAAAAAAAAATATGCTATATTTTTGAAATTTTTTATGAAACTTTTATAAATGCCCTAAATGACTTACTCTAAATGCAACTAAATACAACCTAAATGCAAATAAAATTAAAGATAAGAATACCTCACCTCAATCTTAAAATGAAGCATTGTCCTCAATGCTTAGGATGAGACCAAGGAAGGATCATACCGGGATCAAGGTGGAGGAAGCACGTGAGGACGGTATGGAAACAACACATGGGTCGCGTAAGGATATGTAGGTGAAGTTCATGGTTACCCAAATGCACGCAGTTGAAAGCTTGGTCGCGCAAAGGAAGCAGATGAAATGGATCGAATATTATGAAGGGGCAGTCTTGAAAACTTTGTGCAGACATCAGAAGACACCTCGTGTTGGAGAAATTTTTGTGCTTCTAGTTGTGCAGGTGAGCCGTGGGTCGCCCAAACTTGCACAGGTGAGCACCCTGGTCGTGCAAATTGTAGATTTTTTTATACTTTTAGCAATTTTTCGCTCCACAAACTTCGGTTTTCTTCCAAACTTCACCAAAACCATTACTAAACCTCAAGATACTTATTTTTACCCACTTTAAGACTAGAAACACCCAAACTTCAAGCGGAGATTATTTATTGATAATTCATTTATTTAATGTCTTTGCCAAGACATAGTCCCGCTTCCTTCAACCTTCATAAATCGGAGTTTCCAATGTTACGCTCTCGAATTCTACCATGTCAAAGCCTTCATAAAATGTTTTCAAACGGTGCTCATTCACTTTGAAGATTTGATTCGTTTCCAAACCCTTGATTTCAACTGCACCATGATCAAACACTTTTATAACAATAAAATGTTTGTGCCATCGAGATCGCAATTTTCCCAGGAATAACTTTAAGCGTGAGTGAAAAAGTATAACCATTTGACTCGGAATAAAGTGTTTTTGGTTTATGTGCTTGTCATGATACACCTTTATCTTCTCTTTGCCCCTTTTAAAACTTTTAATTATCATCCTCTTGACCACTTCCATCATTAGAGGATTCAATCTTCTTTGAGCCTCTCTCTTAGGCTAGCAATCATCTTCCTTGAGAACTTTATGAATGCATATATTAGGACTTATCCCTTTGATATTTGCTATTTTCCATCTCATGGCCTCTTTGTGATCTTTCAAAACTTCAACCAACTGGTCTTCTCCAAATTCTTTCAATTGAGAGGAGATGATCATGGAAAGAGTCTCGTCTTTACCTAGATAAGCATACTTTAAGTGGATAGGTAAGACTTTTAATTTAAGTGTGGGTCGGTGGATTATAAAAGGGGGAATCTTGTTTGGAGAATAAGATAAGGCAACTTGATAGACATCTTTCTTTTTTTACTTGCTTACTTCCAAAGTCTTCACAATCTTTTCAACTTCGGAGTCCAATCTATACATTTCCAATGTTTTCTTCAAACTCTCATAATCAAGGTTCATGTTGAGTACCATCTTTAAAATATCCCCACGAGATAAATCAAACACTTATTGGGTTATTGGCTCAATTACATCAACCTGATATAATTGTAATGCCCCCGATTCTCAGGTATTGTTTAAATAAGAGTTATTAGGTTAAGCTCTACTCAACGAGTTGGTTGACCTACTCATTGAGTAGCAGCGGGGTGGGATCGCATGTTAAGTGACCTACTCGACGAGTCCATATTGGGACTCGGCGAGTAGGAGCTGGCAGATGAAACCATAAATCCCGAGGTTTGCACCTCTATTTAAAGGAGCCTCAGCCTCCTTTGGCCTCTTTGCAGTCTTTGAGAGCCCCTTAAAACCCTAATACGCGTGTGTGTGTGTGTGCCCATTGTTTGTTTGAAGCTTGAAAAGAGGATCTTTGGAGGGAGAAGGCTTGGAGGAGAAGGAGATTGGAGCAAGTAGAGTGTGGGAATCAACTCTTATCTCAGTTATCATCTTGTGGATGTAACCACATCACCTTTTCCTTGTGAATCTCTTCTATTGATTGAGTTTTATGGTTTTTGGTGAGATAATAAGTTGGAAAGATGAGCTATAGGCTAGATCTGAGGTTGTAACTTCATATCTGGACCCTCCTTGGATTCTAGAAGCATAAAGTTTCAGTTTTGGTCATGATTAAGGTCCATCTTGAGCATGAAGTTCCATTAAGAACTTAAAATAGGCATTTAGAGCCTTTATAGCCATGCATGCATGTAAAGTTTGAACCTTTACGTGATAAGCATGCCCTAGAAGCTTGGATCTATGATTTGGAGCCGTTGCATGGCTCAAAAAAAGTCTGTATGGAAAGTGGACTGAATTGACTCAGCGAATCGCAAGGTTGACTCAGCGAGTCACATGAAGATGGTCGTGAGCTTGATGAGTTGGATGAACAACTCCGCGAGTCCGATGAATATTACCATAAGACTCGACGAGTTGAAGAACACCTCGGCGTGTCGAATGAGTTTTCCCTAGAATATGTATGCGTGTGTATCCGTCAAGTTGCAAGGAGGTAACTCAACGGGTGGCCTTAAAGTTTGAATGAGAATCGAAGGAACTTGATGAGTCACCCTGATAACTCGGCGAGTTGGATTGTACTTCAAGGAACTCGGCGAGTTAGGGTCAACATGGACTGTTGACCTTGACTGAGGGCTTTGACTTTTATCAGGGGTTGACTAGTAGGTTATGGAGTACCATATAAGGTTAAGGACTTACAAGTATATTGTACTATGATATTAGGTGGCGGAGCCGGTGTCAAGTGATCCGTGAGTTGGAGTTTACCTTCCGAGTCCACATCTGCAAGGTGAGTTATCCTTACTGTATCGATAGGGTCTATGGCACCAAGGCCGACCCTTTAATTGTTATTGTTATGGTATGCTACATGTGGTTATGATATGTTAGATTGGAATCAAGGTAGAAAGTATGTTATGCTTTTATGATCCGTAGGGATTCGTATGTTAGTGACCTGCTAGGTCGGTACTCTAGTTACAGGAGAATTCTATGATTGATGATCAGTGAGATATATATGTTTGATGTTTTCATATGCCAGTATATGATAGTTATGCGCACATGGTTATTTGCTTGTTGGTTCAGTTGAGGCGGTCTTGCTTTGTGCTGAAGGCCAACATACCCTATGAGCGGTCCAAGAAGACTGTAGGCCCACATGGTGGACCAGTCATGCCGAAGGCTCGGGATAGATCCAGATAGACTGTCGGCCTTGTAGGGCAGTCTAGTCAGGCCGATGGCCCAGTATGCATGTTTTGATTGATTATTATTGATATGGTATTATCATTGTCGTATTGGTATTTTGGGGGTAGCTCACTAAGCCCTCGGGCTTACAGTTTTCAGTTTATTGTTTCAGGTACTTAAGGAGATCATGGCAAGGCGAAGGCGTGACCATACCGCTCCTCATCGTTATGTTATGATTTTGGGACACTCTGATGGATATTGATTTGAAATTTTTTTTGTAAAAAAACACTGTTTGATTTTATTTATGATTGAAAAAGTTTAAATTTGGCGTAAAATTTATGGATGTTACAATAATGGAGAAATGTTGCTATGGTACCTCAATGGTTCAAAGATGTTGAAGTCAATGGTCTCTCCATCAAACTCCATAGTGATCTTCCTTTTATGGATGTTAATTATCGCGTGAGAGGTATTCATGAAAGGTCTTCTAAGGAGGATCATAGATGATTTGGAAGGAGTCTTCTCTTCAAGATCAATGACATAAAAATCAGTGGGAAAGACAAGTTGATTAAGTTGTACTAACACATCCTCCAACACTCCTTTTGGAGACACACTTGACTTTTCTACTAATTGAATGATTACTCTGACTTCTTCCTTGAGTCCAACATTAAGAGATTGAAAAACCAAATATGGCATCACATTGATTGAGGCTCCATGATCTAACATGGCAATTTTAACATGCAAATTACCAATAGTTCAATGGATAGCAAATATTCCTAGATCCCTACATTTGGGAGGTAACTTCTTTTGGATAACCACAAATACATTTGCATTACTGGAATCTTTTCATTCGCCTTGAATTTCCTCTTCTAAGTGCACAAATCCTTGAGAAATTTTGCATAACTTAAAATTTGATTAATATCATTCAATAGTGGAATGGTGATTTGGACCTTGCGGAAAGTTTGAAAGAATTCATTTTCTTCCTCTTTTTCTTCGAAATGGATAACGGGGAAGGGAAGGGTGGTGGTATGACCAATGGCCTGATAGTCTTGTTGGAATATTTTGTTTGATCAATGTTTTTCATAACTGGTTCCTTAGGAGGAACTACCACCTTTGAATTTTCAAATATAATAACCTCTTCTTCTCTTGAAACTCTTTTGGGGTTGCTTTCTCTAAGGGTTTCCCACTTTTCAAGGTCATTGCACTCACATTGGGATTCTTCTCAGCTTGAGATGGATGTTTACCCCATTGTTCCATCTTGTTGAGAGTGGTGGTCAAGTCTCTAAATTGTGCTTGAATGTTGGAGAAGTTGTTATTGGTCTCTTGTTGAAATTGTGTTTCTCTTTGAGCAAGAGAAGTAATGAGTTCTTGAAGATTCATTTGATGGTTACCACTTGATTGGCTGTGTTGTTGATGTTGTTGGTAATTTGGAGGGGTGAGATGTTTGTTAGTGTAGGTCTTCGTTTTTCTTTTTTGTATATTCCTATAATAAAAGGTTAGTAGTAAACGCAGTGGTTGAGGCTCGAGTTGGACTTGATTCCATTAAACAGATTTGCCATCTATTCCCAAGGTACAACAACCTTAACAGTGTGTACTATCGGATATACCCACTTTCTTGAAAGAATCGTTTGAAGCAGGTGTACAGAGAAGGAGGAGGAAGAAGAGTATTTTCATCCGTGAGCTGAATGAGATAGTGGAGGTCTCCTTCTATAGTTGAACATGTAACAAAAACAAATCAATTTGTGATATGGAATTGATTGATGCATTAAATGTCAATAAATGTCATTAAATATGTAATTAATGCATCCATTAAAAAAATTCAAACTAGGGACGAAAATTGTCAAGTTTAGCAAAAATGAGGGTTGCGTAAAATTCGTGTCCGCAGGTCGCGCCCATGTGGAAGTTCGGTGATTTTGGTCTACGAAATACAAGATTTTCACCCCCCTGCGCGTGGGTAGGTCTTGAAGTAAAACCATAGACCCAAGCTTGTAACCTTTTCGTGCATTCAAACTTATAAACCTAATTGAGTTTGGTCTTTCTACCAATGTAGGAATCATTCCCACATTCATCTATTTGCTAACTTTATTTCTCAAATACTCATATTTGAGTATCGATATCTCATTCACATATACTCCATTTTGGACATATGATATATCGTTTCGAAGTTCTCATAGAGGAGAACAAAAAATCCACTTAGAGTTAATTAAATATACAATATATGTATATATTTATATATGTCCAAAGTTAGTAAAAATATAAATATTTATACTAAAATTTCCAACAATCCCCCACATGAATGGAGATTCATCTCTACACATCAAATTTCCAAATGAAATTTTCAACAGTTGAATCTTGCATAGGACGGGTAGTTATTACCCTTTGAACCCTCCCTTAAGAATTACACTTAATCTTCTAGTAGTCAGTAGATCTTGATGTCTTAGATATGAGATGCCATTTGTGTATACGGCAATTTAATTCTAACAAGACTCTCCCTGACAAGGTCATATCCTCATATATGTGGTCATTTTGGTCACGAGTACTAACTTAGTTCTGCAAGAGCTTTAGGAATTGTGCCCCCATAATTCCCTTCGAAGTGACCCCACTTCTCTCTCACATAGGTGATTCCAAGAATCATTAAAAACCATATGTTTAGCCTAATTCTGTCACTACATATAGCAGTGGACTAGGAAGTAATGTTCACTCCCCCTCCCCCGCCCCCAGTGACTTGCCTCACTCATACAACTAGGATGTCCAGTTGAACCCAAATCATGGGATCTCCAGTCTTCTGGGTAAGGTTTACTTTGTATAAATTTATTCATTCATAGGTTTTAGTCCCATTCCTCTTGACGACTTATAAACTACATCTCTAGTAAGCCTTTTGTAAGCGGATCTGCAATGTTATCCTTTGACTTCACCCAGTCAACCATGATAACCACTGTAGAGATTAGTTGTCGTGTTGTTTTATATCTGCGTATAATGTGCCTTGATTTCCCATTATACATTGTACTTTGAGCACTACCAATTGCCTATTGGTTATCACAATGTATACATATGGTCATTACCGGCTTAGGTCATTCGAGAATGTCCTCTACAAATTAACGTATCCACTCTGCCTTTTCAGCACAGACATCTAAGGCGATAAATTCAGATTCCATCATAGATCTGGATATAACTGTTTGTTGGATGATTTCCAGGCTACAACAACACCTCCAAGTGTAAACACATATCCACTTGCAGATGTTGAATCTTTTATGTCAGATATCCAATTTGCATCAGTGTATCCTTCAATAACTGTTAGACGCCTGTCATAGTGCAGTCCATATTCTCATGTGTGTCTCACATATCTTAGCGGCTTAGGAATACTCTTCCAGTGTTTAGAACTAGGTTTACTAGTATATCTACTTAGTCTGCTCACGACATATGTTAATTCAGGTATGGTACAACTCATTAGATACATCAGACTACCAATAATTCTTCAATATTCCACTTGATTAACACTATCACCTCTATTTTTATGTAGATGTTGACTTGTGTCAAGTGGAGTTCTAACTATGCTAGTATCTCCCTTAGCAATTTTTTCAAGAATCTTGTCCACATAGTGTGTTTGACTTAAAATCAAACCACTTTGGGTTCTTGTGATCTTGACTCCAAGAATCCTATCCGCTAAACCCATATCTTTCATGTCGAACCTGGATTTCAATATATCCTTCCTGGATCTTATCATCTTGTCATCACTACCAATGATAAGCATATCATCAACATATAAACACAAGATGACATAACCATGAGTGCTATTTTTCATATAGATACACTTATCACACTCATTGATTTTAAATCCACTTTCCATCATGACTTGATCAAACTTTTGATGCCATTGTTTTGGAGCTTGTTTTAATCCATATAGAGACTTAACAAGTTTACAAACGTTGTTCTTATGTCCCGAGGCAATGAATCTCTTAGGTTTCTCCATACAAATTTCTTTTTCCAACTCCCCATTTAGGAAATCAGTTTTCATATCCATTTGATGAACTTGTAGGTTTCTAGTAGCTGCAATGGAAAGAACTAATCTAATGGATGTTATCCATGTTACTGGAGAATACGTATCAAAATAATCTAGACCTTCCTTTTGTCTATAACCTTTGATTACTACTCTTTCCTTGTATTTATTAATACTTCCTTCAGGTTTCATCTTTCTTTTAAAAATCCAGCGGTAACCCAGTGGCTTGCTACCTGGAGGTAGATCCACTAGTTCCCATGTATGATTTTGTAAGATAGATTCTACCTCATTTTTGATGGCTTCTTTCCATTGAGGTCCCTCAGAAGAAGTAACCGCCTCTTGATAAGTTTTAGGTTCACTTTCCACCACACAGATGTAAAAATCATCACCAAATGATCTTTCAACTTTATCCCTCTTACTTCTTTTGATTTCTATCTCTTCTTCCTCGGATTGAGCTTGTTCTTCTTCTCGAATAGCTTTGTTGTTTGGTAAAGATCGGCTTTCAACCTCCTTGTTCAAACAAGGAAATACCTTTTCAAATAATGAAGCATTCCTTGATTCCATTATGGTATTCTTGTGTATTTTAGGATTATTAGAATCATGCATAAGAAAACGATAAGCACTACTACTTTGTGCATACCCACTGAATACACGATCTACTATTTTAGGACCTAATTTTTATACCGTATGCGGTGGTACAACAACTTTAGCTACGCACCCCCACACTCGTAAGTACTTATACGATGGCTTTCTTCCCAGCCAAAGTTCATATAGTGTTTCATTCGTTCCTTTGCGAGGTATATTATTTAGAAGATAGTAGCCGACAAAATAGCTTCCCCTGACATTGACTGGTTTACACCCGAACTAAATATCATGGTGTTAACCATTTATTTAAAGGTACGATTCTTTCTTTCAGCAATTCCATTGGATTGAGGTGAATAGGGTGATATGAATTCATAACGAATTCCATTTTTCGCATAGAATTCAACATAAGGAGAAACGTATTCTCCACCCCTATCACTTCTAACTACTTGAATTCTCTGTGTGAATTAATTCTCAACTTCATTTTTGTACAAGAAAAACTTGTCTATTGCTTCATCTTTACTCTTAAGTAAATATATGTAACAATATTTCGTATTATCGTCGATTAATGTAATCAAGTATTTGTTCCCACCTTGAGTGGGGATTTACTTTAAATCGCACATGTCAATGTGAATAAAATCAAGAGGTTTGGTATTTCTTTTTATTGTTTGGAAAGATAATCTTGTTTGTTTTGCTTCAACACATGTGGGGCATTTGTGATTTGAGTCAATATTAAGTTTTGGTATGTACTCTAGTTTAATTAATCGTTTAATAGAATTGCAATTTACATGTCCAGAGCGACCATACCAAACATTTGAACACTCAAGAAAATAAGCAGAGCTAGAACTTGCTTTATTAATTTTGTTTGTCACCATTACATTCAATTTGAACATGCCATTCAAGGCATATCCTTTCTCCACAAACATACCATTCTTAGAAAAAACAAACTTGTCTGACTGAAACACAAGCTTAAAACCAAACTGATTCAATAAACCACCCTGCACTAGATTCTTACGAAGTTCAGGAACATACAAAACATCCCTAAGTTTCACATCTTTCCCCGAAGTCATTTTTAGAACAACATCACCAACACCTTTAATATATGTGGTAGTTGCATTACCCTTGTAGAGCTTTTCACCATCTTCAACTTCCTTGTATCTGTTGAAAACACTCTTATCATGACACACATGAAGAGTGGCCCCCATGTCAATCCACCAATACTTTGAATTTGTATTCATGAGATTCACCTTAGAGACCATAGTCGTGAGATCAGTTATCATGACCACCAACTTTGTGTTATCATTCACCATGTTTTCTTGATGATTTTCCAGCTTAGGTTGCGGGAACTACGAAGCCTTGTGACTATGTTTGGCCACGGTTTTAGCACTTGAACTTCTTCTTGAAATTTCCTGCCTTGGGGCCTAAGTTTTTTCCCTTTGCTTTCCCTTTGTGAGGTTCCTTTCCTTTGCTCTTGGAAGTTTAACTAACCTCCACCATATGAACCTTAGAAGATTCAACTTCACTGCCTTTCTTCAAATCCATTCGATTGTCTTCTTCAATGCGAATATGCACCGCCAGATCCTCTACATACATCTCCTTCTGCTTATGCTTAATGTACTTTTTGAAGTCTATCCAACCAGGAGGAAGCTTTTCAATCGTTGATACAACTTGGAAAGCCTCATTAAGGTCCATCCCTTCAGCATTGTTATCATGTATAATGACCTAAAGGTCTTGGACTTGATTCATAACAGATTTTGAGTCAATCATTTTGTATTCCAAGAACTTAGCAACAACATGCTTCTTGGTACTAGCATCTTCTGTCTTATACTTCCTTTCCAAAGACTCCCATAGTTCCTTAGCAGTTGCAACTTTACAATATACATTATAAAGTGCATCAGTTAGCCCATTCAACACATAGTTACCACACATAAACTCTGAGTGCTTCCATGCTTCCGTTGTATTCACAGATTGAGCATCAGCCTGCCCCTTAACAATTACAGGATCAATTTATGTTAGGAACCAAGTTAGGTTCAAAATGGTCAAGTAGAATAGCATCTGCTGTTGCCACCTCTTACCGTTAAGACAAAAAAAAATAGGTCGCTCAGCGTGATTTGCCATTATGTTTGGAACAGGTGCATTTGGGTTCACAGTAGGGGGACCAACAACAACATGATTTCCAATAGCAACAGGAATTCCAGTCATTCTGAAAGAATCACAATCACTATTAAATTAATTATAGTAAAAATCGACACACAATCAATTTAGAACAAAAAGAATAAAAAAAACAAAAGATAAAGAACAAATAGCTTTTGTTTAATACTGTTAGTTAAGTACTTTGTTTTCTTCTTTGAATATTCTTGTAAGAAAAGGTTAGTAATAAACGCAGTGGTTGATGCTCGAGTTGGACTCGATTCCCTTAAATAGATTCGCCATCTGTTCCTAGGGTACAACAACATTAACAGTGTGTACTCTCGTGTATATCTACTTGCCTGAAAGAATCACTAGAAGCAGGTGTATAGAGAAGGAGGAGAAATAAGAGTATTTTCATTCGTATGTTGAATGAGACAGTGGATGTCTCCTTTTATAATTGAACTTGTAACGGAAACAAATCAATTCATGATACGGAATTGATTGAGGAGTTAAATGCTAATAAATTCCATTAAATATGTAATTAATGCATCCGTTAAAAAAATTCAAACTATGGACCAAAACTGTCAGGTTTAGCAAAAACAAGGGTTGCGCGGAACCTAGTTTTCATAGTTGCATTAGTGTCCACAGGTCGTGCCCATGCGCAAGTTCTGTGATTTTGGTCTATGAAATCTAAGATTTGCACGCCCTGTGTGTCGGTAGGTCTTGAAGTAAAACCATAGACACAAACTTGTAAGCCTTTCATGCATTCAACCTTATAAACCTAGTTGAGTTTGGTCTTTATACCAATGTGGGACTCATTCCCACATTCATCTATTTGCTAAATTTATTTCTCAAATACTCATCTTTGAGTATCGATATCTCATTCACATATACTCCATTTTGGACATATGATATATCGTTTCAAAGTTCTTACGAAGGAGAACACAAACCCACTTATAGTTAATTATATATACACCATATGTATATATTTATATATGTCCAAAGTTAGTAAATATATAAATATATTATACTAAATTTTCCAATATTGTTTGTGGAGTTGCATATTGTGGATAGGAAGGTTTTTAGGAAGGATATTGTGGATATTGGGGTCTCATCATAACATTTGGTGGGTTTTGCTTTGGAGGGTTTGAGTTATTTGGATTATTCCTCCAATTCAGGTTGTATGTGTTTTCAAATCTCGTGGTTGTTGGTTGACCTTGATATCCTCCCATTGCATTAACATCCTCCGGTTCACTTCTAAGTGTCATACATTTATCCGTATAATTCCCTGTCTTTGCACAAATACCACAAACCATCAATTGTTGACCACTTCCCACCACCATTTGACTTACACATTAGTTAAATCCAAGAGCTTTGATTCCAAGTGTTGGGTGTTGCTTACTTCATTGATAGAGCCATTACTTCTCTAATACCTTTACAATATTATTACTCCAAACATGCTACGTGCATATTCATAAACATATTTTACACATATGGTCTTATTACAGAAGACTTGATACAAACCAACTAACGATGTTTTTACAAAGTTTCATATATTACATAACGTCCCATGAATTTATACACTAAGTACAAAGTGATAATATTAACTATTCTACATCTACTTACAGTACATGACTTTAGTGGATGCTTATCACCTGCAATAGTTGAACACTGACAAGGATAAGCGGGTGACAGTTATTGAGTTCAATAACAGTTACAATATAACGATATGCTATATATATATATATATATATATATATATATATATATATATATATATATATATATATATATATATATATCAATATGAAAGAAACAAAGAAGGACAAGGAACAACAAATGCGGATGAGTATCATATGACAGGCTTTCCATATCAACCAATAATCTGATTCAAAGATTTACAATCAATGAAATACATCAATAAGACTTTAGCCCAAGTGGCATAGAAAATACAATTTCGGATTATCCTTTTGCTAGCATTTATAGGCTTTCAGCCCTACCTAGCCTTCTGCCAATATCAAAGTGATACGAGTCATTCTCTACATGGCCAAAGGCACAAAGCCAATACCAAAGTCATATGAGAAATGCTCTACATGACCAAAGGCTTCATACCAATACCAAAGTGATGCTTAGTCATTCACTTCATGGTCAAAGTTATAGTTCCATTATCATAATAAAACGGGAAAACACATTGCACATATAACACATAACATACAATTACTCCTATATTGAACTCACCGTGAAATAACCGAATGATAAAATGCTGATTTGGGTAGCACTTCGTCTCTAAAAATGACTTTCCTTGATGAACTAGGGATTTTTGTTGAAAACCAGGCTTTGTTTGGGCAGAGTTTTAACTGAAAATATGATTTTCTTAGGGTCTTCGGTGCGCTGGAACTTGCTTCAGGTGTTGGGGTAGTTCCCTAGGCTTCGGGGGGTGTTAGGGTAGCTTGGAAGGAAGTAGAGGGTGAAAGAGAGTCAAAATTGTAAACGAAATCCGGAAACCTCGCATCCCTTTTATAGTGGTCCGAAGCACCTGACTACATTGAGCGTACATCAGTATGCACAGCGGAACTTCGTACGCTACACGTAGCTACGTGTCTTCTGATCGGTATCCGAGCTTTGGTTGTGGCAAAGTTAGGACACGCGTCCATCATGCGAATGCACTAAGTGTCTGACACGCGTCAATCTTTGACCTTTCTATTTGTAGATGTCAAACGCAAATAACGTTGCTGCTAGTTCATTCACATTAATGAGCCTTTGCCAAAAGGTGACTTTTGATGGAACGAACTTTAGCGAATGGATAAGATACATTCGCACAATTGCTCGCTACGAGGACAAGGAGTATGTCCTCGACGAAAAGCTCGAGAAGATCAATCCAGAAAGTGCTACTCCGGCTGAAATGGCTGCTTTTGAAACTCATGAGCGTGATGCAACAAAGGTCCATTGTATCATGATAGCCACAATGAACGCCAAATTCCAAAAGTCCTATGAGGACATGTACCCGTACGAGATGCATCAAGACTTATTGGAAAGATACCATCAAAACGCGAGGCAGGAGCGTTACAAGATTTTCACTAACATGATCTCCGCTAAAATGGGACATGGATAATCTCTAACCGTACACTTGCAAAAGATGCAAAGGTATGTCGATCGTCTTCGCAAGTTGAATGTTGACTTTGGGGAAGACTTGGCTACCGACATGGTCCTTCACTCCTTGCCTCCATGTTACAACCAATTTAGGATGACCTACCACATGAACAAGGAAGAGGTCACCCTAAGTAAGCTCCAAGGTCTCCTTAAGGTTGCTGAGAGAAACCTGAAGGATAAGTATGTTGCACCAACTCCTAATCCACCCGCTGCTCCTGTTTTGGCTATTGGGCAGGGAAGGTGCAAGAATACGAAGGCTCTGTCTAAGAGCCACCGCAAGGGAAAGTCCCGAGATGGTTCCTCTTCTAGTGAGACCAAATTTGATCCGGCTTAGCCCAACCCAAACCCAAGGGAGGCAGAGTGCCACCATTGCCACAAAATAGGGCATTGGAAGAGAAGCTGCCCAGAGTACCTGCAAGCTATCAGGGAAGGAAAGATCAAGCCATCTTTCGCAGGTATTTATACAATTAAATCTAATAATTCATCTCATGTTATTTCTTGGGTCCTCGATACCAGTTGTGGTTACCAAATTTGTTCTGAATTGCAGGGACTAGGAAGAAATAGGGATGTGGAGCATGGAAGAATAAATCTAATCATGGGGAACAGAAGATCATCGCCTGTGACCAAGATTGGAGTGTATTCTCTAGTGCTTAGGAATGGTTTATGTTTAGATTTGAACAATTGTTGTTATTCGCCAGAAATGGCAAGAAACATCATTTCATTTCATGGTTTGTTTAGACAAGGATTTAGATTTTATTTTAATAATGAGAATGGTTCTATTTTTGCTTATCTAAATGGTGTCTTATATTTTGAAGCAATACCATGTAATGGAATTTATGAAAGTGTTATGATTATAGATAACCTAGGAAATGATGTTTTATGCATGGATTATGCCAATAGTATGGATAGAGCATCCTTGTGGCATTGTCGTCTTGGACATGTTAACAAGAAGCGCATAGCCCAACTCCAAAAGGATGGAGTGTTGGAGTCATTTGACCTTAGGGAAGATGACACATGCGAATCTTGTTTACTTGGAAAGATGACCAAGTCACCCTTCACTAGCACATGTGAAAGGGGTGAGGGAATATTGGACCTAATACATACTGATGTATGTGGACCCTTTAGATCCACCACAAAGGATGGGAACCACTTCTATGTGACTTTTACCGATGACTATAGTAGATATGGGTATATCTACTTAATCAAGCAAAAGTCAGAAACGTTTGAAAAGTTCAAAGAGTTCAAGAATGAAGTGGAGAATCAATTGGGCAGGAAAATCAAGATGCTTCGATCCGATTGAGGAGGAGAGTACCTTAGTCTTGAATTCCACGACTATCTAAAAGAGTGTGGAATAGTTTCACAATTGACGCCACCTAGGACACCGCAGTTGAATGGTGTGGCATAAAGGCGTAATCGAACCTTGTTAGACATGGTCGGCTCTATGATGAGTCGTGCTTCACTATCTATCTCATTATGGGGGTATCCCTTAGAGACTGCCGCACATATCCTTAACCGAGTCCCTACTAAGAAGGTAGCCAAAACACCTCACGAGATGTGGATAGGGAAAGCTCCCTTGTTAGCACATATCAAGGTTTGGGTTTGCGAGGCTTTCATAAGACGAGATACTCACGACAAGCTCGAACCTCGTAGTGAGCGATGTATTTTCATCGGCTATCCGCAGAAATCCTTTGGTTATCTCTCCTATAGACCGAAGGACAATGTTGTCTTCATTGCGAGGAGAGGAGTTTTCCAAGAATGAGAACTCATAAGCCAAGGAGACAGTGGGAGGCAAATTGAGCTTGAAGAAATTCAAGAATCGATAGATGAAGGAACCTCTACCGCTGGCACTCAACCCGAGGAGGAAACTCCGGTTGAACCTATTGACCAGTCCTTACCTCTTAGATGTTCCGAAAGAATTAGAGTTCAACCCCAGTTTTATGGTTTTCATATTACTACCGAGGGGGACACGTATATTAGTGATGGTACACAAATAAATCTAGATGAACCTAATAGCTTTAAAGAAGCCATGGCAGGCCCGGAGTCTGCAAAATGGAAAGAGGAAATGGACAGCGAGATCCAGTCCATATATGACAACCAAGTTTGGAATTTGGTTGATAATGTACCCGGATGTAAGACCGTTGGGTGCAAATGGATCTTCAAGAAGAATACCGATGTGGATGGAAATGTACACACATATAAGGCGCGATTGGTTGCGAAGGGCTTTACTCAAACTCCCGGAGTTGACTATGATGAGACCTTCTCACCAGTTGCGAAGATAAAATCTATTAGAGTGATACTAGCTATTGCCGCATTTCATGATTATGAGATTTGGAAAATGGATGTCAAGACCGCTTTCCTTAATGGGAAATTGGCTGAGGATGTTTACATGGCTCAGCCAGAGGGTTTTGTTGATCCGAAGCATCCAAATAGAGTGTGTAAGCTTGAGAAGTCCATTTATGGACTTAAGCAAGCATCTCGCAGATGGAATCTTTGCTTCGATGAGAAAGTCAAAGATTTTGGATTTGTACGAAGCGAAGATGAATCATGTGTATATGTTAAAGCCAGTGGGAGCATAGTTAGCTTTCTCGTTTTGTATGTCGATGACATACTGCTCATAGGAAACGATATCCCAACCCTGCAGGAGGTTAAGTCCTGGCTCGGGATGTGCTTCGCTATGAAGGACCTCGGAGAAGCTTCCTATATCTTGGGAATAAGGATAGTGAGAGAAGGAAGTAAGAGACTAATATGACTTAGTCAGAACACTTACTTAGATAAAGTACTAAAACGTTTTAGTATGGAAAATTCAAAGAAGGGAGAATTACCGATACAAAGTAATGCCAAGTTGAGAAAGACTCAAAGTCCGAGTACCGAAGTCGAGGTAGCAGAAATGAGCCGAATACCATACGCTTCCGCAGTTGGCTCAATCATGTATGTTATGACTTGTACTCGCCCTGATGTAGCCTTTTCTTTGAGCATGGTTAGTAGATATCAAGGGAACCCTGGCAGAGCCCATTGGATTGCGGTCAAGAATATCCTTAAGTACCTTCGGAGGCAAGGAATGGTTTTTAGTCCTCGGAGGGAGTGATGACTTGAAGGTGCGAGGGTATAGTGACACCAGCTTTCAAACCGACAAGGACAACTACCGTTCGTAGTCGGGCTGGGTCTTTACCCTTAATGGAGGAGCAGTAACTTGGAAAAGTTCCAAGCAGGAAACCGTAGCTGATTCAACGTGCGAATCAGAGTACATTGCAGCAAGCGAAGCGTCGAAGGAGGCAATATGGTTAAAGAACTTCATTAGTGATCTTGGAGTTGTGCCTACCATCAAAGAGCCTATGGAGATTTTCTGTGATAATGGAGGAGCGGTTGCCTTGACCAAGGAACCGAGGGATCATGGTAGATCTCGTCATATCGATAGAAAATATCATTTCATTAGACATCGAGTAGAAGATGGACACCTCGTGGTAAGGAGGATATCATCAGAAGATAATCCAACAGATATGCTTACGAAGGGACTCAGTAGGGTTAAGCATTTGCAGCATTCTATGAGTATTGGGCTGAGAGATGATAGTAGATTAGATTAAATGGTTTTAGAAACTTGTAATAGATAAATGTAATTTAACATTTGATGAATAAATAAAGGAGTATTATTTATAAGTAAAGTTACTGTCTTATGTTAAATATTTAACTATTGTTTCACTTTGCATGTTTTCACTTCCCGAATAATTGAGTTTATTTAGAATAATCGAATTATTCAAACAATCCACAATCGTTCATATTTTGGAAGTAGGTATGAATGAAGATTGTCATGAATTGGTATGTAGATTGTCTAAATGGTATTAGACATAGCAAAAGTTTGCTGCAACGTTCATGAGTGCTTATGAACTAGTTTTGAGCATTGGAACAAACCCGCGCTTGCTGGAATCACCTTGTGGAATCTGACAAGAGGATGATTGCAAGATGATAATATCATATGGTCTTAAAACCTAGATATATGGTTTGTTATTTATTAATTGGTTGTACATTGATAATGTGAAACCGCATCGGTAAATTGATGTTATAAAACGCATTGTTGTGTATCATTGATTAATGAATACGTAAATGCATATAAGTCGAAGTTTATTTGTTACTTTTATCCTAAAAGGGTAAAAGCGATATCTCGGCCGCTCGATGATTTGATTTGACTTATGTGTCGGGCGCGGTCAGAACTAAATTGATGTGTTCGATTAAGTTCTATGTCGAATAAATATGAGATCGAGAAACCAAATGCTAGAAAATTGGTTCCATATAAATGTCTGCATGATACCTAAACAGAGAACTGTACGATCCCTTATCTAAAGGATAAGATTGATAAGATCATAGTTTGACAGCATCTTTGAGAGCTACGATTGCTAATCGGATTATACTTGTATATATAGTTACTAGACTTATCCAAGTGGGAGACTGTTGGAATAGTGTCTAAGGCTGCAACTATATTAGGCAAGTATTTGACCCGGTTGTGCATGGTCCTTTTGGGTTGCCTTCACCATAGCAACTTGACAGATGATTTACAATGAGAGGAGAAATATTATTAATATATTATGAGAATAATATAAGGAATAATAATATTGTTATTTGATTAATATAAGTCATAAATTAATTAGGAATTAATTTGGTGACTTAAAGAGATTAATTGAATAAAGGGGTATAAACTGTCAATTGTGTGATAGTTGTACTTTGGGCTATTATTCCTTATGGATAAGGGGTGGACGGTTTTGGGACTTAGGATAGGCCTAGAATTAGTCCAAGGCTTATCATTAGGGTATTAGATAGCTTAGGGCCTAAGTTATCCAATTAGGGTTTAAGGGTGAAACCCTAGGAGCCTCATTAGTATAAATACACCCTAGGGGTCAAGGAAAATCGAGACCCTTGTCTCTAAAGAAACCCTGGCCGATTTCTTCCTCCTCTCTCCTCTCTCTATAATCATCCTCTTGCTAGTTGGTGTTTGTAATCCATTAGAGGAGTGACACTTGTGACTATAAAGCTCCAAGGACAAGAAGATTCAAGCAACTGATTCAAGGTAATCTTCTAAATCTGATTTCTTATTGTTATTATGCTAGAATTACCATTAGAAGTCTTGGATACAAAGCATGTTCAATTAGAGAAACCTAGATCCAAGCATTAGGGTTTGTATGTGCACATAGGAATGTTCTTATGGATCAAAGCCATCAGATGCATCGCTTGGACTCAGGTCTTTTAGAGTTAAATTCCAGAGCAGACTATACCTTCCTTCATGTTCTAACCACATCTTAAAAGGTAGCATTTCAAGCTACAAGCAACCTTTCGTGATACGTCTACTGATCGCTTTTTATTTCAATCTTTCGTCTTAAGTCAGACGCTACATCGAACTTGATTCTCTATAACATACTCAACGTAATCGGACTCAATTTGATATGAACACTAGGGTCGGAATAACAATCATCTTCTTAGTCACTACCGAAACGATGGTAACGACATACATGAACAACATGGAATCAATTACTAGCTTCTTGGTAACCTTGTGACTTTGCCCGATCCAAGCATGAGTCCTGTGCTTCAGGTAGTATATGCATTTGCTACCTTTCACACCGACTCATACTCGTCCCAAGTATTGTCTTGTAGTCCCCAAGTCCTAAAATCACGAAACAATTTAACATATACGAGTGTGTCCAAATAATCATAAAAATTTCCCTAGACTCTACTAGGACTTCTTCAATCATCAATTCTGGTTCAACTCGGTTGGTGATGGAAATTCCAGATGACAGGAAAACTTTAGGAATTACATCAATCGTTCTATCATCCCGCCAATCAAATGTGTACATTCAGATGTACCCAACTTCTATAGACGTACTACTATTTTATCAGACGTATTCTAAAGGCAAGATACCTCTCTTATTATATCTTCTGATATGTATTATTTAGTATTGTAAGCCATCTCTTTTCCTCTATTTTCTCAGTTTATCATGGTTCACATCACTTCCTGAACTTCTGCCATTGTGATAGGTCCGGGTGCAGGCGCAACGACCGATGCATGACCCATCACATTCTTAGGCTCAAGTTGTCATCTTCCTCTTGTTTTGTACACCCAAGCAGATGTTCGGTGTACCGAGACGAGAATTTAAGATAGGAAAGATCTTATTTATGATAGACGTATAAATATCCTTATTACTCTGAAAGGTTACATGCTAGTTCTAATATCGTAATCATACGCTTAGAATCCTTAACACATAAGGTTTCTAGATCCGGTTAGCAACAGACCATAGATCCGAACAAATAACAGCATATAAGGCATTTTTATAGCTATAACATAAATCATTTAGCACATAAAATATTTTAGGCATTTTCATAAAATAAACTAGTGCTCATGTCTAAATTATAGCAGGCACTCATCTCACAATCATCGCTTAGCATTCTAAGTTTAAGTCTAGAAATAAATCCTTATTCCCAGTTTGCTTAAACTAATACTCTGATACCAACTGTGACATCCCCATTTTCACGGCCAGAAAAGACCGATTTTTGTTTATGCTTTATAAAAATCAGAGTACCTCTTTAAATAAAAGTGTTGCGGAATTTGTTTCCAGTAAAACATGATAAATACGTTATCAAAGCATTTTCGAAGAAAATTATTTTTATTCATTTTAAAAAATTTGGAATGTCATCGTCAATACAGAAACATAAGTATAAACAAAACTTACATTCATTGTCACTAGTGATTTATATCTCCTTAATCTCTCAATGTAGTGTAACTTCATATCGACACCTGTGATATAAATAAATTGAGTGGGTCAGGTTGGAAAACCTGGTGAGTACATAGGGTTTTCAACCCACAATAATATAATTATTATGTTTAAACATCAAACAATCAACCCAATTACCCATCCCCATTATCTACTTTACTCTTAAGGATCCACCCTAAGAATCAGCTATTCCTCGTTCATTCATTCCTAAGGATCATCCTACGGAATGGACACGAAGTCCATCGTTGCAAAGGTTTACAAGACGGGCACTAAGTATGCATAGTCGCCAGGGTGTAGTCATCAAGTCTGCATGATCACCAAGGTTTAGGCATCAAGTCTGCAAGATCGCCAAGGTTTAGGCATCAAGTCTGCATGATCACCGAGGTTTGGGCATCAAGTCTGCATGATCACCAAGGTTTAGGCATCAAGTCTGCATGATCACCAAGGTTTAGAGTACACCGGGTGAACACATCGTTTATAACACTTACAGGTTGCGAGCCTGCTAGTGTTCCACTAGACTGTCTAGAATAGTCTATGGTTGTCATCCATACTCTGCTGAATGACAGGGCCATCGTTTGGGAAAAGGCTTCTTACACCGTCCACCTGTCACCCTAACCTCGTGGTCTACAACACCTCTCAACTCATCATCCAACTCATATTTCATCTATTACATATACCCATGTTTTACCCCAACATTATCGTAGATATAAAATACATATACAGTTTAAATCATTTAAAACATGTATAAAATTGTTCATCCAGCATAGACAACAAGTATTCAGATAATATGCACACATAGCACGTAATTTATATAAAATATTTCATATCTATGTGTAAGATGAAAGTAACTATTGTTGGATTAGTGTCTAAGTCCATAACTATTTTGGTATGTACTTGACCCGATGGTGCATGGTCCTTTTGGGTTGCCTTCACCAAAGCAACTTGATAGGATGATTTATGGAGAGTAAGGATTAAATATGATTTATTAATGTATTATGAGAATAATATATTAAAGGAGAAATCATATTATTTAATTAATATTAGTCAATAATTAATTGGTAATTAGTTTTGTGACTAAAAGAGATTAATTAAACTTAAGGGACTGGAATTGTAATTATAGGATAATTGCAATTTGGGCCATGGATTGCCTTGTATTAAGGGGTGGACGAATTCTAATGGGAAACCCATAAGGAAATCGTCCATGGGCTTAATTAAACGAGTCTATGGGTTGCTTAGGGCTTAAGCATCCAAATTAGGGTTTCCTTGTTAGATAACCCTAATAACCCAACTATATAAAGACCCCTTAAGGCTCAAAAACGTGGCTAAGCTTCTTGTAAGGGTTGACACACGTTTTTGGCAGCCTCCAACCTCTTTCCTCTTCATCCTCTTGCTTATGGTGTTTATGAACCATTAGAGGAGTGACACTTGTGACTCTAAGCATTCCAAAGTCAATACAAGGAGATTTGTGATTGTTATTGCTACATAACAATCAAGGTAACACTATAAACTTATTCTCATGAAAATATGATTATATGTATGCTAGAATTAGGGTTTATAGTCTTGGATTCAAAGCATGTGCAATAGAGAAACCTAGATCCAAGCATTAGGGTTTGTATGAGCACATAGGATGTCTTATGACCAAAACCCAACAGTGGTATCAGAGCCTAGATTGGTTTCTATTGTATTGATGCTTGATATAACTGGAAAATTCAATTTTTTGGATTCTGGAGGCTGGACTCGCCGAGTCCATGCAGACTCGACGAGTCCAAGGCTGACTCGACGAGTCAACTCGTCAGACAGGCGGATTTTCGGGATTTTTACCTATTATGACTTAGGATAATTACCATAATTGTATAAACTTAATAAAATTCGAATTTTATTAATCCCTTATGATTATCCTTGTCAAAATAAAAGATTTTGGTCATCTAATTAGATAATTGTTACCTTATTTGATATATGTGAAGTTATGGAAATTATTTGATCATTATCTTGCAAGAATTTGAACTAGATCTAATTAGATAACCACCAATTATAGTTAATTGCCTTATTTGAATTATGTGATCTAGAATATTCTTGACAAAGTTTGGAATAGTTTCAAATTAATCCCTTTAGGTTTTATAGTTTAAATTTGAACCCCAAAAGTTTTGTTGTTTTGAAATTTAAATAGTTAAAACCCTAATGTTTTGAAAAAGGTTTCAAAACTTGCCCTCAAGTTTTGGAATTTAAAAGTTGATTAAAAGGTTTAATTAGAAATGTTAAATTCTAAAACTCTAGTAATGTTTTGAAAAGTTCAAATCACACCCTTATGGTTTTATTAATTAATTAAGGAGTATAATTAAAAGAGGTTTAATAAATCCATAAAAGTTTAGGTTAACTATTTAATAGAATTAAAGGTGTAATTGTTAAAGTTAACCACACAGTATTTTAAAAGTTATAAAAATACACCCTATACTATATATAACATTAAAAGTCTAACATTATATATATGTATAACTAAAAGTCAGTCTTACCGTTAGTAGGCCTCATTCACGAAGCTGGTCTATAAGGGGTGTTTAAGGAAATTGCCTATAAAATGGCGATTGAATGGGTATCCACTCTTACCCACCGCACTCTTGACTAGTGGAGGGTCATTAGCCGAACGGGTAGGATAGGACGAAACCTTCCATTATAAGTATAATGAAATACAAAGTAACTAAATGTTTTTCAAATTCCCAATCTTAGTTACTTAGGCAAAAGTGAATTGATGCAATTCCATGAAGTTACACTTTGTGCCCTTGCGAAGACGTTAGTGGAGCGTGTGTGGTTTACCGGCACACTAAATGGTTCTAAGCAAAGGTAGCAAAGGGTGACTCAATGTTTGTCATAGTTCGGTGGAGCGTGTGTGGTTTACCGGCACATCGAATAGGTGATTGTAACATGTGAGGGCACCATGTAGTTTGCATGGTTATTCACACCCGCTTTGTGATCCTCGGCATCCCAGTCACAAACTAGAGGGGCATATCGAGATTTAAACATGCCATTGAAATGTTCAATGAATCTTAAAGGATCTAGGAGTTTTCATAGACTTAAAACTTAAATTTCTTTTTCGTTTTTCATGGTGGAAATTAGTGAATCGTCATTCACTTACCTTCAAATGTTCTGCGATTTGGGTTACGGCATCCCTCTCCCGAGTTGTAGGATATTGTGTTGGGTCCTAGCCTTGGAATTTCATTTGGGTGATTTACCAAGGACTCAATCAATCAACTAACTTGAATTCGTTTTTCTCCCGATGTCAAAGTTCGACAACTATGGTCTTCTCAATCCCGTGGAAAAAGCATTCCACATGAAGATGATATTCCACGATTCGATCGAGGAACAAGAAATCATGCTTCACTTCCTCCTCCTCCTCCAATTATTCTCCCTAACCCACAAGATTGTAAAATTGAAAAGTTCAATATCACTCAAGCCCTTCTGGCAAGTAAACATAAAGAGGGCAAGTCGGTGTGTGCACACGTCTTAGGGATGAAGTCACACATTGATAGATTAAGAATGATGGGATCCGTTGTCGGTGAAGCGATGGCTGTTGATTGGGTTCTTCGGTCACTTCCTAACTCATATAGTGAGTTCGTAAGAGAGTACTATATGATGAACCGCGACGTGAACCTTATAGATCTCACCTACATGCTTATTGCTGCTGAATCAGCAATGGTTTGGCGCAATAGAAAAGCAAAGTTGATTGGTGAATCTACCTTCAAGACCTCTATGGATATAGACAATGGCAATGAAAGACATGCAATGATCGAAAAGTTTGATCATAAGAGAAAGGCGATGTCTGAAGTAGTTCCATGTGTTGTTCCAAAAGAATCAATTTGCTTTTATTGCCAAGAGAAGGGGCATTGGAGACGAAGTTGCCCTATTTACCTAAGAGATCTAAGAGATGGGAGAGTCAAAAGTATGACTACGCTTTAGGTAAGAATCCACTATCTAACTCCATTAAGTTCCTATTCATTGATTCTTAATACATGATGTGATAAGATTGCATTTGAATGTTTTGAAGGATCGGTGAAAAGAAAGGAAGCTTGATAAGAGAGCAAGATGAATCTAATCACAAGAGATGGATCTCGATCTCATGGACTTGAAGATTGGATTTTGAGCTTAGATAGTTATGATAGAGTTGTTAGAAATTTTCTTTTACATAGTTTTCAATAGATTTTGCATTGTAAGGACAAATGTTTTTCCGCTACTTTTTATAAATAAAACAAATTTTGTTTGACTTATTTATTTTGTTTATTTCCTTGCAATGAAATCGTTATGAAAATTGATCTTTACATATTTCTACAACGAATGGATATGATTCTTAGTTATGTTATTTATGGAAAAGTCGAGAATTTACCAAATAGGGAGAGTTTCTCATCGCCCAAAGTTTCAATTGGACAGAAATTTGGAATCACGCAACTTGGTTGCATGATGAATGAGAAATTTCATATTTGGAAATTAGACAAATTCGTTGACAATGTGTCAAGTGAAGGACTAGGAGATCGAGTACACAAAGTTGTGTGTTAATCAAGTCCACCATAAGAGTAACAAAGATATTCGTCATGATTTACTAAAGGCTTAGTAAATATGATTACACTTACAAGATTAAGTGTAATTTTGAATTGATTAAAGGGTTTAGATCAATAGCAAAATGAATAAGAAGAATCAAGTAGGCAGAAAGATAAGAGTTTCTCCATTCTAAGAAGAAGGGAGAGTAGCTTTTATGCTTTATGATAGGTCTTAATGATTAAGAACCATATCTCAATTGATCCTCTAATGAGTCTTGGTACAATTGTATGTCCAAGAAGAGGAATCAAAGATTGAAAAAATGGTCAAATCAAGAAGTCAATCATACTTCGTTCCAAAACAAGTCTTAAAGTCAAGATTGTGACATTGAGTGAATAGTATTAAGAAGGTTTATAACATTCATCAATTGTGGAAAGTTGTGATGTCTTGGATAAGACAAAGACCAACTAAGACCAAAATTATGAAGTGTTTTGTTTTGATATAAGCTACACTAACTCTTGAATATTGTTTGTCAAGAAATGTTTTGATAAGAGAATCGTATATGTCAAGGAGTCAGTGGGAGTCTTAATAGTCTTGAAAAGTTTCAAGAACAAATCAAA
Source organism: Lactuca saligna (assembly GCF_052625555.1). Lineage (NCBI taxonomy): Eukaryota > Viridiplantae > Streptophyta > Magnoliopsida > Asterales > Asteraceae > Lactuca > Lactuca saligna. Next base: position 32,945,729 of record NC_136419.1, on the reverse strand, counting down.
TAAACCTTATCGATCATCACTAGCACACGAGGTGAGGTTTACAACCTATCGTGAAGACATTATGTTTCTGTGCCAATCCAATCGAGTAAATTATACATGTGAGTCCTATGAGTTCTCATTTAAATGCGTAAAAGGCAAGGACCTTGATCAATGAAAGGTGCATTGATAGGAAAAAGGTAAGATGCTTAACTACTTGGAAAACATGGTGGGCAGCTGTGCTACCATAAGGCAAGAAATCAAGATTAAGAAAGTTCGATCCATATGAGTTTGAATTTGTCGTAAACTTTGGTTTTTAACAAATTCACATGGATAGGAACACATACACTGTTTAAATCTAAGTGTCATAAGGTTTCCTCCTTCATGAAAATGATTGTGAGAAAATGCTTTCACTAAGAAAGATTTTAAAAGATAGTGATTGTAAAATTGCATTCTCGAATTCAATCATGGTTACGGTATCCCTTTCCATAATTTGAATTGTGAAGTTTGGCAATTAGTCTTAATTGTTTAGACACACATATCAACTATCAAAGGCAAAGGTGTACAAGTTCAAGAAGCCTTGATAAAAGAATTGTTTTTCTGAAACATGAACTTAAGAAATTCAATAAGTATTGTTTTTCTGAAAATTAAGATGTTTATGAATACATGTCGAAGCTAGTGGGAGCATAAGTGTTATGTTTTATAATAATCATCATGATAGTGGGAGCATAAATGTTATGATTGTATGATTATTAAGACACGTATTGCAAAGTTGGCAATATTAATTATAGAAAACAAGAGTCATACTTTGCAAAGTTGTAAGAGTTGAAAGGTTGTTTTGCTATAATTAAGGGAGAGAATATTATGCTTCATTTCAAATCTAAAGGATTAGGTTGTGGAATGTTAATAAATTTAGTCAAGGGTACATAGTGTGTTCTTAAAGTTTCGATTATGATTACGACATTCCTCTTCACAATTTGAATTTTGAGAACATAGCAAATAAAACATTTTGCGTCGTGTCCCATACGCTTCGAGTATAGGATCGATTGCAAATGATTTAATGTTTGACCATTCTAAAATTTTCCAAATGTCTAGTGCATTTAGAGGGAAAAGGGACTAGAATTGGTTTTGACTAAAATAATTAAACAACTATCAAAGGACAATCTAAAGTTCGACGAGGATTGGTCGCTTGTGAAGTAGTTGGAAGTATAGTATTGGAAATTATGGAAATGTTTCCATATTGGATGGACAATATCGACATAATTACGAATAGATAAGATTCTATTAAGAATGAGTTGTCATATGGAAAATATGGAAGCGTGTCCATATTGGGAAGTAAATATTGAAAATCTATGTCTAGATTAGAAACCTTTATGCAAAAGGATGTTCAAAGGAATGTACTTTGAGTAAGAGACATCGTATCTAAAGAATTGTCTTGTAACAATCTCCGATAGAGGACTTTGTAATATCATTGACAACAGTCATTGTGACCTTGGTGCAGTGACATTACGAAAGGATCGTTGCATAAAGTGTTAGAATCTAGCATATTCTATAAGTAGCGAGAATTTGATATTCTTACACTTAAGAAAATGGATTTGGAGTTGTAAAATGAGAATGATTGGAAATGTGTTCAATTTGTCTATTTCACAAAAGTAAGAACCATAGGTAAACATTGTGTGCATGCTAGGAGCATGGGACAAGTGTAATAATTCAAGTAAAAAGTTGATTACCCGAAACAACAAATAATGAGTAATCGATATGGTGATAAATAAAACGTGTTTTGTTTATACTCAAAGGATTGAGGCCATATGGGATTAGTATTATTCTTGTGTTTCACCTTGCATGTTTTGACTTCCAGAATAATTGAGTTTATTAAGAATAATCGAATTATTCAAATGGGCCACAGTCGTTCATATGTTGGAAGTAGATATGAATGAAGGCTGTCGTGAATTGGTGTGTGGATTGTCTAGAAGAGTATTAGACATAAGCAAATATTTGCTGCAATGTTCATGAGTGCTTATGAATATGATTTGAGCATTGGATTAAACCCACGCTCACTTGGATCACTCCATGAATTGTATTACGAGTGATTAGTGAGACGATAACATCTTATATTCTTGAAACCGAGATGTGTGAGTTGTATCTTGCTAATCGGTTGTACATTGATAATATGTAAACGCACTAGTAACTTGGTGTTATAAAAGATATTGTTGTGTGTGATTTGGTTAGTGAGTGCAAGCGAGCATTGTATCAAAGTTTATCCGTTCCTTTTATCCAAAGTAGGATAAAAGCGATATCTTTGGGTCCCTCGATGGTTTAGTGATGACATACGTAAATGCTCGGCCGGGCTAGGGCTAATTTGATTTGTTCAATTAGTCTGTCGTCATAAATCGGAAATCGAGAAGTAGTACAAAGAGAATGATTTGAAATCATATCTCATACGATATCTAGAATGGAGGAATATATGATCCCTTATCTAAGGACACGCGTATCTGATATGATCAGAGTTGACAGCGGCTTTGGAAAGCTACGATTACAGATCAGGATCTGAAGTCATACGCAGAATAGTTGTTAGACTTATCCAAGTGGGAGACTGTTGGATTAGTGTCTAAGTCCATAACTATTTTGGTATGTACTTGACCCGATGGTGCATGGTCCTTTTGGGTTGCCTTCACTAAAGCAACTTGATAGGATGATTTATGGAGAGTAAGGATTAAATATGATTTATTAATGTATTATGAGAATAATATATTAAAGGAGAAATCATATTATTTAATTAATATTAGTCAATAATTAATTGGTAATTAGTTTTGTGACTAAAAGAGATTAATTAAACTTAAGGGACTGGAATTGTAATTATAGGATAATTGCAATTTGGGCCATGGATTGCCTTGTATTAAGGGATAGACGAATTCTAATGGGAAACCCATAAGGAAATCGTCCATGGGCTTAATTAAAGGAGTCTATGGGTTGCTTAGGGCTTAATCATCCAAATTAGGGTTTCCTTGTTAGATAACCCTAATAACCCAACTATATAAAGACCCCTTAAGGCTCAAAAACGTGGCTAAGCTTCTTGTAAGGGTTGACACACGTTTTTGGCAGCCTCCAACCTCTCTCCTCTTCATCCTCTTGCTTATGGTGTTTGTGAACCATTAGAGGAGTGACACTTGTGACTCTAAGCATTCCAAAGTCAATACAAGGAGATTTGTGATTGTTATAGCTACATAACAATCAAGGTAACACTATAAACTTATTCTCATGAAAATATGATTATATGTATGCTAGAATTAGGGTTTATAGTCTTGGATTCAAAGCATGTACAATAGAGAAACCTAGATCCAAGCATTAGGGTTTGTATGAGCACATAGGATGTCTTATGACCAAAACCCATCAACTATGCACTCACCTAAGGAGGTGGTGACTCGGTACTGGGACAGTGCTTCGTTTACTTTAAAATAATTTCCTTCGACGAAACCTAGTATTATTACCACTAGATTTTAGTCTAATATTTATCGTGACTAATTATTAGTCTTATTATTATTATTATATAAGCGTTTAAACAGTATTTTCCAACCACTACGTACAGACAGGGGCCAGACATAAAACACCGGAGGGCAGGACCATTTTGGCGTATAACACTTCTGAAATCCAACAACCCTATGTGGCCCTTTAAACCAGATTCCCCGTACCGCGAGTAGTTACAAAGATATTATAACGACACTTATATAAGTCATGATAATAGCTCAAATATTTATTATAAATTTATAATAACAATATTAATTTTAAATATAAACTATATTTAAAATTGGGTAAGCATAACTTACTTACAAGGGGATTTTAGCTAGGAGTCGGGCTCTGCAGGGGCAGAACTTCGTCGCTGAATCTTTCTAAGAAAGATTCGTGCAACGCTTCAACGCTCATCTTACTATACTAAAACAACAGAAAGAGAAATCAAATCACAAGGGACTGAAATGCTCGGGGGATAAGGATAGAAAGACTCTTGAATCAAGAGAATGGTGCAAGAAATATGAGAGCCCAAGGCTCTTATTTATACTAATTGAATTTTCAAAAACTACCATCCATAATTACTTAATGACCTTTCAGTTATATAAACAACTAAACACCCCTCTATAATACTATTTTAAATGGATTCAATGATATTTGTACTAAACTAACATCGAAAGAACTCAATATTAATCTTATAATGATCGCATCGTCGATACCTTTCTAATGATATATACATATGTATATGTATGTGTACGTATATATGATTTATACTTTATTTTAATACGTAAATATGCTATTATAATTTGTAACTCGTTCATACGAACTCCGTTTTTGACGTTCTTAATATCCACGTGTAGGTGGAGACGTACTCTACAACTTTCGTTTAGACTCCGTCGGCTAATTTTGAATTTATTTTTAAAGTTATATTTTTAACAGGCTGGGACAGGATTAGTCCGTTAAAATATCATAACTTTTTCATCCGATGTCCATTTTCGTCTGTCTTTTTATCGTTACGCTACTAATAACAATATCTTCGATTCTCGTTTAGGTTGTGTCGGCTCAAAACCGCTCGATCTATTACTCGAACTTCGGGTTGTACACCGCTAAGCCGAAACTTCGAAAAATCATAACTTCCTCATAAGAAGTCAAATTTGGGCGTTCTTTTTATGGACGCTCTTAGGTTAACATATTCTACGAGTTTTATTTAGATTACTAAGGCTAAAAGAAGCTCTATCATAAATTCATTATTTACGTCTTCGCGGTGTTGTGCCGGTTCCGTCGCTAAACTTCGATGGGTCATAACTTATTCGTTATAACTCGGATTTCGGCGCTCTTTATATGTACGGAACCCTTGAGACATATTCTACAACTTGGTTAAGAGTATTTATTCTAAATAATCTTTTGTCAAAAATTCATTTTCAACCCCTATTATCTCTAAATAGACTAGCCCGGATTTACGGGCGTCACATAAAACACATATTATTTAGTCACCATATTGATTACTTATTATTGATTGTATACTGTTTCGGATAATCAACTTAACACTCGAATTATAACAATAGTTGTCCCATGCACCAAGCATGCACACTATGATTCTTATGGTCCTTACTTTGTGAAATAGATCAATTGAAAACTTTTCCAATAATGCTCATCTCACAATTCCTTATCCTCATTTTTAGTGTAAGAATACAAATTCTTGCCACTATTAGAATATGTTAGATTCTAACATTTTATGCAACGATCCTTTTCGTGAATTCATAGCACAAAAGTCACAAAGACTCGGCCAATGAAATCACAAAGTACTCTATCAGACATTGTTACAAAACAATTCTATAGATGTGATGTTTCTCACTCGAATTACATTCCTTTGAACATCCTTTTTGCATAAAATTTTCTAATCTATACATAAATTTTTTAATATCCAACTCCCAATATGGAAACATTTCCATATTTTCCATATGAAAACTCATTCTAAATAGAATCTTATCTATTCCTAATAATGTCGAATTGTCGATATGGTTCATCCAGTACTATACTTCCAACTACTCGCAAACGACCAATCGTCAGCGAACTTTGGATCATCCTTTGATAGTTGTTTAATTATTTTAGTCAAAACCGATTCTAGTCCCTTTTCCCTCTAAATGCACTAGGCATTTGAAAAAAAAAATAGAATGGTCAAATATTGCATCATATGCAATCGATCCTATACCTGATGCATATTGGACACGATGCATAATGTTTCACATAAAGGCATATGATACTTTATCATCCTTCAGCCATAATATTTTATGTGCCATGTTCTCACAATTCGAACTATGAAGAGGGATGCCATAATCATAATCGAATTTTGAGAATGCACTATATATCCTTGACTAAATTTATTAGCATTTCCCGATCTAAGCTTTAGATTTTGTTAAAACGGAGTATCATATTCTCTCCCTTAATTATAGTAAAATAACTTTTCAACCCCTACAACTTTGCAAAGTGAATCTTTATTTTCTATAATTAATATTGCTAACTCGCAATACTGAAAGTAATAATCATGATCCCACTAACATGATGATTATTACCATATAAGCATAACACTTATGCTCCCACTAGCCTTGACATGTATTCAGAAAAAATCTGAACTTCCAGAAAACAATGCTTATTGAATTCCTTAAGTTCATATTTCTAATACCTGATGCTTTGATAAGCCTTTATCTAACCTTCTTAAACTCATACACCTTTGCCTTAGAAAGCTCACATGTGTGTCTAAAGAAATTCAGAACTTATGTTACTAAGTCTGAAATGTTCAGACTAATTTCCAAATCTCACAATTCGAATTATGAAAAGGGATGTCGTAATAATAATCGAATTTGAGAATACAATTTTCACAATCGCTATCTTCTTAAAATCTCTCTTAGTGAAAGCATTTCCTCACAATCATTTTCATGAAGGAGGGAAACCTTATGACACTTAGATTTTATGGTGTATGTGTTCCTATCCATGTGAATTTTCCATAACCACAATCATAATACAAGGTTTGTGGCAAATCCAACTCATATGGATTGAACTTGTTTAATTTTGATTTCTTTCCTTATGGCAGCATGAATTCCCACCATGTCTTCCAAGAAATTTACCCCTACATATCAATGTACTTTCCGTTGATCAAGGTGTTTTGTCTTTATGCAATCAAATGAGAACTCATAGAACTCACATGCATAATTAACTCAACTGGAAAGGCACAGTAACAAGAGTATGTCAGCCACGATAGGTTATAAACCTCAAGTCACGTGCTAGTGATGATCAACTAGGTTTATTCTATATTTGTTCTTGAACCTTTTCAAGACCATTAGGACTCCAACTGACTCCTTGACATATAAGATTCTCTTTTCAAGAAACATTTCTTAACAAACAAATATTCAATAGTTAGTGTAGCTTTTTATCAAGTTTAACACACAATTGGTCGTAGTTGGTCTTTGTCTTATCCAAGACATCACAACTTACCAATTTCAAATGTATAAGAAACTTTCTTATTCTACATTTGATAAGTGTTACGAACCTAGCAAAAACATGTCACTCAATTCACAATCTTGGAGTATGACTCCAAGACTTGATTTTGGAACGAAGTATGATTGACTTATTGATTTAACCATTTCGACAATTCTCGATTCCTCTTCTTAGACATACAAATGCACTAAGGCTCACTTAGAGGATCAATTGAGAATTGGTTCTTAACCATTAAGACTTATCATAAAACACGATTAAAGGTACTCTCCCTTCTTCCTAGAATAGAGAAAGTTTTATCTTTCTGCCTACTTGATTCTTCTTATTCGTTCTACTATTCATTAAAACTCTTTCAATCAACTCAAAATTACACTTAATATTATAAGTACAATCATATTTACTAAACTTTAGTAAATCATGACGAACAATTTATCACTCTTTGTGGTGGACTTGATCAGCGCATAACCAAGTGTACCTGATCCCCTTGTCCTTCATTTGACTCTTTGTCAAGGAATTAGTCTAATTTCCAAATATGAAAGTTTTTCATTCATCATACAGTACAGATTGCATGATTCCAAGTTTCTTTCCAACTAAAACTTGGGCGATGAGAAAACTCTCCCTATTTAGTAAATTCTCGACATTTCCACAAATAACCCAATTGAGAATCAAATCCATCATTGCTAATAATAGAAACGTTCAAACACCAATTTTTCATATACGCCATCGCAAGGATAAATAAATAAGACAAAATCAAAATTTATTTTATTGCGGAAAAAATTATCCTTGCAATGCAATTCAACTAAAAACTATGCTATTACATATTTCTTAAGAATCTATCCTTACTCTAAAGTAGCGGCTCAAAATCCGATCTTTGAATCCATGTGATCGAAATCCATTTCTTCATGATCAGATTCAACACACTTCTTCCTTAAGTTTCTTTTCGTTTCTTCGATCCTGCAAAACATAAAAAATGTAATCTTATCACATCATGTATTAAGAATCAAAAATAGGAACTTATACAGTTAGTTAATGGATTTTAACTGAAGTAGAGCCATACATCTTGACTCTTCCATCTCTTAGATCTCTCAGGTAAACAGGGTAGCTTCGTCTCTAATGCCCCTTCTCTTGGAAATAAAAGCAAATTGATCCTTTTGGAATAGCACACGACACTACTTCAGACCTTGCCTTTCTCTTATGGTTAAACCTTTTGACCATGGCATGCCTTTCGTTCCCATTGCCTATTTCCATGGAGGTTTGGAAGGCAGATCTATCAATCAACTTTGCTTTTCCAATGCGCCAAATCATTGCTGATTAAGCAGCAATAAGCAAATAGGTGAGATCGAAGAGGGTCACGTCATGCTCCATCATATAGTACTCTCTAACGAACTCACTATATGATTCAGGGAGTAACTTAAAAACCCAGTCTACAGCTAGCTCCTTGGGTATGACAACACCCAGCATACCCAACCTATCAATGTGTGACTTCATCTCTAAGACTTGTACACACACAGACTTTCCATCTTCATGCTTACTTGCCAATAGGGCTTGAGTAAGCTTGAACTTTTCAAACCTTCGAACTTGTGGGTTAGGGAGAACAATTGGAGGAGGTGGAGGAAGTGAAGTATGATCTCTTGTTCCTCGATCATATCGTGGAATATCATCTTCAAAGGATTCAGGAAGACCATGATTGTCAGAACCAGACATCTACAAAAAGGGAGAAAATTCAAGTCAAGTTGATTGAGTCCTTAATAGAACACCCAAATGAGTCATTAAGGCTAGGATCCAACACAATACTCTACAAACTAGAAGAGGGATGTCGTAATCTAGTTGCAGAATATTTGAAGGTAGGTAAATGACAATTTACCAATTTCCACCATGAAAAAAGATAATGAAGTTTAAGTTTTAAATGAACTGAAACTCCTAGATCTTTTGAGATTCATTGAACTTTTCAATGGCATGTTTAAATCTCGATTATGCCATTTAGGTTTGCGACTGGGATGCTGAGGATCACAAATAAGGTGTGAATAACCATGTGAATCATGTGGTACACCCAATGCTACTATCACCTAATCAATATGTCGGTTAGCCAATACACACTCCATTGATCTATGATAAACATCGAGCCACCCTTCACTACCAATGTCAACCCCAAATTAGTGTGTCGGTTAACCACACACGCTCCACTAACGTTTGACAAGGGTATGAAGTGTAATTCCATGGATTAGCATGCAATTTCACATTTTGCCTAAAGTAACTATGATTTGGGAATTTGTAAAAGCAATTAGTTACTTCATTATACTTATAATGGAAGGTTTCGTCCTATCCTACCCGTTCGGCTAACGACCCTCCACTAGTCAAGAGTGTGGTGGGTAAGAGTGGATACCCATTCAATCGTCATTTTATAGGCAATTTTCTTAAACATCCCTTATAGACCAGCTTCAAGAATGAGGCCTACTAACGGTAAGACAGACTGTTTACTCATATATATATATATATATATATATATATATATATATATATATATATATATATATATATATATATATATATAATATTCGACTTTTAATGATATATATAGTATAGGGTGTATTTTATACTTTTAAAATACTAGGTGGTCTAATTTAATAAATTATACTTTTAATTTAGTTAAATGTAAACCAAAACTTTATGTAATTATTAACTCTCTTTTAACTATACATTTAATTAACTTAATAAAAGCATAAGGATGTAATGTGAACCTTTCAAAAGTACTAGGGTTTTAGAATTTAATATTTCAAAATTAACTTTTAATCAAATTTCAAATTCCAAAACTTGAGGGCAAGTTTTGAACTTTTCAAAACTTAGGGTTTAGAATTTAAATATTTCAAAATTAAACTTTTAATTAAAATTTAAATTCCAAAAACTTTAGGACAAGTTTTGAAACCTTTTTCAAAACATTAAGGTTTAACTATTTAAATTTCAAAAACAAAAAACTTTTAAGTTCAAATTTAAACTATGAAACCTAAAGGGTGTAAATTGAAACTTTTCAAACTTACTAGGTCAAATATTTGTCTAATAATAATCCTATATTATCCATATTTAACCAAATCCATTAATTTTGATAAGGATAAACATTCCAAACATGAAAAAATCGATTTTAGGCAATAAAATCGAGTTTTGGTAATTATCCTTAACATAATCTGCTCAAAAAATCGAAAAATCCGGCAACTGACTCGAAAACTCATCGAGTTGAGTCCAGAACTCGTCGAGTTCATATAGAACCCGTCGAGTTCCTGCTCCAGACAGCAAAAACTTTCGATTTTCTGATTTTTGGCAGTTTAATTTTGCATTTATTCAATAGAAAAATGACCTAGGCTTTGATACCACTGATGAGTTTTAAGCATAACATCAATCATATGGTGTTCATGCAACCCTAATTGCTTGGATCTAGTTTTTCTACTTTGAACATGCAATAAACTTCCAAGACTTACAAATCCTAGATCTAGCATACAAGTAGTCAAATTAACATATAAACTAGGGTTTAGATCTTACCTTGATTGTTATGTAGCAATAACAATCTTAATCCTTCTTGTGATTGACTTTGGAAAGCTTAGTGCCTGAAATGTTGCACCTCTAATGGAGTCACAAACACCATAAGCAATAAGGATGAAGTAGGAGAAGAGAGGAGGCACCAAAAACGTCCAGAAACCCTAGAGTAACTCTTGTTCATGTTTTTGGGGCTTAAGGGTCCTTTAAATAGGTAGGCTATCAGGGTTATCTAACAAAGAAACCCTAATTTGACTGCTTAAGCCCTAAGCAGCCCATGGACTTCCTTTGGAACATCCCTTGGACGAAAATCATATGGACTTCCCATAGATTTCATCCAACCTATATTCCAAGGTGATCCCTAGCCCAATTGCAATTATCTTATAATTACACTTCCACTCCCCTAAGTTAATTAATCTCTTTTAGCCACAAAATTAATTCTTAATTAATTCTTGACTAATATTAATTAGACAATATGATTTCTCCTTTAATATATTATTCTTATAATATATTAATAAATCATAATTAATCATTTATCTCCTTAATTCTTCCTACAAGTTGCTATGGTGAAGGCAACCCAAAGGGATCATACTCATAATCGGGTCAAGTACATACCAAAATAGTTATAGACTTAGACACTAATCCATCATATATAGGGCTAGGTTATAATGTGGATGGACAACTATTGTGTGGACGTGTGAATAATGTTATTTTATAAAAATTACTAAGAGAATATGTTGTTTAGTAATGTGAATACGTTCAATCTCACAGAATTGTTGTTATTTTAATGGATTCTCACTAATTCTAATTCATTTTTGTCCTTATTCATTGTTTTTTATATATTTTAATTCTTACACAATATGACTCAATAAACGTCCTGATAACATTCTGATAATTAAAAAAAATGTATAATAACCTTATAGACGATTTAATTAGTGAAAATGCTTAATAATTAAAATAATTATATAAGATTGAACGTATTTATTTTATCAAACAACATATTTTGTTTGTAATTCTTTACAGAATAGCATTATCCACACGTCCATACAATAGATGTCAATCCACATGTGAACCTAGTTATATATATATATATATATATATATATATATATATATATATATATATATATATATATATATATATATATATATATATATATATATGTTCAGGTTCATTTGAGACCATTCTAATTTTGTGAGACCGTGAGACCAAATCTAAAAATAATTTTAAAATGCAAAATAAATGGAAAAATCCAAAAAAAAAAATTTAATATTATTTTCGGAACTTGAATTAACTAAAAAAATTTAAAAAAAAAATTAAAAAAATCCTGTTTTTTTTTTAAATACGTGAAATATTCTAATAGAATATTATACTAACATATTGTAAAAAAATAATTTTAAAATGGAAAATAAATGAAAAAAAAATCTAAAAATTATTTTTTTGAATATTATTTTCGGAACTTGAATTAACTAAAAAAAATCTCATTTTTTTTAAAAATATGTGAAATGTTGTAATAGAATATTACACTATACATATTCTAAAAAATAATTTTAAAATGCAAAATAAATGGAAAAATCCAAAAATTCTTTTTTTAAATATGTTTTTTGGAACTTGAATTAACTAATAAAAAATAAAAAAATGCGTCTCACGATCTCACAAAATTAGGTCGTCTCACATGAACCTAATATACTAGTGTATTATATATATATATATATATATATATATATATATATATATATATATATATATATATATATATATATATATATATATATATATATATATATATATATATATATATATAATACACTAGTATTTGTTTAATATAATCTTGTATATAAAAAGAATTTGGATGTTAGAAGCTTTCATGATTTACGACCCGAGTAGCCAGCCATCTCAGACTATGCCACCAATAACATTCAATCTATTTGATCCATGTCGATGATCAAAGACTGCACCACCACCAAACCATCGTCCACAACCGTGAGGAGCTCCTGCTTTCTCGGTTGTTTTGGTTGTTCCGGCGAGAAGATACAGCACAGGGATAAAGTCAACTTGGGCTGCCGGCGTCGTTGGATCTCTAAGTGGAACTTGAGTTTCAAAAAATCCGCCACCAAGACAGTTCCTGTTGAACTCACCTCCACCTCCCGGAAATCAAAGTCGTTTCAGCTTTTGGAGAAACATGCTCCGGCGACATCCGATACAACATGGGAAATTCAGGTGGTGGAAGAAGACGCAACGTTGACCAAAAAATCTGTTTTCATGGTGGAGGGAAACCATGCTCCGGAGACATCCAATGAACATAATAACCGTCGGAAAAAATGGATTTCTATACTCAAGCGTCAAAACGCGTCATCCCGTAGCAGCCGAAAAGAAATGAAAGCGGCCACCACAACAGCCACCAGTGCCGGCCTAGACCCCCCGGGAAAAAAATCTGTGACAATTTCTTACCCTGTTGTTTCTTTCCCTCTCAAACCTTTGACGCATGCGACGTCTCTACCGCCGCCTAAGGAGAAGAAACCTTCTCATGCTCCTCCTGCAGCCGGCGGAGCTGACATAGTAACTTTCAACAAGCAGCCGCCGTTGCCTGGGGGGTTTGATTCCGTGATTGGTATGTCATTAATACTAGTGACACTATTCATAATGCTGATATGGGGTAAGATATGTGCTGTCCTTTGTACTACTGCGTGGTTTTTTATAGCGCCACGCCTGGTGGCCGGCGGGGAACGTTCTGCCTTACCCACAGCGGAGAAGGGACGGCAGGAGTCACATATTAACTTGGATTTGGAGTCAACGGAATACAAGAAAAAGGTGGTTTTAGAAGGACTTCTTCAAAGAAACCACCGGAATGTTGTTGGTAGATTGTAGCTTTATAATCCTTAGCTATTTTTCGAATTCTTATTATTTTCTTTCTAAAATTATTTTACTTTTGGGGTTTTCATAGGGTTCAAGGAGATCGTACATACCATTTATTTTTCTTTTTTCTTTTTTGTTTGTTTGTTTAATTATTTGTGTACTAAAAATGGTTTTCAAACTCAACTATCATTGTGAAATTCCTAAGTAATTACCATTACGCCACCTGTATTATGGTGCGATTTTATTGGTTATAATTATTTAATTATACATACAATTCAATTGAAATATTTGATTATTTATCAGTCTAATCAAGAAACCGACACTGAGTAAATTCAAACAAATGACATTAAGAGTAACTTTACATTATTTCATGTTTCAATATTGTGATGTTATTGGTTGGTTGGATTATAGGTTTTGACTTTGTGCTTTGTTTTTATTATTTGTATTGTTCTTGAAGAGGGTTTCTGAGATTTGTACAATCGGTTTTAAAGGTATGCAAAATATTTAGATTTGCGTTTTTAGTGTTGACTTAAGTTTATACACATTTAGATATGATTATTGGCAAAATGCATGTAAAATTCATGTACTTTCTTTGAAATTTAATTTTAGGCAATGTACTTTGAAATCAACATATAAAGACACAATATAAGTTTATACCTAATATATAAGAAGTTGTAGCACCCCAAAGTCAACAAAAGAGCAACTATAAATTTCGATAATAATTAAAACAACTTTTGACACCAAAATGTAAATTAGCAAGGTGGTCAAAATATGTGTGACAATGTATTGGAAATGCAATTGCTGACCAAAAACTAAACGACGCTAAGGCAATAATATTATTGTTTGACGTGGGGTTACCGAAAAGAATATGCCACTAAAAGTCTATAACTTTTAGTGATATTTTAAACTAGATCAAATTTTAAAATTCGATAACTTTTAACGATATTTTAAATTATACAAATTTTAAAAAATGATCCACGTGATTTCTAAAAAGTGGCAAGGCGAAAAAAAATCAAAAACATTTCAAATATGTTCATATGCTTTCAAAAAACTGACATAGATGATTCTTTTTAATAGTTTGTCTAATTGTAGATTTTTTTTTTTTTTTAACGACCAATATACCCTTGTTAAAATTTCAAAATTAGTATGTGCTTTTCAAAATGTGGCAAGTTGATCTTTTTTTAACTGTTACCACGATCATCTCCTTCAGCCACCGACACCACCACTATTGCCTTCAACAACTATCATCACGACCATCATCGCCTTCACCATGCACCAACACCACCTTTAGCAACTACCACCACCATGCCACCTTCAGCCATTGTCGTCACCACCGCTATCACCGCCTTCAAACATGATATAAAGGTGAATAAGAGAATGAATTTTCTTGTATATTGCTATGATTAGATACAAATATTTACACATAGAGGAATACATGAATAACCCTAGCCACATGAACTTAGGCACGTGATAAACAGTGCCACAAGACTTGGACTGATTCTAACGACTCTTAATTTACTAAAAACATGTGACTAATCTGTAAATACCCTTCGGCAAGCTCAAGTGCAGGAAGGAATTGAAGCTTGTTTCGAAGACTTGTAATGCGATCTTTTCCTATAGGTTTAGTAGAGATATTAGTCAACTGATTAACGAAAAGGACTTGATAGATACGCAACTGGCCAGATTCAACCTGTTCTCGATGTAACACCGTAAATTTTCAAACGAATTTTCCATTTAAAATCACATTTCACAAAAATCCCATTTATTTAATTTACAAAACATAACTCCATAATTGTTTGATTAATAATCCAGGATCCTCAAAACATAACTCTTTCTCTGGTGTGTACAATCAAGTCGGTGCCTTACTGCGATCCTGAGAAGAACCTGAAACACATATGACATAACACGGTATACACGAAGCTTAGTGAGTTCCCCAAAATACCACATATATCTCATTAGCCTCTCATGGCTATACTTAGATATGAACCTGTGGTCAATGTGTCTCAGTGGGACCCTCCGGTCCCAAAATTCGGGTGGACCCTCCGGTCCCAACTCAGTAAGCTAAGAATAATGCACAACATAAATCACAAAGACATAATGCAAGATATCACAATACTCAATATAAGCACATAAGACCCTTCAGTCACACAAAGGTTACCACTCTAGATAAAGTATAGTAAGAAGACCCACCTCGGATGAAAAACAGCTCCTATAGATGTTGTTGCTGCACCGGCCTCTAACATTGGACCAAAATCCACAATTACCCAATTAAGATCTAAGTCCAAATCCTCACTCTTTAGGTCTAAAGGTAGTCCACTAACTAGCCCATCAATAACCTAAGGCCCAAAATAACCAAACACAAGGGCCCAAGGAATATATATAATATTTCTCTACTCAAATTCTCTAGTACACAAGCCCAAAGATCCAGGCCCAACCCTTAAGGCCCAAAATAAGATTTATCCCAAAAATGGTGTATGACTTTCTTTCTAATGAATGTATAAGATTTATCATAAGATACCAAATCAAATTTATTAACAACTATAGTAGTTATTAGTTATATTTTACATGTTAAAACATAATTGTGAAATCTTGGTTTAAGTTTTCAAATATAAAATTGAAATACAAACCGGTAAGAACTATCTAATGCCTTAATGATAATAAAGGACGAATTAAATCTTACTTGGTATGATTTTGTTTTTAATCGGCAGAAATGACCTCTTTTATTTCCTTGGGATAACACCTAAAACACTATCACCTGTACCTTGAGTATAAACACCAACTAAGTAGTAGATATAATATTTTCCTCATAAGATTTTGTATGGAAAGGCTCCATCCCTGTCTTACTTAAATGTTTTATGGATTTAAAGACTATGTTGGACTAAAGCTTTTAAACCCAAAATCTACTAAATACATATTTATATATATTACTCTAAATGTGGCTAAGATTATTATAAGCAAACCCACCAAGAATAAGTTTTTCGTATTCCTCTGATAGTTAAGTTAGCAGAAAGCAAGTTTCTCATGACAAAGCAAATGGAAAGTGCATGGAACTTGAAACAGTTCAAGAACCATTACCTGATGTAGCAGTAGTTGGCACTAGTTTTAACAAGGGATTTTTAAACTTAAATAATAGTTATTCACAAACACAAATTGTTCGCTTTAATGCTATAAATCATCTATGACTTGTGTACCATTCCAAAAATCAAGAAATTTAAAATTTTCAAAATCAAACATTTAACATCATTGTTTACAAAAGAGTCATTGTTTCCAAAACATTATTTCAAAATTAGGGTTTTCCCAAGACCCAAAGCCATAAAAACAGGAAGTCGTGCACAATCACGCCTTTGCTTTCCTATGATCCTCTGAAGTACCTGAAACCATAAACTAAAACTGTAAGCACAAAGCTTAGTGAGTTTCCCCCAAAGTACCACCATACAAATAGATAACATATACAAACAAGCATGTCAGGTCCAATCAACCATCGGGTTGGAATACCCCAGGCCCAATCAACCTTTGGGTCCATTCATCCTCGGGATGGAATACCCAATATACAATGAGTCCAGTCATCCTCGGGATAGGATACCCTCGGGCCCAATCAACCATAGGTTTGGAATTCCAATATACAACGGGTCAAGTCATCCTCGGGATGGAATACCCTCAGGCCCAATCAACCAGGTCGGAATGTTAATATACAACGAGTCTAGTCATCCTCGGAATGGAATACCCTCATGCCCAATCAACCATTAGGTTGGAATGCCCTCGGTATGTTAGCTCACATACAAAGTAATAAAGCCTCAACCACAACTCAAAATATGTCGAAATATACATAACAGATAAACATATAATCAGCCAACAAACAAACAGGCAGATCTCTAGATCACTACCGCACAGAAACACCCTAGAAACTAGGATATAGATCTAACATATTACTACAGTATAACAACATATGGTAAACCAGGATATCAATCCAATGGGCCGACCTTGGTTCCTTTGACACGTAAGTATAGTGAGCAAGACTCACCTCACAGTCTGATGAATAGTTAAACAATAAACTGCTATGAATATCGTATCTACATGTCACCTATTCAAAAAATAGAGACCAAGTCTTAACTATAGCTCAAAATACCCAAAATATCCTTAAGTCAAACTAGGTCAACCTTGGTCAAAGTCAAAGTCAACGGTCAAGGTCCCAAAAGTCAATATTTCTTCCCAGCGGAGTATGCCCTTCGTACCAAGAGACTATTGTTGGGTTTTATACAAACAATCATATTCATGCATGCAACCCTAATTTGGATCTATGTTTTCACTATTAGACATACAACAAATGAACACAAAAGGAAACCCTAGCATGCATCTTGTAACGCCCGTAGATCCGGGATAGTCAATTCAGAGACGTTAAGCGTCAAAAATGACTTTTTGATAGAAGATTATTTAGAATGAATAATCTTAACTAATTTTTATTATATGTTACAAGGATTCCGTACATATAAAGAACGTTGAAATCCGAGTTATAACGAAGAAGTTATGGCATGTCGAAGTTTCACGATAGAACCAGCACGACACAGCGCAACGTAAATAGTGAATTTACGTTAGAGGAATATTTGGCCTTAGTGATCTAAATGAAAGTCGTATAATACGTTAAATCAAGAGCGTGCATGAAAAGAACGCCCAAATCTAATTTCGTATGAGGAAGTTATGATTTTTCGAAGGTTCGACTTAGAAATGTACAAACCGAAGTTCGAATATGAGATCGAGCGATATTTAGCCAAAACTTTCTGAATAAGAATTGAATATCTCATCAATAGTAGTCCACCAATAAAAAGACATATGAAAACGGAGTTCAGATGAAGGAGTTATGAATTTCAAATGGAGTTTTCTTGTCCCTACCTACTAAAAATAATATATTAATAATATATTAAAATTAAATTCAAAATTAGCCGACGAAGTCTAAATGAAAGTTGTAGATCTTGTTTTAACCTATGCGTGGATATAAATAACGTCGAAAACGGAGTTCGTATGCGAAAGTTATGAATTTCTGAAGTTTGGGGCGCGAAACCCCAAAACTGTCAGAACTCACGAGTTGAACATATGTTGTTCACGAGGTGAGCATTAGTGGCTCACGAGGTGAATAGATGATGGACGTCTTCCAGGGAAAGTGGCCATGATGAACGCAATGACGTATCGATCTCACGAGGTGAGTATATGTAGCTCACGAGGTGATCCTAGCTCAAGAGGTGAACCCAGAAAATTCACCCAATAAATAGAAATCAAGGTTCAGCCGAGTTTGGTTGCTCATCTCCTACTCTCCCACTCTTGATACTCTTTCTAATCCGTATTTTAACCCCCGAAGCCCTGGTATCATCCCGAGACCTGAAGCAACTCCCGAAGCCCAAAAGACCCTAGATGAAAAGAGTTTCCAAGCCGAAGCTCTGCTTGCAAGAAGCTGGTTTTTATGTGAAGATCTTCCAGATCTATCGAAGAATACTACTTTTACAAGCCGTAGTGATGTCTGATCATCTTCTGATCAAGTGAGTGTATAGTCACTTTCATCTTACACATAGATTTGAAGTGTTTTATAAAATACGTGCTATGCGTATATACATTGTTGTTTATAGGTGTGAGTGTATAGTCTCTTTCATAACACGATTCTAATACAAGTATTATTTGAATGTATTAAGTATATGTTTTATGTGAGTGTGTAGTCACTTTTTTCTAACACATAAATATGAAGTATTTGTTATGAAATACGTGCTACGTGTTTATATACTGTTGTTTATTTAAGATGAGTGTGAAATGGATGTTTTATATAGGTTTTAAATGAGTTAAACTGTATATGTATTTTATATCTACAAATAAGTTGGGTAGAACATGGGTAGACGAAATAGTTAGTGTGTGATGAAGGATGAGACTAAAGATAATCCTCGGTAGCTATGGATTTCGTACTGTAAAGATAAACCTCGGTAGCTATGGATTTCGTACTGTAAAGATAAACCTCGGTAGCTATAGATTTAGTTATGTATAGATGAACCTTGGTAGTTATTGATTTAGTACCTGATGAATGAACCATAGCATCTATGGAATTAGTGTCAAATAAAGAATCATGGCAGCTATTGTCTTAGTGCCAAATAAAGAACCCTGGCAGCTATGGTCTTAGTGAAAAATAAAGACCACCCCTTCGATTGATTGTATAGTATCTCAAAACATAAAATGTTGGCAACTATTGTCTTAGTGCCAATAAAGAATCCTGACAGCTATTGTCTTAGTGCCAAATAAAGAATCCTGTAGCTATTGTCTTAGTGCCAAATAAAGAATCATGGAAGCTATTGTCTTAGTGCCAAATAAAGAACCCTGGCAGCTATTGTCTTAGTGTCAAATAAAGAACCCTGGCAGCTATTGTCTTAGTGCCAAATAAAGAATCGTGGCAGCTATTGTCTTAGTGCCTAATAAAGAATTCGGGCAGCTGTTATCTTAGTGCCCAATACGAAGTGAACGAATAGATAATTCTTAGGGTAGACCCTTAAGAGTAAGGAAGATAATGGGGATGGGTAATTAGGTTGATTGTTTGATGATTAAATATAATAATTATATTATTGTGGGTTGAAAACCCTATATGCTCACCAGGCTCCCAAGCCTGACCCACTCAGTTTTCTTTGCATTACAGGTAATGGCACAAGAGTATAAGTTGGTGGACTTGACGAGAGATTTTGGATTATAGATCAGTAGTTATAAATAATTGTTGTAAGGTCTATTTTATACTGTTTATGCTTTTGGTCTGTATCAGAACATGACATCCCGAGATTTGTTATTTAATGAAATTTGATAAATTCTTATCATATTTTCTTTTGGGAACAAATTCTGCAACTGTTTTCTTTAAAAGATTACTCTGATTTTAAAACAAAGCATAAACAAATCGGTCTTTTCTAGTCGTGAAATTGGGGATGTCACACATCTAATATTTCAAAAATCACAAACTAAAGGGATTAGAATACATACCTTTGTTGCTATATAGTAATAACAACTAATGAAGTTCCTTTGCTCTTGAGAACAAGTACCACAAATGTAGTACCTCTAATGGCTCACAAACACACGAGTGAAATGATGAATATGAGAGAGATGATAGAATGTCATTTGCTCTAGAAATCATCTCTTCTAGGGTTTCTCAAGGAGTGGGACGAACTCTTAAGCCTAGGGGGTCTATTTATACTTGAGGCCAACTAGGGTTTCAGGGTGGAAACCCTAATCCCTTAGCTTAGGGCCTAAGTAAGTCCATGGACCTCCTTGCATTAGACCTTGGAAAAAAAACTCCTAGATCCTTCTAGGATTTTTGGCCTAGTCCTAACAAGGGTGATCCAATGGCCCAAAGCCTCAACTATCAAATAGTTACAAAACAACCCCTGTAGTTTTAATCAGTTCCTTTAATCCCAAAATTAATTCCAAATTAATTTATGATTAATTACTAACTAATAATATGATTCCAAATTAACATATTATTCATATAATATATTAAAAATCATATTTATGCCTCAATTTATTATTCTTAATAATAAATCAACCTTTCTCCTCAACGGTCATCATGTCTAGTCACCGGTGTGAAGGCAACCCAAAAGGACCACGCTACTATCGGGTCAAGTACATCCCATTTATAGTTATGGGCTTAGACACCTAATCCAACAGTCTCCCACTTGGATAAGTCTAATAACTATAACTACTAATGTAACTTCAAAATCTGATTAGCAATCGTAGCTCTTACTAGCCGCTGTCGAACTCTGACCTAGTCAATGACATGTCCTTTAGATAAGGGATCATATAGTCCTCCATTATCAAGATATCGTGTGGACAAATACATGGAACATAGTCATACTTATTGTCTAACAGTTTGTTTCTCGATCTCTGATTTGTCTGTCATAGAACTTAATTGAACACATCAATTCAGTCCTGACCGGGCCCGACACATAAGTCAAACCAAATCATCAAGGTGCCCAAGATATCGCTTTTACCCTCATAGGATAAAAGGAAAGGATAAACTTCGACTCATATGCTTGTACTATTTACTCATCAAATCATACACAAAAATATGTTTTATAACATCAAGTAACTAATGCGTTTACGCATTATCAATGCACAACCAACTCGTAAACAATAACTCATATATCTAGGTTTAAAGACTATATGATATTATCGTCTCAAAATCACTCATGATTAAATTCCATGAAGTGATTCATGTGAGTGTGGGTTTAATCCAATACTCAAATCTTATTTCAAGAGCACTCATGAACGTTGCAGCAAATTTTTGCTATGTCTAAACGCTTAGACAATCTACAAGCCAATTCATGACAGTCTTATTTCATAATTACTTCCATCGTATGATCGACTGTGGATAGTTCAAATAATCTTATTATTTAGGAAGTCAAAACATGCAAAGTGAAACAATAGTAAATAATTAACACAAGATGGTAACTTTACTTATAAATAAAACCCCTTTATTTAACCATCAAATTTGATTATAATTTATCTATTACAAGTTTCTAAAAGCTATCTAATCACTAAAACTAATATCTTCCTTCAGCCCAATGCTCTTAGCATGCTGCAAGTGCTTAACCCTACTCAGTCCCTTCATAAGGGGATATGTTGGGTAATGTATAATGAAATGATATTTTTTGTCGATATGCCTGGATCTGCCATGATCCATCGGTTCCTTGGTAAAGGCAACCGTACCTTCGTTATCACAGAAAATCTCCATAGGCTCCTTTATGTCCAGTACAACTCCAAGGTCTTCGATGAAGTTCATTAGCCATATTGCCTCCTTCGACGCTTCGCTCGCTGCTATGTATTCTGATTCGCACGTTGAATCAGCTACGGTCTCTTGCTTGGAACTTTTCCAAGTCACTGCTCTTCCATTCAGGGTAAAGACCCAGCCTGACTGCGAGTGGAAATTATCCAAGTTTGTCTGAAAACTAGCATCACTATACCCTCGCACTCTCAATTCATCGCTCCCATCGAGGATAAGGAACTATTCCTTAGTCCTTCGTAGGTACTTAATAATATTCTTTACTGCGTTCTAATGTGCTCTACCAAGGTTCCCCTGATATCTGCTGACCATGCTCAAAGCGAAGGCCACTTCAGGGTGAGTACATGTCATAGTGTAACGCCCGTAGATCTGGGCTAATCAATTTAGAGATAATAGGGGTCGAAAATGACTTTTCGACAAAATATTATTTAGAATAAATAATTTGAACCAATTTGTAGTATATGTCACAAGGTTTCCGTACATATAAAGAACGCCGAAATCCGAGTTATAACGAAGAAGTTATGACCCGTCGAAGTTTCGCGACGGAACCGGCACGGCACCTGAAAGCGTAAAAAGTGAATTTACGATAGAGCGAGATTTAGCCTTAGTGATCTAAACAAAAGTCGTAGAATATGTTAAACTGAGGAAATCCATAAAAGGAACACCCAAATCTGACTTCGTATGAAGAAGTTATGATTTTTCTAAGATTCGGCTTAGTAGTGTATAACCCGAAACTCGAATTTTAGTTCGAGCGGTTTTTGGCTTATGCGACCTAAATGAGAGTTGAATATCTCATTAATAGGAACTCAACGGTAAAAAGACAGACGAAAACGGAGTCCGTATGAAGGAGTTACGAATTCTTCGCGGTCATTTAACAGTCTAAACGCCTCGTACTGTTAAATTTAAGATCGGTTGAGAATTAGCCGACGGAGTCAAAATGAAAGTTGTAGATATTATTTTTACCTACACGTGGATATAAAGAACATCAAGAACGGAGGTCGTATGTGAAAGTTACAGATTTTAGAAGTCGGAAGTGTGTTGTGCGAAAATGGGTGATGTGTCACAATCTTGGCCATTGCTTTCTCCCCAAGTCTTGCCACTAGATGGTGACATGTGGCACCAAGTTCAGCCATTTTCACCCTATAAATACCACCTCTCCCACCCTCATTTTCTTCACACCTTTCCCATTCTTTCTTCTCTTTACTCTCTCTCTAGAACCTCTCTCTAGCCCCGAAATCCCCCGAAAAGCGTAGGGAACCTCCCTAGCACGAGGTGGAAGCCCCGGAGTGCTCGACGGCTCCAAGAAGAAGAGCTTTTCGGCTCGGAAATGCTGCTCCAAGCAAATCCTGGTTTTCCATAAAACCCGTTGTAAGTGAGCTACACCTACGCTATTTTTAATATAGCTTTTATTTAATTATAGTAACGTTATTAGGAACTTATAATAAATACTTGGGCTATTATTATGGGTTATATAAGTATTTTTTTTTTAACGCTTATATAATAGTAATAATAGCTAGACTAATAATTAGGCACGGTAAATATTAGACGAAAATCTAGTGGTGATAATATTAGGTTTCGTCGAAGGAAATTATTTTAAAGTAAACGAAGCGCTGTCCAAGTACCGAGTCACCACCTTTTCAAGTGAGTGCATGGTCCCTTTCATCTTACACATAGATATGAAGTATTTATTATATAATTTACGTGTTGTGAGTGCATAGTCCCTTTCATCTTACACATAGATATGAAGTATTTTAATATAAATTACGTGCTATGTGTACATATTGTCTGAATAATTGCTGTCTATGCTGAGTGAAAGATTTTTATACATGTTTTAAATGATTTAAACTGTATACGTATTTTATATCTACAAAACGTGTTGGGAAAAACATGGGTAGATGAAATAGTTGTTTTGTGATAACACGATGGGAGACATCAGTGTTGTCAGTGATCCAGTCATCTAGTGGAGTATAGATGACGACTATGGACGATACTAGACGGTCCAGTGGAACGATAGCAGTTTCGTAACATGTAGGTATTTTTGAACTAGGTGCTCATTAGGTATTTTTGAACTGAGTGTGTTCACTACGTATCTTTGAACTGAGTGTGTTCACTAGGTATTTTGAACTAAGTGTGTTCACTAGTTACTTTTGAACTAAGTGTTTACCAGATGTTTCGGACTACGTGTTCACCAGATATATTCTATAAGCCTTGGTAATGATGGACTTCGTGTCGATTCCTTAGGATGATCCTTAGGACTAAATAAACGAGGAATAGCTGATTCTTAGGGTAGATCCTTAAGACTAAAGAAGATAATGGGGATGGGTAATTGGGTTGATTGTTTGATTGTTTAAACATAATAATTATATTATTGTGGGTTGAAAACCCTATGTACTCACCAGGTTTCCCAACCTGACCCACTCAGTTTATTTATATCATAGGTGTTGATACGAAGTCACTTTACACTGAGAGATTTAAAGAGATGTAGATCACTAGTGTAAATAAATATAAGTTTTGTTTATGCTTATGTTCCTGTATTGACGATGACATCCCAAACGTTTTAAAATGAATAAAGTATGTTTCTTCGGAAATGTTTTAATAACGTATTCATCATGTTTTTCTGGGAACAAATTCCGCAACATTTTTATTAAAAGAAGAACTCTGATTTTTATAAAGCATAAAGAAAAAATCGGTCTTTTTTTGCCGTAAAAATGGGGATGTCACACATAGCATACATGATTGAGCCAACTACGGGAGCATAAGGTACTCTGCTCATCTCTGCTATCTCGGCATCGATACTCAGACTTTGAGTCTTACTCAACTTGGTATTGCTTTGGATTGGTAACTCCCCTTTCTTGGAATTCTCCATGCTAAAATGTTTCAACATTTTATCCAAGTAAGTACTTTGACTAAGTCCTATTAGTCTTTTACTCCTATTTCTCACTATCCTTATCCCTAGAACATAAGTAGCTTCTCTGAGGTCCTTCATAGCAAAGCACTTCCCAAGACAGGACTTAACCACCTGCAAGGTTGGGACGTCGTTTCCTATAAGTAGTATGACATCGACATACAAAATGAGATAACAAACTATACTCCCATTGGCTTTGACATATACACAAGACTCATCCTTGCTAATCGAAAAGCAAAACTCTTTAAGTTTTTAATCGAAACAAAGATTCCATCTGTGAGATGCCTGTTTCAATCCATAAATGGATTTCTCAAGCTTACACACTCTGTTATGGTGCTTCACATCTACAAAATCGTCAGGCTGACTCATGTAAACATCCTTAGCTAACTTCCCATTAAGGAAAGCGGTTTTGACATCCATCTGCCATATTTCATAATCATGAAACACAATTATGGCTAGCATAACCCTTATAGATTTAATATTTGCTACTGGTGAGAAGGTCTCATCATAATCAACTACGGGAGTTTGAGTAAAGCCCTTCGCAAACAGTCGTGCCTTATACGTGTGTACTTTCCCATCCATGTCGGTCTTCTTCTTGAAGATCCATTTGCACCCGACCGTCTTACGACCCGGTACATTGTCAAACAAGTTCCAAACTTGATTGTCATACATGGACTGAATCTCACTGTCCATAGCCTATTTCCACTTTGCAGACTCCAAGCCTGCCATGGCTTCATTGTAGTTGTTAGATTCATCGAAATTTATTAGTGTGCTATCACTAATAAACGTATCACACTTGTTATATGAAAACCATATAACACAGGCGGAACACTAACTCTACTGGAACGTCTAAGAGGTAAGGACTCATCAATCGGTTCAACATGAGTTTTCTCCTCGGGTTGAGTGCCAGTGTAATAGGTTCCTTCATCGCTTGATTCTTGAAGCTCTTGAAGATCAATTTGCCTCCCACTGTCCTCTTGGCATACGAGTTCTCGCTCTCAGAAAACCCCTATCCTCGCAACGAAGACAGCACTGCCACTCGGTCTATAGAAGAGATATCCAAAGGACTTTTGTGGATAGTCGATGAAAATACACCGCTCACTACGAGGCTTGAGCTTGTCATGAGTCTCTCGTCTAAGAAAAGCCTCACATCCCCAAACTTTGATATGTGCCAACGAGGTAGCTTTCCCTGTCCACATCTCGTGAGGTGTTTTGGCAACTTTCTTAGTGGGGACTAGATTAATAATATGGGCGGCAATCTCTAAGGCATACCCCCAGAATGAGATAGGTAACGAAGCCCAACTCATCACAGAAAGAACCATGTCCAACAAGGTTCGATAGCACCACTCAGCCACACCATTCAACTGCGGTGTCCTAGGTGGAATTAATTGTGAAACAATTCCGCATTCCTTGAGGCAGTCATGGAATTCAAAACTAAGGTACTCACCACCTCGATTGGATCGGAGCATCTTAATTTTCCTACCCAGCTGATTCTCCACTTCCTGCTTAAACTCTTTGAGCTTTTCAAAATTTTCTGACTTGTGCTTGATTAAGTAGATATACCCATATCTGCTATAATCATCGGTAAAAGTCACGTAGAAGCAGTTTTCATCCCTTCTGGCGGATCTAAAGGACCCACACACATCGGTGTGTATGAGATCCAATAAACCCTCACCCCTTTCACAAGTACCAGTGAAGGATGACTTAGTCATCTTTCCAAGTAAACAAGACTCACACGTGTCATCGTCCCTAAGGTCAAATGACTCTAACACTCCATCCTTTTGGAGTTGGGCTATGCGTTTCTTGTTGACATGTCCAAGACGACAATGCCACAAGCATGCCTTATCCAAACCATTGAAAGAATTGATATGCAACACATCATTTCCTAAGTTTTCTACAGTCATCACAGTTTCATATATACCATTACAATGCAATGCCTCAAAATAGAAAGTACCATTCAAGAAAGCATTAATAGAACCAGTTTCATTATTGTATGAAAATCTAAAACCTTGTTTATGTTGGATAAGGTGTCTAAGTCCATAACTATTTCTGGTATGTACTTGACCCGACCCGGCATGGTCCATTTGGGTTGCATGGCACCGTGCAATTGGATAGACTAAATGAGAGAAATAACACTTGGAGATTATTAATATATTATAAGTTCTAATATATTAATAATATTATTTGATTAGTTTGATCAAGAATTAATTTAGAATTAATTATGTGATCAAAAGATAACTAATTAAATATATGGGTTGATTATGTAAATCATCCATATCTTGTATAGTGGGCTAAGAGGCTCCATGGATTATCAAGTTGGGTTCCACCCATAGGATGCTCCATGGGAGTTACAAACCCATGGGTCATGGAAATGAAGAGTCATGACACATTAGGGTTTAACCCTAGATGTGTCAACACTATATAAGAAACATGTTCTCCACTTAAAATCGGCTACACTAAGAAACAAGAGGGCTTGGCCGATTTTGAGAAGTCTGTGTTCTCTCATAAGTTCTTCCAAGAGCATTTGGTGTTGTGTGAAGCATTTGAGGCATCACACTTGGGGTGCTAGGCTCACAAGGTTTCAAGGAACACAAACAACAACAAGGTAAGTTATTCTATCTATACTTTAAGTTAAAATTGTTCCCCATGTATGCTAGATAGGAATATAACCTTGGAATTCAACTTTGCATGATAATTAGACAAACATAGATCCAAGGTTATTAGGGTTGCATGTACACTTAGGAAGTGTTAGAATGCTCAAAACCCATCAGTGGTATCAGAGCCTAGGCTTGTTTGCTTTTTATTTGTGCTTAAAAGTTGAAAAAAGTCGAAAATCTTGCTGTCCACGAATGGACTCGTCGAGTCCATAAGAGGGACTCGTCGAGTTCATGTGTATCTTCAACCAACTCGGCGAGTAAGTTCATGCACTCGGCGAGTAGGGTCGACTGATTGCAGAATTTCGATTTAGTTGCTGGAAATGAATTAGAAACATTACCCTAAACTTTTTGGTACTTGAAAAACTTGTTTTAGATGGTGTAATGTATTTGATAATTCATTTACGACAACTAGTTATCAAAATTACAAAGTTTTAAGTGTAATTTTTTATTTATGAATAAGTTCATATTCATGTTCTTGTTCTTATGATGTTTTAGATGATCATAGGAATTATTTGTAACCTATGTGGTAGATTAATTCTTGATCATAATGTGTTTTAATGGAGTCCATAACTTGTCCTCAAGTTATGGAAAACCAAGAGTCACACTTGAATTAAAACCATTAAAACAAACACAAGAGTTAGAAAAATGAAGAGTCTTCATTTTATTACTCTATTAAACTCATAAGTTACAAGAAATGAAAAGTTTTGAAAGTTACAAAACTTGCCCTCAAGTTTTGGAACAAGTAAAGTTAAGTTAAAACTTTAAGTTCCAACCCCTAGAATTTTAAAAGTTAAAATTCAACCCTTATACTTATATTATGATGATTTAATAATTATATATATATGTATAAGAATAAAGTCGTCTTACCACTAGTACGCCTCATTCACGAAGCCGGTCTATAAGGTGGGTATAAGGTTGTTGCCTATAAAATGGTGACTTAATGGGTGTCTACTCTCAACCACCGCTTGCTTGACTGGTGGAGGGTCGTTAGCCGAACGGGTAAGACAAGGACTTATAAATTCTCATTCAAAGTATGATGAATATAATAAAGTAACTAAATGTTTTATTAAATTCCCAATCTTAGTTACTTTAGGAAAATGTGAATAAGGTGCTAATCCATGAAATTACACTTTACACTTTGTCTAAGTCGTTGGTGGAGCGTGTGTGGTTAACCGGCACACTAACTTGGACTTAACAAGGTAGGTAAAGGGTGACTTAAGGTTTATTATAGTATCGGTGGAGCGTGTGTGGTTTACCGGCACATCGATTGAGTGATAAACTTTAAGGGTACCAAGTGATTTGCATGGTTACTTCACACCTCGTTTTGTGATCCTCGGTATCCCAGTCACAAAACTTGGAGGGCACCCTCGAGATTAAAACATGCCTTTGAAAAATTCATTGAATCTCAAAGAATCTAGGAATTTCTAAAAACCAATAAAACCTAATGTCTAATATTTCGGTTTTCGTGGTGGAAATTGGTGAATCGTCATTCACCTACCTTTCAAATATGGTATAGCTTAGATTACGGCATACCTCTTCTAAGTTATATTATATTGTGATTGGATCCTAGCCTTAATATTACATTTGGGTGTTTTATTAAGGACTCTCTTAAATCTATACTAAACTTGTTCTCCTCTTTCAGATGTCTTCAGATAATGCTTCTGGCTCGAATCCTAATGGCTCCTTTACTCTTATGAGTCTGTGTGGGAAAGTCACCTTTGATGGATCCAACTTCAATGAATGGATCAGAAACATCAGGATGATTACCCGCTACGAGGACAAAGAATATGTCCTTGACAAGGAGCTTAAGGAAATTGATGAGTCCACTGCAACTCCCCAGGAGATCGCTGACTTTCATACTCATGAAAGAGATGCAACCAAGGTGGCTTGCATCATGTTGGCCACAATGACAGCAGAACTCCAAAAGTCCTATGAGGATTTCTACCCTTATGAAATGCACCAAGATTTGATGGAAAGATACCATCAAAGTGCACGACAAGAGAGGTACGAAATCATCTGCTCCATGATAACAACCATGATGAAGGACGGGGATTCAGTCACGAGCCACATGCAGAAAATGCAAAGGTACGTGGATCGATTGCTGAAACTTAATGTGAACCTCCCTGAGGAGCTAGCAATAGATTTAATTTTGCGCTCCTTACCATCGTGCTATGATCAATTCCGCATGACATATCACATGAATAAGGAAGAGGTCACTCTCAGCAAACTTCAGGGACTTCTCAAGACCGCAGAAACAGGTCTTAAGGGGAAGTGGGTTGCTATCACTCCTACTCCAAACTCAACTCCGGTTTTGGCAATCGGAAAAAATCGAGGGAGGAAGAGAAAGAGATCTTCGAAGGGTACCAAGGCTCGGACCCTTGATGGCTCTTCTTCAAGTGGAACCAAGAAAGGTTTCATTACTCCTTCTTCTGACCCAAAAGAGGCTGAATGCTTCTATTGCCATGAAAAAGCTCATTGGAAGCGGAACTGCCCAAAGTACCAGCAGGATGTGAAGGATGGGAAAGTCAAACCCAACCATGCAGGTATTTACACTATCATTTCTAATAACTCACCCCATTCTAAATCTTGGGTCCTTGATACCGGTTGTGGTATTCATATTTGTTGTGACTTGCAGGGACTAAGAAGAAGTGAGAATGTGGAGCAAGGAAGAATAAACTTGATCATGGGGAATAGGAAAGCTTCACCTATCACCAAGATTGGAGTTTATACTTTATCGCTAAGTAGTGGGTTTAGTTTAGATTTGAATAAGTGTTGTTACTCGCCAGGAATGGCAAGAAATATTATTTCCTTTCATGCTTTGTACAAACAAGGGTTTACCTTTTCGTTCAATAATGAAGTTGGTTCTATTGATGCTTTCTTTAATAATGTTCTTTATTTTAAAGCATTACCTTGTGATGGTGTGTATGAAGCTGTGTCTGTTGTAGATAACTTAGGAAATAATGTTTTGTGTATTGATTCTACTACTAATAATAACTTGGATAAAGCATCATTATGGCATTGTCGTCTTGGACATATAAGCAAGAAACGCATAGGCCAACTCCAAAAGGATGAAGTCTTGGAGTCATTTGACCTAAAGTCAGATGATAGTTGCGAATCATGCTTACTTGGAAAAATGACAAAGTCACCCTTCACAGGCTCGTGTGAAAGGGGTGAAGGTTTGTTGGACCTAATACACACGGATGTGTGTGGGCCATTCAAACATGCCACAAGGGATGCTAATCGTTATTATTTGACTTTTACTAATGATTACAGTAGATATGGATATGTCTACTTAATCAAGCATAAGTCAGAGACTTTCGAGAAGTTTAAGGAATTTAAACAGGAAGTCGAGAATCAATTAGGCAGGAACATTAAGATGCTTCGATCCGATCGGGGTGGTGAGTATCTTAGTTCAGAGTTCCTCGACTATCTAAGAGAATGTGGGATTGTCTCACAATTGACACCTCCCAGGACACCACAGTTGAATGGTGTGGCTGAGAGGCGTAATCGAACCTTGTTGGACATGGTTCGTTCCATGATGAGTCGAGCTTCGCTACCAATCTCATTCTGGGGTTATGCCTTAGAGAATGCCGCCCATATCCTTAATCTAGTCCCTACAAAGAAAGTTGCCAAAACTCCTCACGAGATGTGGACTGGTAAAGTACCTAAACTAGACCACATCAAGATTTGGGGTTGCGAGACTTTCGTGAGACGCGAGACTCATGATAAGCTCGAACCCCGAAGCGAGAGGTGTATTTTCATCGGCTACCCACAGCAATCCTTTGGTTACCTCTTCTACAGACCTAGTGACAATGTGGTCTTTGTAGCAAGAAGAGGAGTCTTTCAAGAAAGAGAGTTTATAAGCCAAGGAGACAGTGGGAGGCAAATTGATCTTGAAGAAATTCAAGAGTCAAGTGGTGATGGAACTTCAAAATCTAGCCCTCAACTTGAGGAGGAAACTCCTGTTGAGCCAATTGACGAATCTGTACCTCTGAGGCGTTCCACGAGAGTTAGGAGTGCACCTGAGCATTACTATGGATTCCATATTACTGCACAAGGTGAGACACTTATTAGTGATGGGACACTAGTAAGTCAAGATGACCCTAACAGCTACGAGGAAGCCATGGCAGGCCCCGAGTCTGCTAAATGGAAAGAGGCTATGGATAGCGAGATACAATCCATGTATGACAATCAAGTTTGGAACTTGGTTGAGAATGTACCAGGTCGAAAGACTGTAGGGTGCAAATGGGTCTTCAAGAAGAAGACCGACATGGATGGTAAAGTACACACTTATAAGGCTAGACTGGTTGCAAAGGGCTTCTCTCAAATTCCTGGAGTGGATTATGATGAGACCTTTTCTCCGGTAGCCAAGATTAAGTCTATTCGGGTTCTATTAGCCATATCCGCATTTCATGACTATGAAATTTGGCAAATGGATGTCAAAACCGCTTTCCTTAATGGAAAGTTGGCTGAAGATGTTTACATGAGTCAGCCAGAGGGTTTTGTCAGCAACAAGTACCCCAATAGAGTGTGTAAGCTTGAGAAATCCATTTATGGGTTAAAGCAAGCACCTCACAGATGGAATCTTTGCTTTGATGAAAAGGTCAAGGAATTTGGCTTTTCTAGGAGTGAAGATGAATCTTGTGTGTATGTCAAGGCTAGTGGGAGTATAGTTAGCTTCTTGGTATTGTATGTGGATGACATACTACTCATAGGAAACGACATTCCAACCCTGCAGGAAGTAAAGTCCTGGCTTGGAAAGTGTTTCGCTATGAAGGATCTTGGTGAAGCTGCCTATATTTTAGGGATAAGGATCTTGAGAGATCAGAGTAAAAGACTAATTAGACTTAGTCAAAATACCTACTTGGATAAGGTGCTGAAGAGATTCAGCATGCAAGACTCCAAGAAAGGAGAGTTGCCCATCCAGAGTAACGCCAAACTGACTAAGACACAAAGCCCTAGCACTGAGGCTGAGATAGCACAAATGAGTCGAATACCTTATGCTTCGGCTGTAGGATCGATCATGTATGCTATGACGTGTACTCGACCATATGTAGCTTTTGCCCTGAGCATGGTTAGCAGGTTTCAGGGGAACCCTGGCAAGGCACACTGGACTGCGGTAAAGAATATTCTCAAGTACCTACGAAGGACTAAGGACTGGGTCCTTACCCTCGGTGGGAGTGATGACTTGAGAGTTGTAGGGTATAGTGATGCTAGCTTCCAGACTGATAGGGATAATTTCCGCTCTCAGTCGGGCTGGGTCTTTACCCTAAATGGAGGAGCAATTTCTTGGAAGAGTTCCAAGCAAGAGACAGTGGCAGATTCTACTTGTGAATCAGAGTATATTGCAGCTAGCGAGGCGGCAAAGGAGGCGTTATGGCTGAGGAACTTCATTGGAGACCTTGGAGTTGTACCAACTATTAAAGAGCCAATGGAAATTTTCTGTGATAGTGAAAGTGATGTTGCCTTAGCCAAGGAACCAAGGGATCACGGGAGATCCAGACACATCGACAAAAAATACCATTTCATCAGACATCGGATCGAAGAAGGACTCCTCGTGGCAAAGAGGGTATCATCAGATGAGAATCCGGCAGATCCCCTGACGAAGGGACTGACTCGGGTTAAGCATCTCCAGCATGCTCGGAGCATAGGGCTGAAGGATGATATTAGATTTAGTAGTTAGATAACCTCGAAATTTGTAAAGTGTAATTGACATCTGATGATGAATAAAAGTGTTTTATTTATGAGTAAAGTGTTGCTATCTCTTGTCGATCGTTTACTATATTTCTTTTGCATGTTTTGACTTCCAGAATAATTTTTGTTTGGTATAACGTATTATTCAAACCTCCACAGTCGGTCATATGTCGGAAGTAGATATGAATCAAGACTGTCATGTTTGGTTGTAGAGGTCTTGGACAAGGCTACAGCAATCATGAGTGCTCAAAAGTTCTGAGCATTGGACTCAACCCACGCTCACTGGAATCACTTCATGGAATTCTATCTCGAGTGATCGTGAGACGGTAATATCGTATAAGTCTTCAAACCTAGAGATATGATTTGTTACTTACAAGTTGGTTATGCATTGATTGTACGAAAAACGCATTGGTAACTCGATGTTATAAATCATGCTCTTGTGTGTAATTCAATGAGTGGTAGAACAAACATATGAGTCGAAGTTTATCTGTTCCTTCTTGGATTAGAAGCTGATATCTGGGCCCCTCGATGATTTTGTTTTGACCTATGTACCGGGCCCGGTCAGAACTAAGTTGATGTGTTCAATTAAGTTCTTTGTCGAACAAATCGGAAATCGGGAAACAAACTGTTGGATAATAAGTAAGACATTGTTCCGTGTATTTGTCCGACTGATATCTAGAACAGAGGATTATATGATCACTTATCTTAAATGGCGTACCATCATCTTCTCAGTTCCGAGAAACCTTGTAAAGAGCTACGATTGCCGATCGGTTCCTGAAGTCATACTTGCAGTAATAGTTATTAGACTTATCCAAGTGGGAGACTGTTGGATAAGGTGTCTAAGTCCATAACTATTTCTGGTATGTACTTGACCCGACCCGGCATGGTCCATTTGGGTTGCATGGCACCGTGCAATTGGATAGACTAAATGAGAGAAATAACACTTGGAGATTATTAATATATTATAAGTTCTAATATATTAATAATATTATTTGATTAGTTTGATCAAGAATTAATTTAGAATTAATTATGTGATCAAAAGATAACTAATTAAATATATGGGTTGATTATGTAAATCATCCATATCTTGTATAGTGGGCTAAGAGGCTCCATGGATTATCAAGTTGGGTTCCACCCATAGGATGCTCCATGGGAGTTACAAACCCATGGGTCATGGAAATGAAGAGTCATGACACATTAGGGTTTAACCCTAGATGTGTCAACACTATATAAGAAACATGTTCTCCACCTAAAATCGGCTACACTAAGAAACAAGAGGGCTTGACCGATTTTGAGAAGTGTGTGTTCTCTCATAAGTTCTTCCAAGAGCATTTGGTGTTGTGTGAAGCATTTGAGGCATCACACTTGGGGTGCTAGGCTCACAAGGTTTCAAGGAACACAAACAACAACAAGGTAAGTTATTCTATCTATACTTTAAGTTAAAATTGTTCCCCATGTATGCTAGATAGGAATATAACCTTGGAATTCAACTTTGCATGATAATTAGACAAACATAGATCTAAGGTTATTAGGGTTGCATGTACACTTAGGAAGTGTTAGAATGCTCAAAACCCATCAGTTTATACAAACCATTAAAAGAAATAATGTTTCGTTCAATTTCTGACAAATAGCAATAGTTATTCAAATATAATCCTAACCCACTACTAAGCACTAAAGAGTAAACTCCAATCTTGGTGACAGGTGACGCTTTCCTATTCCCCATCATCAAGTTTATATTCCCATGCTACACATCCCCACTTCTTCTTAGACCTTGCAAATCATAACAAATGTGAAAACCACATCCTGTATCGAGAACCCAAGACATAGCATGTGATGAGTTACTAGATTGTATAGTATAAATACCTGCGAAGGATGGATTTATCTTCCCATCATTGATGTCCTGCAGGTACTTCGGGCAGCTTCGTTTCCAATGCCCCTTGTCGTGGCAGTGGAAGCACTTTGCATCATTAGGGTTTGAAGAGGGAGTAGCGGGACCAGCCTTGGTTCCACTAGAAGAGGTACCATCATGGTACTTTCCCTTATAGTGGCTCTTAGAAGGAGTCTTCCTCTTCTTTCCCTTTCCTTTCCCAATAGCCAAGACGAGGGTAGCAACAACAGGAGTAAATGTAACAGATTTGCCTTTCATACTCCCAGCAATCCTTAGCAGGCCTTGAGTGTAGAATGATATATATGGCCAGCTCTTCATCAAAGTTAACATTTAACTTCAACAAGCGGTCCACGTATCTCTGCATTTTCTGCAGGTGGGTCGTGATGGACTCTCCATCCTTCATTTTGGTAGTGATCATCGCAGCGATGATCTCATACCATTCCTACCTAGCACTTTGATGGTACATTTCCATCAAATCTTGGTGCATCTCATAGGGATAGTAGTCCTCGTAGGACTTTTGGAGTTTAGCAGTCATTGTTGCAAGCATGATGTAATGAACCTTCGTAGCATCTCACTTATGAGCCTCGAAAGCAACGATTTCTTCGGGAGTAGCAATATTGACATTAACCTCCTTTAGCTCCTTATCGAGAGCATACTCTTTGTGCTCATAGTGGGTGACCATGCTGATATTGCAGATCCAATCAATGAAGTTGGACCCATCAAAAATCACCCTCCCGCATAAGTTCATGAGTGAGAATGAGCAGAAGGGGGTTGAGCCAGAAGCATTGTTGGTTGAAGTAGACATCTGAAAAGAAAAAGAGGCAAAGTTTGATCAGATAAGAATCCCCAATCTAACACCCAAATGAAAATTTAGGGCTAGGACCCAACACAATTATTTACAATTCAGAAGAGGGATGCCGTAATCTAATTGCAAATAATTTGAAGGTAAGTGAATGACGATTCACTAATTTCCACCATGAAAAACAAAAAGGACTTTTAAGTTTTAAATGAATTGAAATTCCTATATTCTTTTGAGACTCATTGAATAGCATCATTTTCACATTTTTCCTAAAGTAACTAAGATTGGTAATTTTACAAAAACATTTAGTTACTTAATTAATCATTATACTTTTAATGAGGAATTAGTTGCCCTATCCTACCCATTCGGCTAACGACCCTCCACCAATCAAGGAAGCGGTGGGTGAGAGTAGACACTCATTAAACTTTCATTTTATAGGCAGCAACCTTATACCCCCCTTATAGATCGGCTTCGTGAATGAGGCCTACTAACGGTAAGACTAGCTTAATCTTTATATATATATATATATATATATATATATATATATATATATATATATATATATATATATATATATATATATATATATATATATATATATATAATTAATCTTATAATATTATAATAGTATAAGGGTGTATTTTGAACATTTCAAAAAACAAGGGTTTTAATCAAATCTAAAATTTTTAAAAATTAATACTTTTTAATTTTAAGATATTAAATATTAAAACTTTGATTTAATAATTATCCAAAATTAAACAATTAATTTAAATTATTAAATCTTGGAGGATTATCTACTAAACTAAACAATTAATTTAACCTAATCCCTTTATCCCCTAAAATTCGAAAATTTAGGAAGGGATAATTCAAAGATCTTTAATTATCTATTTAAACAATTAAATGGATAATTACAAAAGATGGCATTATCCTAATCCCTAAAATATTGGAATCTTATCTTGGGGAATAAGGCATTTTCGAAAACCTTAGGGTTAGACAACCCTAATTTCGAAATTTTAATGACAAAGGAAAGGGTTCAAGAAACCCTAACAAAATTCGAAAACTAGGGTTTTGGAACCCTAATTTCGAGCATCCAAGCCCTAGGGTTTATTAGCCATAAACCCTAATTTGTCAAGTTCATACTTTTGTATCAAATCTAATTAAAACACTGACCAAAGTCTCTGATACCATTGTTGGGTTTTATACAGATAATCCTATGTGTGCATGCAACCCTAACTTGGATCTATGTTTTCACTATTAGAAATACAACAAATTAACACAAAAGGAAAGCCTAGCATGCATCAAATATTTTGAAAATCACAAACAAAAGGGATTAGAATACATACCTTTGTTGCTATATAGTAATAACAACTAAATCTTGAAGTTCCTTTGCTCTTGAAAACAAGTACGAGAAATGTAGTACCTCTAATGGCTCACAAACACACAAGAGTGAAAGAATGAATATGAGAGAGAGATGAGAAAATGTAATTTGATCTAGAAATCGTCTCTTCTAGGGTTTATCAAGGGATGGGACGAATTCTTAAGCCTAGGGGGTCTATTTATACTTGAGGTCAGCTAGGTTTCCAGGGTGGAAACTCTAATCCCTTAGCTTAGGGCCTAAGCAAGTTCATGGACCTCCTTGCATTAGGCCTTGGAAGAAAACTCCTAGATCCTTATAGGATTTTCGGCCTAGCCCAAAAAAGGGTGATCCAATGGTCCAAAACCTCAACTATCAAATAATTACGAAACAACCCCTATACTTTTAATCAGTTCCTTTAATCCCAAAATTAATTCTAAATTAATTTCTAATTAAATACTAATTAATAATATGATTCCAAATTAATATATTATTCATCTAATATATTAAAAAAATCGTATTTATGCCCCAATTTATTATTCTTGATAATAAATCAACCTTTCTCCTCAACGGTCATCTTGTCTAGTCACCAGTGTGAATGCAACCCAAAAGGACCATGCTACTATCGGGTCAAGTACATCCCATTTATAGTTATGGGCTAAGACACCTAATCCAACAACTACGCCCAACATACTATGATGTTGACCCAAAAGTAGGACGTTGATCGCGTACGCACAGCGTACCACCGGGTGCGCCCATTGTATGCAACCCAATCCTAAAACTCCATTAAGCCCTTATGTCCAAAACTCATATCCAATCCCAAAATAATATCCTAAGTCATAAAGTTTTCAACTTTATGACCTTGTATGGCTATAAAGTGTTTAATAACCAAAACCCTTAGTTACTAACCCAATAAGACATCACAATTCTTGTATGGCAGGGATGGAAGGGCCAAGATCACATTTTTATGGTTCATAATAGTTCCTTAATAGCAAAAGTTTCCAAATTTATCCATTAGAATGGTCCCAACAAATAAGAACTGGTCTTTAAGTCTCAAAGGGATCTAAAAGTGCATCTTTTCTAACCTTCAGATCTGAATCAAAATGATGTTTAGATGGATAAAGTTTCCAACTTTATCCATCACAAGGTCACAAACCTTCAAGATTTAAACTTTATGCACTTAAAGTTACCAAAAGCTCATAACACTCAAAACTAGCTATATCTAACAATCTCATCATCAAGATTCAAACTTTATACCTCCAGGAGAAAGATCAACGTGAACAAAGTTTGGATCTACAAGCTCCAATGCAACCAACACTTCTTCAATGAGTTCCTTCTTCTCCAAGGTGCACCAAGAACACTCCAAAACACTTAAAAACATATTCTTTTTTGCTCACAATGCTCAATCTAGGGTTAGGATTTCAAGAGAGGGTGTTGGAGAGGTGGAGGCAGAGAATGGAATGGGTTTGGGGAAGTTAAGTAGCTTAAATAGGGCTCAAACACGCACTAATCGATCACATAAAACCCCAATTAATATTTGGGCATAAACCATAACTAGGAATCTCATTCATATGTCTAACTTCTAGGGTGAAAGACCATTTTACCCTTTCCTCACTTGGCCCAACTAATCCAAACCCAAAACCCTAAATGGACCAAGACCCAAATTCGATCTAATAGGCTTCTGAGAAAACGTACGGCGTCCACTCAATGATGCATCGTGTCCGAATGCCTAACATTCTAACTTAAACGCATGGCGTAACCACAAAATCCAAAATCCTTAACCAAGGTCTTAATGGCTTAAGACCTAAAGTTCAAACTTCATATCTAATGCTAAAAGAACATCTAAAGTCATCAAGTTGCAACCTTTATGACTTTGCATGGCTACAAAGATCCCAACACCAAAATCTAACTTAAATCACACTCTAAAGTTCTAAAACTCTTGCATGGAAGAGTATCAAGGTCCATGATTGCATTTTTTATGATTCTAAACCCTCCAAAATGCTTAAAAGGACATCCCAAACCTATGGAGCATTCCAAACTCACAAAATTTAAGTTCTTGGGACCAAAAAGAACATAAAACTACACTTAAGGAAGATCTAATATAAAAGTCATCAAGATTTGAACTTTATACCTACAAAATGTGCTCCAAGATGCCAAGAGTGTAGATCCAAAAGGCTAGAGAGCAACACCAACCCTCCAAAGATATTCCTTCTCCACCAATATCTCCAAAATGTTACTCTAAGGCTTCAAAACATTCACACACACACTTAGGGTTACGAAAATGAGGGCTATAAGGGATGGAGGATGGAGATAAGAAATGTTTTAAGGCTATAATGGTCTTTACATAGGGTAAGCCCCTAAAAATTAGTATTTGTGTTCTACATGCGAACGCCTGGCGTCCGTAAACTTACGCCTGGCGTTCCAACGCCTAGCATTCCATTCCCAATGCCTGGCGTGTGGAACCAAAATGCAAAGTTAATACAAAGCAAGGTCAATAATGCAAATACCTAAAAACTGGCATTACAAATCTCCCCCACTTAAATCAGACTTCGTCCCAAAGTTCGTTGCTGCAAATAACTTTGGGTAATGCTCCCTCATCTCTTCCTCAGGCTCCCATCTTGTATTGCACCTTCACCAACTCCACAACCTTGTTCCTCAAGGTTTTCGTCTTCTTGTCAATGATGAAATAGGTCTCTCAATATAATTCAGGAGATCATCCACTTGAATATCCTCCAATGGAACCACCGCGGAATCATCAACCAAACATTTCCGCAACTGAGAGACATGAAATAAGTTATGGATCTGACTAAGTTCTTCAAGAAGATCCAAGTGATAGGAAACCGACCTACCAGGGCCAAAACCCTGAAAGGACCGATGTATATGGGGCCCAAATTACCCCTCTTCCTTAATCGGATGACACATTTCTAAGGTAACACCTTCAGGAGAACCATATCCCCAACCTGGAAATCTAGATTTAATTGGTGCTTATCGAGATAACTCTTCTTTCGACTCTTTGTTGTCTGAATCCTACCCCAAACCTATTGAATCAACTTGGTAGTCTTGAGTACCACTTTAGTACTCCCCATGACTTGCGTACCGACCTTACCCTAGAATATCGAAGTCCTACACTTCCTCCCATAGAGTATCTCAAATGGGGGTTGATCAATGTTAGCGTGATAACTATTATTATATGAAAACTCCTCCAAAAGGAGATATGCATCCTAACTCCCACCTAAATCCAATACACATGCCCGTAGCATATCCTCCAAGGTATGGATAGTTCGCTCACTCTGGCCATCAGTCTACGGGTGGAAAGTCATGATGAAATCCAGTCGAGTACCCAAATCCTTGTGGAACCTCTTCCAAGACCTGTAAGTAAACCGGACATCCCTGTTTGAAACCACTGAAACCGACACCCCATGCCCTGCCACAACCTTCCTGACTTAGATTTCAGCCAACTTCTCTATAGAGATACTCTCCTGGATCGGAATAAAATACATGCTCTTGGTCAATCGATCCATGATGACCCATATTAAGTTCACTTTGTGCGTCGTTCAAGGCAACTTCATGATGAAATCCATAGTAATCTCTTCCCATTTCCAAACGAAAATTTCTAATGGCTGCATCTTGTCGTGAGGTCATTGATGTTCGGCCTTGACTTTCTTAAGAGTCAAGTACCATTCCACATACCAAGCCACATCTCGTTTCATACATGGCCACCAATAATCATGACAGAGATCTCTACATCTTTGTCTCTCTGGGATGAATAGAGAATCTCGACTTGTATGCCTCTTCCATAAAAAACTATCGTGCACCACCCCAGTATGGAACCC
The DNA here is from genome assembly GCF_052625555.1 of Lactuca saligna. NCBI lineage: Eukaryota > Viridiplantae > Streptophyta > Magnoliopsida > Asterales > Asteraceae > Lactuca > Lactuca saligna. Next base: position 32,904,458 of record NC_136419.1, on the reverse strand, counting down.
ATACTCTCCGATGAAGGGTCAATATCCCCTGGTTATCATAATCTAAGGAAGCTACCTGACCCACAATGTTCTCACTCTTTTGGTTCTCTTTCTTCATAGCCTCAATCTAAGCCTCTCGGATCTACTCCAATAGTGGAGTAATCGTTGTCATCCTCAAATACACATCTCTGATCGGAGTCAGGACTACCTTATGGTTAAGAGAATCAGTCACCATGTTGGCCTTCCCCGTATGGTAAAGGATCTCACAATCATAAACATTTTTTGGATTAGGTGTCTAAGCTCATAACTATAATCGGTATGTACTTGACTCGATAGTAACATGATCCTTTTGGGTTGCCTTCACCATAGAAATTTGATAGGATGGATTATGGAGAAAGAGGTTAATTGTGATTTATTAATATATTATAAGAATAATATATTAGTTGTGAAATCATAGTATTTAATTATTATTGAATTAAAAATTAATTTGGAATTAATTTAGTGATCAAAAGAGACCGATTAAATCAATGGGGACTGATTATGTAAATCAGTAATAGTTGTAGTTTGGGCTAATGGACCCTATTGATATAGGGTGGACAAAAACTATACGAAAGTCCATATAGATTTCGTCCATATGCTTACCATAAGGGATCCATGTGTTTCTTAGGGCCTAAGCAAGGGCATTAGGGTTTCCAAGTTGAAAACCCTAGAAGCCTCAACTATAAAAGGAACCCCATGGCTCCAAAATCGACACCTATGCATTCATAGAGAACCCTAGCCGATTTTGAGCCTCTCTAACCTCTCTCTCACAATTCTCCATTGCTACTTGGTGTTTGTGACTCATAAGAGGTGAAAAAATTGAGGCACTAAGCTCTTGAAGGTCAAGATCAACTAGCTACGAGGAAAAGGTATTCATCTAACTCGGTTTTAGTTATCAATTTTGAAATTGTGTATGCTAGTCATAAGGTTTATGCTTTGGATGATTGTTTGCATGTATAACTTGATAAAAACTTAGATACAAAGCATTAGGGTTGCATGTACACCATAGGAATGTTGTAGTGCTCAAAACCCATCATCCTTCACCACATTCAGCCACGTACACTACTTCATGTCCAGATTTGGCTGATCCATCAAATACCTCATGATCTTGTGTAGCAAGGGTATACATCTATCTCCATACGTACCAGTTAGATTGCTAGTAAACTACCATAGGGGTAGTTTAGGAAGATACTAGAACTACTACTAGAACGCGATATCATACAATGAGTCAGTTCATTCATGAGTTAATATTTTCTAGATAGAGAGGACATACATTACAGCTAGTACACACAGTACATTACTATACATGCTAGATAGAGAGAGAACACACGTTACAGCTAGCACACACAGAACATTACTGTACATTACTATACTATTACATAGATATGTTTTACATGATTACGCTTACATGAGTATGTTTACATATATACGTTTACATGAGTGCGGTTACATATACTTTGATAGGACAGACATCACTAGGTGCTATAGCATGGAACAAGTTCAGGATCTAACTATACCGATGAATCACAACGCAATTGTGATAGTTATATCGGGTATACATGATCATAGTAATGTGGATGTGTCACGGCATGCATATATGCATAGGCGTGTAAAGGTCCCAAAATCCCTTTGACGGGGGAGCGTCCAGCCTGGGATCTAGCTGTCACATTATACCTTATCCCTTAAATAAGGCAGTTGAGTACCGATGTAGTTATTTATTACAAATGCTACAGTAATTAGAAGAATTACCCTAAACTTAAGGTAATTGGTATGGTTGTAGTTCGACACTACACCGTAGTACTATTTCATTTTCCCATTACATTCACTTCGTGAACATTCACACGACGCACGGTAATGTAGAAACTATATTTTTGGTTAATGATAGTCAGACTTGGGAAAATACACACTCTTACAAGAGACACACACAAACACTAGATGCCTTGGTAGAAGGCTACATATAGATCAATTAAGTCTTGGTAGAAGACTCCCTGTTATAATAGTAGGAATCATAGGGATTTCTAGAGTTTTTCAAACCTTTACAATTGTTTTACATACATTTTCAATACTTACAATTCATATACATACATTTACAGAACACACTTGTATAATAATTATATTATTAATGCGATGGATGATGTTGTTGCTTGTTTACTACTTTTCATTGTTGTGATACTGTACATGACGTCCTCCTCCCCAGAACGTTTTCGCCGTTCAATGGTTTTGGGGTGTGACAAAAACCACATTTTGTATCAAGTACCCAAGAACTAGCATGTTATGAGTTATAAGATTGAATAGTGTAAATACCTACAAAGGTAGGCTTTATCTTTCCATCCTTGATGTCCTATAGATACTTCAGGAAGCTTTGTTTCCAATGCCCTTTGTCATGGCAGTAGAATCACTCTGCTTCTTTTGGGTTGGTAGAGGGGGAAGCAGAACCAACTTTGGTCCCACTAGAATAGGATCCATCATGGGACTTTACCTTGTGGCTCTTAGAAGGAGCTTTCCTCTTCTTCCCTTTTGCTTGCACAATAGCCAAGACAGGGGCAGCAACAGTAGGAGTAGATGCAACAAATTTTCCTTTTAGACTACTCTCAGCAGGCCTTAAAGCTTGCTCAGAGTGACCTCCTCCTTGTTCATATTATAGGTCATACGAAACTGGTCATAACAAGGAGGCAACGAGGGTAGAATGATATCTATGGCCAGCTCCCCATCGAAGTTGACATTCAACTTCAACAAGCGATCCACGAACCTTTTCATTTTCTACAAGTGATCAGTGATGGACTCTTTATCCTTCATTTTGGTAGTGATCATCAAGGCGATGATCTCATACCTCTCCTGCCTAGAACTTTGATGGTACCTTTCCATTAAATCTTGGTGCATCTCGTATGGGTAGTAGTCCTCGTAGGAGTTTTGGAGTTCAACAGTCATTGTAGCGAGCATGATGTAATGGACCTTTGTTGCGTCCCTTTCATGAGCCTCGTAGGCAGCGATTTGATTGGGAGTAGCAGTGTTTTGGTCAATCTCTTTCAGCTCCTTGTCGAGAACATACTCTTTGTCCTTGTAACGTGTGACCATGCGAATGTTGCGAATCCAATCATTACAATTGGATGCATCGAAGATCACCTTCCCATACAAGTTCATGAGTGAGAATGAGCCAGAAGGGGTTGAGCTAGAAGCGTTATTATTTGGAGTAGACATCTGAAAAACAAAAGGAACAAAGTTTAGATTAGATAAGAATCCCCAATTAAACACCCAAATGAGAAATTACGGCTAGGACCCAACACAATTATTTACAATTCATAAGAGGGATGTCGTAATCTAATTGCAAATAATTTGAAGGTAGGTAAATGATGATTTATCAATTTCCATCATGAAAAACAAGGATTTTAAGTTTTAAATGAACTGAAATTCCTAGATTCTTTTGAAATTCATTGAACTTTTCATTGGCATGTTTAAATCTCGATTATGCCCTTCAAGTTTGTGACTAGGATATCGAGGATCACAAACAAGGTGTGAATAACCATGCAAATGTGCTTGGTACTATCGATGTCATTTATCACCTAATCAATGTGTCGGTTAGCCAAACACGCTTCATTATTCTGTGATAAACATCGAGCTACCCTCTTCCACCCTTGTTAGTATCAAATTAGTATGTCGGTTAGCTAGACATGCTCCACCAACGACTTGGAAAGGTGCAAAGTGCAGTTTCATGGAAAATCATACATTTTCACATTTTTCCTAAAGTAACTAAGATTGAGAATTTTATGAAAACATTTAGTTACTTTATGAATCATTATACTTATTAATGAGGAATTAGTTTGTCCTATCCTACATGTTCGGCTAAAGACCCTCCACTAGTCAAGAATGTGGCGGGTAAGAGTAGATACCCAATGACGTTCATTTTACAGGCCGCTTCCTTAAACACCCTTATAGACCAGATTCGTGAATGGGGTCTACTAACGGTAAGACTGACTCGTCTTATACATATATATATAATTATTAGTCTTTTAATATTATAATAGTATAAGGCTTGACTTTTAACCTTTTAAAACTCTAGGGTTTGAAATTTAAATATTTCAAAATTAAACTTTTTAATTAAAATTTAAATTCCAAAGCTTTAGGGAAAATTTTGAAACTTTTCAAAATATCTTTTGGATTAAATTTGAAAAATAATTAAACAATCAAATATTTATCACATAATTTGACCTAATCTACTTATGACAAGATAATTCATGTCAAATAATGCAAATAATTATCTTTATCATATAAACTAATAATTATATTAAAGTTTGACAATTATCTACTAATTGGATGAGGATAATCATTATCAAATAATAAAAATCGGATTTTATTAGCCAAAACGTTTATGGTAATTATCCTAACTCAATTTTAGTCAAAATCCCGAAAAATCTGCCAACACACCCACGAACTCGTCGAGTCAGACTTGGACTCGTTGAGTTCACAGTGAACTCGTCGAGTTCATATATAGACTCGTCGAGTCCGTGCAACAGATTTGGATTTTCGACCTTTTCAGCTTTGAACAATCAAGCATGGCATCAAATACAATAGAAAAAACAACCTAGTCTCTAATACCACTGATGGGTTTTGAGCATAACAACAATCCTATGGTGCACATGCAAACTCTAAAGCTTTGGATCTAGTTTTTATAACTATACATGCAATAATCATCCAAAGCTTATAAACCCTTTGTCTACCATATAAAAAATCAAAAATCATAAATAAAACAAAGTTAGGATGTTTATCTTTCAATTGTAGCTTGATCTTTAACCTTTGAGAGCTTTAGTATCACAAGTGTAATACCTATAATCGATCACAAACACCAAGAAGCAAGTTGGAAAATATAAGAGAGAGTGAGAAAGAGAGGTGGAGGAGGAGGAGGAGGAGGCTCAAAATCAGCTCTAAGATCCTTCTAGAGTTTCTAGTCACCGATTTTAGGTGCCCAAGGGGTTCCTTATATAGCTGAAGAATTAGGGTTTCAGTCAAATACCTAATATGGTTGCTTAAGCCCTAAACAGCCCATAGGATCCTTCCAGAACCTTATCATGGACGAAATCCTTATGGGCTATCCATAAGATTTCGTCCATCTCTTATCTTAGAGATCCTCAGCCCATTATGCAACTATCTTATAATTACAATATCAGTCCCCTAAATTTAATTAATCTATTTTGACCACAAAATTAATTTTAAATTAATTCTTGACCAATATCAATTAAATAATATGATTTCTCTTTTAATATATTACTCCTATAATATATTAATAAATCATAATTAACCTCTTTCTCCATGATTCATCCAGTCAAGTTGCTTTGGTGAAGGCAACCCAAAAGGACCATGTTACTATCGGGTCAAGTACATACCAATTATAGTTATGGGCTTAGACACCAAATCCAACACAAACATGTGCACATATAATAAATAATCATATAACGGTCTACAACTAGTCGTACAGATTTAACATATCACTAAGCATAGCATCATCCTATCTACCAGGATACCGATCTAACAAATCATAACAATACTAAATCATAAGATAAACCGGGATAACAATCCAAATGGTTGGCATTGGTGCCTTCGACCCGTAAGTACAGTGAGTAAAACACACCTCGAATGCAAAAGCACCCCGAAAGAAAGTCCTTAGTTGCTACCCTGCTGGCTTCTGAGCTATCAAAACCAATAACACACCCAATTAGCCATTGTGTCCCATGCTATAATCCATAATCCATACTTGAGGTAAAATAACCTCTTTACCCCTAACCCAACATACACCAAAACTGAGGCCCAAAACCAAAAGATCCATAAAGGCCCACTAATGGCCCAATTTTCCGAATTGGGCCCAACCCCATATGGGCCTTATCCTAAGCCTATATTTTCTTTAAATCCAAATCAGGTTATCACAAACACCCCTCGGGACAAACTTGGTCAAAGACATACATCAAAAGTCAAAGTCAATGGTCCAAGTTGATCCAACTCGCCAAGTTGTCCTTCAAATCGTTGAGTTTCTCCATCAATCTGCATAGATCGGGAAAAACCAAGTTAACTTGCCGAGTTGACCAACCAACTTGCATAGTTCCTCTATCAATCTAAAAATGTAGGGGAAAACCGAGCCAACTCACTGAGTTTATCCAACAAACTCGTCGAGTTCGCCAAAAACCCACCTCTTAACACATTAAGAACTTGATCCATTGGGACATGACTCCAAAACATAGATCTGGATTCCTTGAGCTGGAAAACCGCATAAAGTTGTCAACTTTACGTTCATGAATGTCTAAATGAAGCTCTTAAGCTTGGAATGGACTTAATAATTGACTTAATGCATGCATGACACCAAAATCCTCATAAAGCTTGCACCTTTAAGCTAAAGGGTGCCAAAACCAACCTAAATCTGGAAGAACCCCTAAAATGACTTTACTCCATCATCATCCCCAAAATGAGGCCAAAACACCACAAAACCAAAAATAATGAGATCTAATCGAATATTAAGCAAGGTTAGGACTTTATACCTGAAATGTGTTGGAAATGGAGCAAAGAACCCATATATGAAAGCTCCTACACGAACCACCACTTTGCACCAAGCTTTTCTTCCTTCAATGATCTTCAAACACTCAAAAACACACCCACCATGAGCTCACAACACTCAAGGAGCCTTTATGGTTTCAAGATTAGGGTTATGGGATATAGATGCTGGAAATGAGGCCAACACATGGGACTTAAGTTGTTCAAATATGGCGCAATACCCTAAAATTAGGGTTTCCTTCTGAGTGACCAACTCGTCGAGTTGAGGCTCCTCAACTCGTCGAGTTGCCTCATTAAACTTTGTGGTCAAGCCAACTTCTACTCACCGAGTTGAGGCTCCCCAACTCGTCGAGCAAACCCATTAAATGCCCACGATTTTTCATCTTCAACTTGCCAAGCTGGCACCTCCAACTTGCCGAGTTCAACTTGAAATTGGCATAATTCCATAATTAACCTTCTAGATTCTGGGTGTTACAAGTCCCTGCCACTTAAATTAGATTTCATCCTTGAAATCGCTCCTTATTAATACTCATATCAAAATGACCAACCCGATGATCACAAACGGAAATTTTGCGCCTAAGACAGTCTTCTCATCGAAAACAGAACCCAAACCGAAACTTCTATCCCAAAGAGAACAATAAAAACTTCAGTCCATGCAAACCACTTCTACCCTTCTAAGACCTAAAATCTATGATGGTATGACTCCCCAACAGACCGCCCACACTGAAGTAACTCCATGACAAGCTCTCAATGAATAACAAACCAACTAACACTTCCAACTCTGATCATACAACGGTCGATCCAAATCTACCGAAACCATCCCTAAAATTGTTCTTCAATCCCGATGAAGAACGAATCCTCAATCCTTTGAATACTAACCAATTGCCTCTCCTGAGATCCGCAACCTAAAGTCTTAATGGTTTGACTCCCTGTGAAACCTCCCCCACCGAACTATCACCAAGCCAACCTCATTGAGTCTCATACCAAACAAAATGCTTCCAACCCCTTATCACATTGTTGCTTCAAAGGGAAACAAAGTCAATGACCATATATAGCGACAGAACACTGACACTCGACAGAAGGCTTAGATAATCCTTCGAGTAGAAGATTCATCCCTATATTGGTTAGACTCAGACGAGAGTTGCGTAACAGGGTCAAACCAATTACTCTGATATTATTTAATCCTGGTGCGAGTGACTTATCATTTCCCGAACTCCCAGATACTCCACACACACACGTGGAATCCCACATCACTAATACAGCCTGAAACACTGATACTACCCAAAACACTGATACTTCCCAAAACATTGATACTGCCCGAAACACTGATGCTAGGAGCCTGAAACCTCCTTATTATCCCAACCTTCATAATGGTAGAACCATCCATTTGAATCCACCCCAACCCCTAACTGGGGCATTACCATAACCATGAATATTGATCCTCGAAACACACTGACCGTGATTCTTATCCCAAAACCAAACCATATGAAGAACGCAAAATATTAACACCCTTGACTCTATGCTATGTCATTACCGACCACTGCTTTGATCAACAACTACGATCCAACCATGAACTTTAGCAATACATCCAACCCTTACCGACTCCGGAATAAAACTCCCACCAGGGCACCCACTCGATACAATCACCAAGAATTTTATAAACTACTACTGCACAAGGAATGTCCAATATGAGAATCTCAACTCTAACAACCGCTTGTGGACAACTGGAATCATTGCATACAACCTACCGAGACTTTCTGACAACTGCTTGATACTTCCCTCAATCCTTACTACTTCCCTTATCCAACCAACTGATTTACAACTCGCCCGACCACCATCAACACGTCAACCGCGAAAACACTACAAGCAGAAGAAATGAACCATTATGATCTCTAGGCCCACAGACTATGAAAGGAATGCTTCCGATAACACACAGACCTTGAAGACACTCTCATAGCGCCATTGAGCACAATCTAGCTGCTATCCAAGAAATCCTTACGAAAACAAAGTCGCACACGATCCACAGAAAGGAGAATGCTTGGACTCTAGATCCAAATCGAAAGTTGAAACCCAAGAGAACCATGCACATAACTCGAACCAAGAGCCCCAAATCCATCTTGCCCAGCTCACAAGGAACACCCCCATACACATACTTACGAGACCCAAAATCTCATCCGAATAGAAAAGAAACACCAGAGATAATCGACCTTCCACATTAATCAAAACATAAAACATCTTCACGATCGGTCAAAACAAGACCCCATACTAGACCGAACGGATTCCATCACTACCCCACTAGCTCGAGAAGACCTCCAAGATGATCCTGAAGGTTACCAAAACCTGAGTCTGCTATGAACCAAGCTCTCACCCTACCAAGGAGGGTAACACACCTGAAGACCAAACGGACATAGAATATACTGAACAAGAGGGTAGCTGACGCATTCCTTGCCATTTAACTGGCACCACTTAAATCCTTTAGAGAATTCCCGTTGAATAACAAACTTAATGACCAATGGTCTCGAATACCTTGACACCCAAACTAAAGAAACCACAACCCACCTAGAGCTGAACATACCTGCTTCTGAAAAGGGTCCACGAACCAACATCTGCCCAACAAATCTGAAAGCAACAAACCAACCAGTGAACCAACAAAACTCTCAATGACTGACATTCAACCTGGGAACCCCAATCCCCCCCCCCCACTTAGAACTCGAACCACCACCCACTAGTGATGAACCAAAACATAACCCAAGCATCCCATCCAGGTACAATCATACCTGACCATGAAATGAATATCCCCCGCAGAATGGTCCTCCAGGTACGGATCAAACGAACCCCAGGAGGAAGCTGAAATACAACTGAAGACCTTAGATCTTCCTATAATAACCACTTACAAAGCATAGGCAACTGTCGGTGTACGATCCAAACATACACCCCTGCATGCAACCCACACGACAATCCGATATTTGGCCTTCCCATCTCTCAAGGATACTGCCCTTTCTCACATCGCTAAGATACTCGTGCCACATCAAACCACTTGCGCACACCAGCGTTGACATATTATCTCCAACCACCATGACCAACAGACCTAAGGCTGAGAATCCAACCTAACTTGGGAGGTAACCAGCCTGCCTACTCCTTCGAACTCGGAAATCTAAAGGCAAGATCCTTGCCACAAATACATACAATCTAATACGACAATCTACCACTTAAATCCCATATGAAAACCCCGAGCCGGTCATATCAACCACTTCCTCTTTGTGTCACGAGGTCCGAGGAACGACCTCTAACAAAACCCTCGATACTTCCAATCAACATACTCATCCAAGTCTGAACCATTCAAACCACATCAATATCGCCATAGGGGCCTGAACAACACAAAACCCATCCTCGCCTAACCAGCCCAAGCCAAAAGATCAACAAATACAAAACCACTATCTCTAACATTGGTATCCAACCATACTATCTACCCTGATCAGTCCTTAGAATCTCTGAAATGCTCCACGATTTGAGTATGGATCATGTGATTCCAGTAGCAGGGGCCTAATACTACCTTCCACACCTACCCATACTCTCCTTAAAAATCCTATCATGTCCTCTAAGACCTAATCATAAAATACTCCTGAAATCCGCTCAACAACGAAACAATTGCACCATAATAGCCTAGGCTATCCTAGGGTTCCATACTTCTCTGCCATTAGCTACTGAAGAACCCCTCACAATGTTAATTAGTTATTCCATGAATACAATCACGTGCAATAAAGCTAAAATAATCCTTCGAGTAACAAACCCATCCCTAAAACGGTTGGACTCAAACGAGAGTTGCGCGACAGGTTAAAATTCGTCACTCTGAGATTATCCAACCTTTTTCACATGTGACTTGACATATTCACCCAATAGCTAACTCACATCACTCATGAGCTACATAAAGCACAAAGCAAGAAACATTCGAGAAGAGAAGTCTACTAACACTAAAATGCAATAAAATCATACACATCCTCGTGCGAAATCCTTGATCTTCAACTCCTAGCACCACAGGTACACCCTCGTCCTGCTCACACTCTCCCCATAATGGCTAATCATTCCTCGTGCTGACACGCTATACACTGTACCCGCTCATGAAACTTCCACCAACCTTACAGTACTCGTGTATGTTAGCCATACATAACACTGGATGATATAGACAGTCGAATATCTGATCTTGCCCTAAGCCCTTCATCAAACAAGAACAGGAAATAAGGCCAAACCAAACATTCTTAGGCTATAGAATCTTAGTTATGTAAATCTATGATGCATACACTAGCAACTACAATAATGATGTTGATTTCATATAAAGAATAATCCTACGCTATCGGGCATTATATAATCATGCCTTCTTTCATGCAATTACTGAAGATTCCTAGCCTATCACTAGCATGTTGTTCTAACATATAACAATATCAAATAATAGTATGGTATTTTGGGGTCTACTTACTGGCTCCGACTGATCGTACACATCGCATCCTCCTTGAGTATTTTGAAAACCATTCGAAAATCATTTTGAAAACATTTTTCCTTAGTTTGAGTATGGATTCACATGAGTGTTCCACCAATTCACTCAAACCAAGGATCTGATACCAACTTGTAACATCCATAAATTTTCATAAAATTTAAAATTTTCAAAACAACGCATTTTCTATAGAAGTGTTTAAAAAAACCGTTGTTCCTAAAACATTATTTAAAAATCAGAATCTCTTTCAACATAGTTTTCAAAACATTCACATTATCAGAGTTTACCAGAAATCATAAGTCCAAAATGCAAGGATGTGTACGGTTACGCCTTCACCTTACCACGATCCACTGAAGTACCTGAAACCATAAACCAAAACTATAAGCACAAAGCTTAGTGAGTTCCCCCAAAATATCAACACCCAAACACACAGATTTGGATTTAACAAAAATATGGTCAAAAGTAAAAGTTAACAGTCCAAGTTGACCCAACTCTTAGATTTTTCCTTCAACTCATCGAGTTTCTCCATCAATCTGCACAAATTGGGAAAAACCAAGTCAACTCGCTGAGTTGACTCACTAACACGCCAAGTTCCTCTATCAATCTGAAAATGTCAGGGAAAACCGAGCCAACTCGTTGAGTTTATCCAACAAACTCACCGAGTTCTCCAGAAACCCACCTCTTAACACATTAAGCACTTAATCCATTGGTACATTACTCCAAAACATAGATCTGACTTCCTTGAGCTGGAAAACCACGTAAAGCTGCCAAATTTACGTTCATGCATGTTTAAATGAAGCTCTTAAATCCTCATAAAGCTTTCACCTTTAAGCTCAAGGGCACCAAAACCAACCCAAATTTATAAGAACAACCCCTAAAATGACTTAACTCAATCATCATCCCAAAAAGAGGCCAAAACACTACAAAACCAAAAATAAGTAGATTTAATCAAATATTAACCAAGGTTAGGACTTTATACCCGAAATGTGCCTGAAATGGTGCAAAGAACCCAGATACGAAAGCTCCCACACGAACCACCACTTTGCACCAAGCTTTTCTTCCTTCAATGATCTTTAAACACACCAAAACACACCCAACATGATCTCACAACACTCAAGGAGGCTTTAGGGTTTCGAGATTAGGGTTAGGGGCTATCGAGGCTAGAAATAAGGCCAACACCTGGGACTTAAGGTGTTTAAATAGGGTGCAATACCCAAATCTAGAAGAACAACCCCTAAAATGACTTTACTCAGTCATCATCCCAAAAAGAGGCCAAAACACCACAAAACCAAAAATAACGAGATCTAGTCGAATATTAATCAAGGTTAGGACTTTATACCCGAAATGTGTCGGAAATGGAGCAAAGAACTCATATATGAAAGCTCCTACATGAACCACCACTTTGCACCAAGCTTTTCTTCCTTCAATGATCTTCAAACACTCAAAAACACACCCACCATGAGCTCACAACACTCAAGGAGCCTTTAGGGTTTCAAGATTAGGGTTAGGGGATATAGAGGTTGGAAATGAGGCCATCACATGGTACTTAAGGTTTTTAAATATGGTGCAATACCCTAAAATTAGGGTTTCCTTCTGAGTGACCAACACATCGAGTTGAGGCTCCTTAACTCGTCAAGTTGCCTCATTAAACTTCGCAGTCAAGCCAACTTCTACTCGCTAAGTTGAGGCTCCCCAACTCATCGAGTAGACCCATTAAATCCCCATGATTTTCTATCTTTAACTCGTCGAGTTGGCTCCTCCAGCTTGTCGGGTTCAACTTGAAATTGGCATAATACCACAATTAACCTTCTAGATTTTGGGTGATACATATAATGTTTCGAGTAATCAACTAAACACTTGAATTAAAGGTCAGTCACATCATGTCATGAACATGCATACTATGTTTCTCTATGGTCCTTCCTTTGTGAACATATCGATTGGTCACTATTCCAATGATACTTATTTCACAACTCCAAATTCATGTCACTACTAGAATGTTTTACAGTTTGACCTCATATGTAATGATCTTCTATAACGTAGAGGCTTCAAAGTCATAGAGAGTTAGCCAACGATATTAAAAAATGTTCCATTGGAGCTCTGCTACTAAAAAACAAGTCCAAAGTAATGAAGTGTCAAATTCAAGGCATAATCCTTGAACACCTTCCTTGCATTAAAGTTTCTGACACTCATGTAGATTTTAATAATCAACTCCCTCTATGGAAACTTTTCCATATTCCCATATGACCATCAATTCTGATCAAGAATCATCTTAATCCAAAACATGTCACTATGGTCCTTCCAAACAATACTATACTTCCAACTATCCACAAGCAACCAATCCTTTGGTATAACCTTAGAACGTTCTTGACAATTGTTCAACTTTAGTCACATAAGGTTCTAGTCCTTTTTCCTCTCATTTCCCTATTAATTTGGAAAAATCAGAACAATTGAATATCATAGTGTATGCAATCGATCCTATATTTAAAGCATATGGGACTCGATTCACTATATCATACATAAAGACTTGACATTTGATCGGTCTCTCACTATAATATTTTCCACGTATCGAATCTCATATGTTGAATCATTCCAACAAGATATTCATATATGTCCATGACAAAGTCCTTTGCAATCTAAAATTTTAGATTTGAAACGAAGTATGAGTGCCCTCTTGCAACTTGCAAATTTGTAAACTTTATTTCCTACAAATAGTATTGCTAACTTGTAACACCTAGCATAATAGTTATGCTCCCACTAGCTTTGACATGTACCCAGAAATCAACTGGAGTTATAGAAATCAATACTCATGACTTTCTTACTAAAGTGCAGATTTCTGATACGTGATGCTTCGATAAGTCTTCAACTAGACTCCTCAAGCCTTTACACCTTTTATTAGATAGTATATGTTTGTGTGTGTGTTTAAACCCTTTCAGAACTTATAACCATATATCCTGAAAGTTCAAACAATTCCTTGTCATCTCTTACAATTCGAATTATGAAAAGGGATGCCGTAATCAAATTATGAATTTGAGAATGCAACTAACACAACCACTAACCATAATGATATTTATCAGATCTTTAAAATCTACTAGCGAAATTGTTTCCTCATAATCATTTTCATGAATTAGAGCGAAAACTTTGTCACTTAGATTCTATACATTCCCATCCATGTGAATCCATCATTTCCAACCTACAATTATAAGATAAGGTTTAGGACAAAACAAAACTCAAATTCAGTTTTCCTTTTATGGACTAAACTTTGATTATTCTTAATTTTTTATCCTCTGGTAGCCCACGGACCTACCAATGCTTCCGTGTAGTTAAGTAGCTCACTCATATTGATCAATGTACTTTCACCGACCAACGTGCTTTTCTTTTGAAGTTCAATGAAAAAATAAAACTCACAAGCATTGTCAACTCAATTGGAAGATCCACAGAAACAAAAATGTGTTAACTTAACATGATAAGTTATCAACCTCAGGTTGTGTGTTAGTGATAACTAAAAGGTTTATTCTCGATTGACTCTTTAACTTTTCAAGATCAATAAGACTCCCACTGAATTCTTGACATATAAGTTTCTCTCTCAAGGAACATACCTTGACGAGTTAAAACGAATATTCAAAAGTTACTGTGGATTCCCGACACGAAACACTTCATGATTTGGTCTTAGTTTATCCTTTGTTTTAACCAAAACATCACAACTACCAATTCCAAATATGCTAGAGTAAGATAACATAATCACTCCACATTTCATGAGGTGTTATAAACCAACTTAGTATAAATTAAGTTTCAAGATATGATGTGTAGTAACTAGAGCATGAATCTAAAACATTAGAAACAAAGTATGACTCATCTCTCGATTGAACCATTTCAACAATATCCAATTGCTCTTCTTAGTCAAACAATTGCACTAAGATGTTCTCCGAGGATCAATTGTGATATAGATCCACAATCATTAAGACATTATAAAATAGGATACTAAAGTACTCTCATTTCCTTTCAGATTGGAGAAACTTTTATCTTTCAGCCTAATTGATTCTTCTTATTCATTTTGCTACTCTTTGAAACTTTTTTTCAAAGTATCAGAATTATGCTTAATCTTATAAACACAACCCCATTTACTGAATCATTAGTAAATAATGACGAATATAGTTATTGTCCTTTGTGGTTGATCTAAAGAGGTCATATCAATAGACCAGATCCACTATTCCTTCACTTTGACTCACATAAACATGTGATCAATGAATTAGTCACAATCTTTCAAAGATCAAGATTCTCATACATCATACAATTCGAATTGTATGACTCCAAGTTTCTTTCTAATTGACACTTGGGTGATGAGAATTCTTTATTACTTAGTTAATTATGGCATTTACCACAATTTCACTTTTATTGTTAATAAACGAAAATTTGGAACTTGTCCTTACAATGCATAAAATGAAAACTATGTTTCTAGATATTTCCTAAGTAATCTACTAAATTATCTTAACTCTCAAGTAGCAACTCCAAATTCTAACCATCGAACCATGCGATCGAAATGCATCTCCAACGATCAGAATTAGCTTACTCTTCTTAAAATTCATTCTTTCTCTTAGATCCTGCAATACCATCAAAATATGATCATCACATCATGTATTAAGAATCTATGAATAGAACTTATTAAAAATAATGGAGTTAGATAATGGATGTACCTAAAGTAGAGTCACACGACTTGAATTTACTATCTCTGAGATCTTTTAGGTGGTCAGGGAAGATTAGCAACCAATTTCCCTTCAATTGGCAATAGAAACATTTGGACATTTTGGGGTTAGCGCATGGAACTATCTCATAATTAGCCTTTTTCTTTACCATACGATCAAATGGTTTGACCTCGGCCGATCCCTTTCCATTGTGAAGAGAAATATTTTCTGGAGCACCATTGTTACCATCGTCAATGTCCATGGAAACTTTGGAATTAGATTTTTCAAACACTTTTGCTTCACTTGTGCTATTAAGCATTTCTGCTTCAACAATAATCAACATATGTGTCAGATCAATTAGGGTCACGTCGTGGTCGCTCGTATAAAATTTCTCAATAAACTGACTGTATGACTTACGAAGCGAAAGTAGAACCAAATCAATGGCTTGCTCCCATGGGAAAATGACACCCATTTTGTCCAATTTGTAAATGTACAGTTTCATTTCTAGAACATGCATACATACAGAATTTCCATCTCGAAGCTTGCATGCCAATAGGGCTTGAATAGTTTCGTATCTTTAAACTTGTGACATGGGGAGAGTTATTGGAGGAGGAGGAGTAAGATTTGGAGAAGCATGAAGTCTATTTCCACCATTGCTTGAAGAAGGGAACATACTTTCACCTTGATCAAAATGTGGAATATCATCTTCACGTGGTAGAGGAAAACCATTTCCAGAAGAATTAGGAAGACCATTGTTGTTTTGACTTGACATCTATAATAGGAGAAAAAAATTCAAGTTAGTTGATATTTAAGCCTTAATTATTAACCCATCAATTTTAATTAAGGTTAGGATCCATATTTCCGATTCGAACTTTGAAGAGGGATGCCGAAATCAAATTCGAATCTATTTTAGGTAGGTAAGGCTTTTACCAATTTCAATCTTATGAAATTCCTAGATCTTTTGAGATTCATTGAATCTAATCAATGGCATGTTTAATCTCGATTATGCTCTCACTTTATGACTGGGATGTCGTGGATCACAAACAAGATGTTAATAACCATGCAAATTAGCTAGGTACTCTTAATGTCATTTATTATCTCGTTTTAATGTGCCGGTTAGCCACACACGCTCCACAAATTATACTCCCACTTTTGTGACTGGTATGCCAAAATCCTTCAAACCAAGTCTCTGATACCAACTTGTAACATCCCCAAAATTAAGACCAAAAATTTCATTTTAAGACCATAAAAGAAAATCAGAGTATGTCAATAATCATCTAAGTATATCAAATCACAAAATACATAACAACGTGGTGTGTGCAATGCGATCATCCTAAGCCCTTCTCCTTCGATCTAGGAGTGCCTGAAACATAAAATGAAAAACGTAAGCATGAAGCTTAGTGAGTTCCCCAAAATACTTCTTGCCATACATATCAAACATATAATGGGTCATGCCCAACAACCATCGGGACCCACCCGACATCGAGCTCTAGTCACAGATTTATCAATGATATGAGATGGGCCCCGCCTCATGACATTCATCAGGCCCCGCCTGACATCGAGCCCCACCCGGTATACATATAGACACATAAAACGCATTCAAGAATCACTAAGACAAATAGCATACAATACACTTATCAGGCCCTGCCTGGCATTGGGTCGCGCTCGGTATACATATCACATACTACACATTCAGGAATCACACATACAACTAGCATCCTAATCATAATAAATCATGGTCCGACATTAGTGCCTTCGACCCACTAAACGCTGAGAGGAGACTCACCTCAACTGCTGAAAATCAGATAACTGCTCGGACTGCTGATCTGGAAAGTCCTCGCACTAATCAATCAAATAAAACCCCAATTAATAATTGGGCCATAAAACATAACTAGGAATCTCATTTATATGTCCAACTCCTAGGGTGAAAAACAATTTTACCCTTTCCTCATTTGGCCCAACTAATCCAAGCCTAGAACCCTAAATGGCCCAAGGCCCAAAATCGATCTGATGGGCTTCTGAGAGAATGTTTGGCGTCCACTCAATGATGCCTGACATCCGAACACCCAACGTTCTAACCCAAACGCCTGGCTAACCACAAAATCCCAAATCCTTAACCAAGATCTTAACGGCTTAAGACCTAATGTTCAAACTTCAAATCCAATGCTAAAAGAACGTCTAAAGTCATAAAGTTGCAACCTTTATGTATTTACATGGCTACAAAGAGCCTAACACCAAAATCTAACTTAAATTACACCCTAAAGTTCCAAAACTCTTGCATGGAAGAGTATCAAGGTCCAAGCTTGCATTTTTATGATTCTAACCCCTCCAAAATGCTTGAAATGACAACCCAAACCTCTGGAGCATTCCAAACTCAAAAATCAAGTTCTTGGGACCAAAAGAACATTAAACTACACTTAAGCAAGATCTAATAAAGAATTCATCAAGATCTGAACTTTATACCTCCAAAAGGTGCTCCAAGATGCCAAAAGTCCAGATCCAAAAGCTAGAGAGCAACACCAACACTCTAAAGATCTTCCTTCTCCACCAAGAACGCTAAAATGATACCAAAATGTTACTTCAAGGCTTCAAAACACTCACACATACTTAGGGTTTCGAAATGAGGGCTATAAAGGATGGAGGCTAGAGATAAGAAACGTTTTGAGGCTATAATGACCTTTACATAGGGTGCAAACCCTAAAAATTAGGGTTTGTCCTCTGTGTGCGAACGCCTGGCATCCACAAACTTACGCCTGACGTTCCATTCCCAACGTCTGGCATTTGGGACCAAAATGCAAAGTTAATACTATAAAGCAAGGCTAACAATGCAAATACCTGAAAACTTGCGTTACACTAAATCAAACTCATTCAGCCAAAAAGATATTGTTTTGAGACTTTATGGGAAATACATATCTTACCCGGAGAGATGTGTTTTTTGTGCAAATCAAACAGTCTTTTCTGCTCATTTAGCCAGAAAGATTTGTGTGGACCTTGAAAGATGTCTATCAAAAAAGACCTAAATCTATTTTATCATCTATAATCATAAGAAATTTGTTCTAATAAAAATAAAAATAAAAATATATTAGTTAGTTATAAAAAAATGTAATTTAGGAGTTAAAGATAGTATAATGATATTATTTTTCTTTGGATAATAACTGATCCAAAACCGATTTTTTGACCAACATATAGTCTGAAGCATTATGGTTTTACCCAAACAATGAAGTTCATGCGATCAGTAGAAATAGTCTGAAGCATTATAGAAATAGTTTGTCTGTTCACAAAATTTAAAAGGAAAAAAATTACCCTACCTAATAGCATTATAACAAAAATGGTCCATATGTATCTTAAAATTACAAAAATAATCCATGTCTAATATTGATTTTATAGAAATTGTCAATGTGTTTCACAGAACTTATATAGATAGTCTTGTATAAGAAAATATTACTAAAATAATATCAAAAATATATTAATAAACACATCGTAATGCACAAACCACCAACTAGTAGTTGCTTTGTATTTGCAAAACTTATTTAATTATTAACTACACGTTATACTTAATAAAAACAATAAAATACATTAAAAAAACATGATTATATATATATATATATATATATATATATATATATATATATATATATATATATATATAATCTTAAAATAAGAAAACAACAAAAATAATAAAAAATTTGTTTTCTTTAAAACGTAAAATAATTTGTTATGATTTTTATAACATTAAAATTGATTCGGTCGTAGTGTAGTTAGTGTAGGTGTATAACAAGGAAATTAATATTTTTAGGAAAAGATTTTATTGGGTCGGGAACTAGGCAAAGAAAGAGATCGGCATTCTAAATCAGAACCCCTGCCATAAATCCCCAATTTCCTCCGATTCTTCTCCTTCTATCGCAGCAATGCCGAGCCTAATCACTCGCAATTTGAGCAAGCTATGGACCGGAGTAGCGAAGACTCCAATCATGGCAAATCAACGGAATTCCTACAGTCTAATACCCATGGTCATCGAGCACTCGTCGCGAGGAGAGAGAGCCTACGACATCTTCTCTCGTCTACTCAAAGAGAGAATCATATGTATAAACGGGCCCATAGCCGATGATACAGCACACGTCGTCGTTGCTCAGCTCCTCTTCCTTGAATCCGAAAACCCTTCCAAACCCATCAACATGTACCTTAATTCCCCTGGCGGAGCCGTCACTGCAGGTTTCCGATTTTACTTGTTTATATATTATAATTTTAGTTCAGTGAATGTGCGTATCATCGTATGACTTGTAATATAGGAGTTTGAGACCTTTTTGGTTCCAATTTCTCGGTGTGGATGATATGGGCTATCTGAAATTCATGTTCCCTCTACTCCAAGGAGAGATATGCACCGGATGAATTGTTGATAATATTTTTTTTGGAAGTATGTGTTGATTAAAAATTATCAGTGAAGGTTGCTCACGACATTTAAATTTGGTACAACCGAATAAGTAGTAATATATGTGTTATATTTGCATAGAAGCCTACTTCATCTTCACATCCAGAAGGTGCTAGTTTTGATGTTGAAATCCAAGTGTACACATATGTTATTGAAATGGAACGAGCAACCTACTTGAATGGGTTTTTATATGTGTTCACTTTTAGCATAAATTGGAAACATTCATATCTGATAAACATGTACATCATTTCCCCTTAGTTTACTCCTGACATATTTTGCTTAAAATTTGATAAAAGATACAATTTTGAATGACATTTATTTAGATTTATGCAATTGATGATCATATATTTGTTGAATAAATTGTACCAATACTACAGAATGTTGTAATCAATACTGCCTTCTTTTTGTAGGTCTTGCAATATATGATACAATGCAGTATATTCGTTCTCCAATTAATACCATATGTTTGGGTCAAGCTGCTTCAATGGGTTCTCTCCTATTGGCTGCTGGAGCAAAAGGGGAAAGAAGATCTCTTCCTAATGCCACTATCATGATTCATCAACCCTCTGGTGGATACAGTGGTCAGGCTAAAGATATGACTATTCACACCAAACAGATTGTTCGTGTTTGGGATTCACTCAATGCATTGTATGCAAAACATACTGGACAATCTGTTGATGTGATTGAGAAGAATATGGATCGAGACTACTTTATGACACCACAAGAGGCAAAAGAGTTTGGTATCATTGATGAAGTCATTGATGAAAGACCATTAACTTTGGTCACTGATGCTATTGGAAGTGAAGGAAAAGGAAAAGTTTCAGAGTAGAATCTGAAGGTAAGAATTCCCTCTTTTGCCCTCCTTGCATGCATTTAATCTCACAGATTTCTGTTAATCAAAGGATACCCTCTGAATGTTTATAGATGAATAGTTGAAATGCAACATTTACTCGTAATTTGATATATTGATTGAGAGATTTGTTGATGTTTATGCAGGTATCTGGGAATTTATGTGCATCTTCCCTACTTCTGTAGCAAAATTGACTCATACACCCTGTTTTGATTCAATTTCAAGTAGAAAAGCCAATTCTGCACCTTCAACTTTTGTCACTTTGGTCATTTTGAACAGACTCACATAGTTTCTTGGCATTCTCAGTAAGTTTTAATGTTCAGATAAGCCCATTTTATTGGAAACTTTGTATTCATGAAGGAAGATCTTTTGATATTATCTCAATTTGCTTATAGTTGAAACTTATGATAATAACATCACTAGATGACTTTGCTTCTGCATTTTTAGCTATGAATTTGGTAAAAAAAAAAAAAAACTTTATATTTTTTCTCTCACATATTATTTGTTTAATTTCTTAAGCATCTGTCGCACTATCGATATCAAGAATTGTCCTTTGCAATCTATCACTTGTATTAGGCTGTGTAATAATTTCCCCATACAAAGATGAATCCCATACTGCATTTAATATTTGTGTTAAATAGCTTTTAAGGTAGAAATAAATGCAAGGAAAAATATTGGTCCCCAATAAAACAAACATGTTATCAAAAGATTTTGAACAATCTTTTAAAAATTATGTTTTGATCTATATTCAACTTCAACCCTCTTCAAATGTTCAGACTTGAAACATCGTTTTCAACATCTACATTTGGAGTTTGATTGATCATTTGGTTTCGATGATTGGTTATGATATTTAGTACTTATCATTCAACACTTTAGTAGTTAGTTGTCCAAATGAAGATTATTTTCAACTCATGAAGATTAAAGTTCATCTTTAGCCATCTATGCATCAACCTTCTAAGAAAAGATTTAAAAAGGTTTAAAATCATCAAAGATCCGTATCAATCATAATTGGAGAAAGTTAGAGCATTGCCAAATCATTAATAAAATAAGTTTCACAAAAATATAAGTTAATGTACGTGCTTCTATTTCCCATAAGTCAGGTCTCTGTTTTCATAGTGATCCCTTTCACATTAAAGATTTGAATGGTAATGGGAAACATAAACAATGTATTAACATCTCACTAAACCCACTTAGAGGCTTCAAATAATGGGAAGCATAAACAATGAGTTACCATCTCATACTAACCTCACTTAGAGACTTCAAAACAAGATTTTAGTAATGTAACCATCACTCATGAAACCACAAAATGGGCGTGTAAAATCAATCCCCTTAATCATTATTATCTAGAATGTCAATCACAAACCATAATTGTCGGCTTTTGAATGGGACTGTATTCCTAAAAATTGTAAGGGAAACACACAAACATGAACCAATCCTACATGGATTCATAAATTCATGGTTCAAATCATTTCAAAAAAAAATGTCAAAATAATCCCATTGGTAATAAATCTCTTTCCAAAATACATTTCATGAATGCACAAAATACTTATAGTATTCACACGACATCGAAATAAATTATTATGAAATAACAATATAAAAAGTCAACAAAGTAGTATAGACATGTACTATCGGGTAAAATACCCACCTTAGCAATAATAAGAACACCACTTCACTTATAGTGTTGTTTGGGCACTTGGTATTCATTCATCTACGGTTAACGATAATTCAACTAATGAATAATTACTTTTAACTTATCTTTAATCTAAGATAATTCCAGTCATTCAAAAAAAAGGCTATCATATTTAATATATTGCATAACATTACTAAACTAATGAGATGTCATGGAAGCAAGTTGAATTAATTTTGAGTAAATCCGAAATTGTCTCACATTTAGAGAATTACTCAGTAAAGTTCCTCTTTGGATTTCACTTGATCACGTGGAGCCCATATCTACACACATTGAACCCATTTTGCTTAAAAGTTGTCTAAACACCTCCAAACCTTTCCTTTTCCATTTTAATGATCCTAATTGGTTATTAGCATCAAATACATGTTTTACATCATAATTAATATTTTAATTCATTATTCATATAATCGATTCAATGATTTACAAGCTATTATCGTAGAATTAAGTGGTTTACATTCCATGCTCATCATAAAAGTTCATGAGGTTTTTGCCAAATGTTATTCCAATCATAATGCAACTAGTTTTTAGCATAAATGGGTTCAAACAATGATTTCACTATAGATTGTTGATTTAAGTTGATAATCGATCATCAAGTAAACTTTTGATTTATCGAAATTAGTTTAAACATGTTCATATGACAAATTAAATGCTGATTACCATGTGTATTGGATGCTAACACTAGAATTTAACTCCTGAAAAACACTTTTCAAATCTTAGGGTTTATGAACTTCAAAATCAACCATGAATTGTGTTCGTGCTATTAACGATGCTACAGCGGTTCACAATCCTAAAGAAAATAACAATTTAGTTTAGTGGTTGTAAATAGTGGTGCTACTATTAGCACCACAATTAACCGCTTTTTCTCAACTATTTTAATAACGTTTTAAGGAAATAGCGCTGTCATTTCTTTTTAAGCGATACTAGGCCAACTAATTTCTTAGTGATTTGATTTTGAAGGTGGTTTGGGCCAACATTTAAGGAATTAGGAGCTGATTTCATTTGTTTCTTGCTTTATCTAAACCTAATTTAACATATAAGAGTTTTTTACTTAAATTTATGTGGCTTATATATAATATAGAGATTCCTTTGAGATTAAAAATAAAATAGAGATCTTGAGATTCAACATCGGTTATATATTTCACATCTGTCGTTCTAACCCACCGACGTACCAGCACGACATGTCTGTTATAATCATAAATAATTATATAGCGTTGCTCATTCATTTCTCCTACGATACCATCCCCACCACTATAACCGCCACTACCACCACCTCTGACATTAGCCGACCTCACCACTGTCACCTCCGTCACTTATACCATCGTCAACTCTTTCACCACCACATCTTCTACCACAAACTGTGATAATTATATATGATTACTCAATATGTGATCAGATATATATGTATAATCATTTATAATTAAACATATATGTATAAACATGTATAATCATATATGATTATACCTCTCTGTCATACCCCGTTGTTGCCGGTACACTGGAACGTTAGAGTGACAAATGAGAAATATATGATTGAAATTGAATCTTAAGATCTCCACTTTTTTTTAATTTCAAGTGAACCGTCCTCTCTCTCTCTCTCTCTCTCTCTCTCTATATATATATATATATATATATATATATATATATATATATATATATATATATATATATATATAGGGGAGGGTTCATGCGAAAATACAAATAATTTACGAAAACACGAAAACAAGAAAAACCTATGAGATTGTGTCACTTCAACATTATCTTTTTGGACAATAATTCATCCAAACTTTGAAATACATGATGATAATCGATAATAGATGAGAAATTATGTCATATTAGCAAAGTATGATTTTTGATATTTTTTATAAAAACATGAATTTAAAAATGGTTAAGGACGTGAAAAAAAAGTAATTATTAAAAACGTTTTTAAATCTATATAATCATCACACAATCCAATGTAAACTTATTACACTTTGCACTTTGATTAAGTCGTTAGTAGAGCGTGTGTGGTTAACCGGCACACTAACCTGGACTTATCAAGGTAGGCAAAGGGTGACTTAATGTATATCATAGTATCGATTGAGCGTGTGTGGTTAATTGGCACATCGATTGAGGGGTAGTACATTAAGGGTACCAAGTAATTTGCATGGTTACTTCACACCTTGTTTTGTGATCCTCGGCATCCTAGTCGCAAAACTTGAAGGGCACACTCGAGATTGAAACATGTCATTGAAAAGTTCAATGAATCTCAAAGAAGCTAGGAGTTTCTAAACCAATTAAAACCTAATTAAATATTTCATTTTTCAAGGTGGAAATTGGTGAATCGTCATTCACCTACCTTCAAATATCTTATAACTTAGATTACGACATCGCTCTTCTAAATTATAAAATATTGTGTTGGGTCCTAGCCTTAATATTACATTTGGGTGTATTATTAAGGACTATCTTTACATCTAATCTAATCTATTCTTTCTTCTTTTTAGATATCTTCCAATAACAATGCTTCTGGCTCAAACCCTACTGGCTCCTTCTCTTTCATGAATCTTTGTGAGAGAGTCATCTTTGATGGATCCAACTTTATGGATTGGATCAGAAATATCAGGACAGTCACACATAATGAGGACAAAGAATATGTCCTTGATAAGGAGCTAAGGGAGATTGATGAGTCAACTGCTACTCTAGAAAAGATTGTTGCATTTCAGGCACATAAAAGGGATGCTACTAAGGTAGCATGCATCATGATAGCCACTATGACAGCTAAGCTCCAAAAGTCCTATGAGGACCACTACCCTTTTGATATGTACATGGATTTGATAGACCGCTACCATCAAAGTGCTCGTCAAGAAATGTATGAAATTATCTCCTCCATGATAACTACCCGAATGAAGGATGGTGAGACCATCACGACCCACATGCGAAAAATGCAAAGGTTTGTGGATCGTTTGAAGAAACTAAATTTTGACTTTCCTAAGGAGATGGCAATAGATATCATTTTGCACTCCTTACCTTCATGTTATGATCAAATTAGAATGACATACCACATGAAAAAGGAAGAAGTTACACTTAGTAAACTTCAAGGGCTTTTAAAGACTGCAGAAAGTAGTCTTAAAGGCAAGTCGGGTGTTCCTACTCCTCCTACTCCAACTGCGGCCAATGTCTTGGCAACCGGGCATGGCAAAGAGAATAAGAGAAAGAACCCTTCTTAGGGTACCAAGGGTAAGACCCTTGAAGGATCTTCTTCAAGAAAAACCAAGAAAGGTTTTGTCACTCCTTCTGCTAACCCTAATGAGGATGAATGCTTCTATTTCCATGAAAAGTCGCACTGGAAGCAAAACTGCCCAAAGTACCAGCAAGATGTGAAGGATTGGAAAGTAAAACCCAACCATGCAGGTATATACACTATATTGTCTAATA
The DNA here is from genome assembly GCF_052625555.1 of Lactuca saligna. NCBI lineage: Eukaryota > Viridiplantae > Streptophyta > Magnoliopsida > Asterales > Asteraceae > Lactuca > Lactuca saligna. Next base: position 32,878,364 of record NC_136419.1, on the reverse strand, counting down.
ACTCACCTCATTCTAAGTCTTGGGTCCTTGATACAGGTTGTGGAATTCACATATGTTCTGATTTGCATGGACTAAAAAAAAGTGAGAATGTGGAGCATGGAAAGATAAACTTGATCATGGGGAACAGGAAAGCTTCACCTGTCACCAAGATAGGAGTTTATTCCTTATTGCTAAATAGTGGGTTTACAATAGATTTGAATAAATGATATTATTCTCCAGAAATGGCAATAAATGTTATTTCCTTTCATGCATTGTATAAACAAGGTTTTACCTTTTATTTTGATAATAATAATGGTGGTATTATTTTAAAGCATTACCTTGTGATGGTGTGTATGAAATTGTATTTGTTGTAGATAACCTAGGACATAATGTATTGTGTATTGACTCTTCCACTAGCTTAGATAAAGCATCTTTATGGCATTTTCGTTTTGGACATGTAAGCAAGAAACGCATAGGCCAACTCCAAAAGGATAGAGTCTTGGAGTCATTTGACCTAAAGTCGGATGATAGTTGTGAATCTTGTTTGCTTGGTAAAATGACAAAGTCACCTTTTAATGGCACTTGTGCTAGGGGTGAAGGTTTGTTGGACCTCATACACACAGATGTGTGTGGACCCTTCAGAACCGCCACAAGAGACGCCAATCGCTTCTATGTGACTTTTACTGATGATTTTAGTATATATGGATATGTCTAATTAATCAAGCACAAGTCAGAAACGTTTGAAAAATTCAAAGATTTTAAGCAAAAAGTGGAGAATCAGTTGGGCAGGAACATTAAAATGCTTTGATCCGATCGAGGTGGTGAGTATCTTAGTACTGAGTTCCTTAATCTTAAGGAATGTGGGATTGTCTCACAATTGACACCTCCTAGGACACTACAGTTGAATGGTGTAGTTGAGAGGCGCAATCGGACCATGTTGGACATGGTTCGTTCCATGATGAGTCGAACTTCGCTACCAATATCATTTTGGGGGTATGCCTTAGAGACTGTCGCCTATATCCTTAAACTAGTCCCTACAAAGAAGGTTGCCAAAACACCTCACGAGATGTAGAATGTAAAAGTTCCCAATATAGACCACATCAAGATTTGGGGTTGTGAGGCTTTCGTGAGACGCGAGACTCACGATAAGCTTGAACCTCGAAGTGAGAGGTGTTCTTTCATCGGTTACCCACATAAATCTTTTAGTTACATCTTTTACAGACCCAGTTATATTGTGGTTTTTGTAGCAAGAAGAGGAGTCATTCGAGAGAGAGAGTGAGAGAATTCATAAGCCAAGGAGATAGTGGGAGGTAAATTGACCTTGAGGAAATTCAAGAGTCAAGTGGTGAAGGAACCTCAACCCCTAGCCCTCAACTTGAGGATGAAACTCTTATTGAGCCAATTCACAAGTCTGAACCTCTGAGGCGTTCCACAAGGGTTAGGAATGTACCTGAGCATTATTATGGTTTCCATATTACTGCAAAATGTGAGACACTTATCAGTGATGAGACTTTGGTAAGTCTGGATGAACCTAACAGCTATGCGGAAGCCATGGCAAGCCCCGAGTCTACCAAATGGAAAGAGGCAATGGACAGCGAGATACAGTCCATGTATAACAATCAAGTTTGGAACTTGGTCGACAATGTACTAGGTCATAAGTCAGTTGGGTGCAAATGGATTTTCAAGAAGAAAACCCATCATGGATGGTAATGTACACACTTACAAGGCATGATTGGTTGCAAAGGGTTATTCTCAAACTCTAAGAGTTGATTATGATGAGACCTTTTCACCAGTGGCCAGTATTAAGTCTATTAGGGTTCTGTTAGCCATTGATGCATTTCATGACTATGAAATATGGCAAATGGATGTCAAAACCGCTTTCCTTAATGGAAAGTTGGCTAAAGATGTTTACATGGTTCAGCTAGAGGGTTTTGTCAGTACAAAGTATCCTAATAGAGTGTGTAATCTTGAGAAATCCATCTATGGATTGAAACAAGCACCTCGCAGATGGAATCTTTGTTTCGATGAGAAAGTCAAAGAGTTTGGCTTTTCGAGATGCGAAGATGAATCTTGTGTATATGTCAAGGCTAGTGGGAGTATAGTTAGCTTTTTTGTATTGTATGTGGATGACATACTACTCATAGGAAATGACATCCCAACCTTGCAGGAAGTAAAGTCCTGGCTTGGGAAGTGTTTCACTATGAAGGACCTTGGAGAAGCTGCCTATATCCTAGGGATAAGGATTTTGAGAAACAAGAGTAAAAGACTAATTGGACTTAGTCAAAGCACCAATGTAGACAAAGTGTTGAAAAGGTTCAACATGAATAATTCCAAGAAAGGTGAGTTACCTATCCAGTGTAATGCCAGACTGAGTAAAACTCAGAGTCCGAGTACAGAGGTTGAGATAGCTGAGATGAGTCGAGTACCATATGCTTCCTTTGTAGGCTCGATCATGTATGCTATGACTTGTACTCGTCCTGATGTTGCCTATGCTTTGAGCATGGTCAGTAGATATCAGGGGAATCCTGGCAAGGCTCACTGGACAGTGGTAAAGAATATTCTCAAGTACCTATGAAGGACTAAGGACTCGGTCCTTACCCTTGGTGGGAGTATTGACTTGAAAGTATAAGGTTATAGTGATGCTAGCTTTCAGACTGACAGGGATAATTTCCGCTCTCAGTCGGGTTGGGTCTTTACCCTAAATGAAGGGGCAATTACTTGGAAAAGTTCCAAGCAAGATACAATGGTTGATTCCACTTGTGAATTAGAGTATATAGCAGCAAGCGAGACAACAAAGGAGGCTATATGGCTAAAGAACTTCATCGGAGACCTTGGAGTTGTACCAGTTATAAAGGAGATAACGGAGATTTTTTGTGACAACAATAGTGTGGTTGCCTTAGCCAAGGAACCAAGAGATCATGGGAGATCCAGACATATTGACAGAAAATATCACTTCATCAGACATCAAATAGAAGAAGAAATCCTGTGGCAAAGAGGGTATCATCGGATGAGAACCCAGCAGACCCCCTCACGAAGGGACTGAATCGGGTTAAGCATCTCCAGCATGCTCGGAGCATAGGGCTGAAGGATGATATTAGTTTTAGTAGTTAAATAATTTTGAAATTTGTAAAGTGTAATTGACATTTGATGATAAATAAAAGCTTTTATTTATGAGTAAAGTGTTGCTATCTCTTGTCAATCATTTACTATTATTTCTTTTTGCATCTTATGACTTCCAAAATAATTATGTTATGGTATATATCATATTATTCAAACTCTCCACAGTCGATCATATGTTGCAAGTAGATATGAATCAAGACTATCATGGGTTGGCTTGTAGAGGTCTAAGATGTTAGACAAAGCGGGGCTACAACACTCATGAGTGCTCATAAGTTTTGAGTATTGGATTCAACCCACGCTCACTGGTATCACTTCATGGAATTTATCTCGAGTGATTGTGAGATGGTAATATCATATAAATCTTCAAACCTAGAGATATGATTTGTTGCATATGAGTTGGTTATGCATTGATTGCACGAAAATGCGTTGGTAAATCGATGTTATAAACCGTGCCTTTGTGTGCAATTTAACATGTGGTAGAGCAAACATATGAGTCGAAGTTTATTTGTTCCTTCTAGGATTAGAAGCGATATCTGGGCCCCTTGATGATTTTGTTTTGACCTATGTATGGGGCCCAGTCAGAACTAAATTGATGTGTTCAGTTAAGTTCTATGTCAAACAAATCGGAAATCAGGAAACAAATGTTGGACAATAAGCAAGACCATGTTCCATGTATTTGTCCGGATGATATCTAGAACGGAGGATTATATGATCACTTATCTAAATGGCGCTTCATATTTCAACAGGGTTTTAAGAGCTACGATTGTTGATCGGTTCCTGAAGTTATACTTGCAACTATAGTTATTAGACTTATCCAAGTGAGAGACTGTTGGATATAGTGTCTAAGTCCATAACTATATTTGGTATGTACTTGACCCGACCCAGCATGGTCCATTTGGGTTACACTTTACCCGAACAATTTATGGATAATCTTTTGAGAATAGTATAAGTTATGATTTATTAATATATTATAAGTTCTAATATATTATATAAAATCGTATTATTTAATTAGTATTGATCTATAATTAATTTAGAATTAATTCAGAGATCAAAAGTATGACTAATTAAATATGGGCGCTTGTATTTATATAGTGTGGGCTAATGCTTATTTGGAATGGGCTAGGCTTGCATGGAAAGTCTGTGGATACTCCATGGAGATTTAACCCATGGATCTCATGGCAATGAAAAGACATGGGTATTAGGGTTTACCTGGATGTAACCCTAATCCACCACACTATATAAAGGAGGCTTTGGTTCTTGAAATCACACTAGTTGTGGTGAGTATACTAAGAGGGCCGATTTCAAGAAAGGTTGTGACTATTCTCTCAAGTTTCCTATTTTGTGGTGATTTGTGACTTCTATTTGAGGCATCCACACTACTAGTGCTAGGCTCTCAAACTCCAAGCAATCAACAACTACTACAAAGTAAGTAGTTCTACTATCTTTATTTGATTCAAGGACCCCATGCCATGCTAGTTAGGATAAGAACCTTGGGAAAATAATTATTTTCATGTATCTTAGTCAAACATAGATCCAATGTTTCTAGGGTTGCATGTACACCACATGAGTGTTTGAATGCTCAAAACTCATCACAAACCACCAAGAATCACCAAAAAGCCTTAGATCTTCACCAAAGACTATTAGGGTTTAATGTGAGGTGTTCTGAGAGCATAGGGGACGATGGAGGCTGTATAAGGTAGTTTAAATAGGGTGCAAACCCTCAGATTAGGGTTTTATCCTGACAGGGTCTACTCGTCGAGTCTTGCTGCCGACTCGACGAGTCCGCCACTTATCCGTCGGGTCCAAGTCGCTTCTACTTAACGAGTTGGGCCTTCAACTCGCCGAGTCTATGCCAAAATGTGAAAAAAATACTTGAATGAGATACATACCAAGAACCAGGTGCTACGAATCTCCCCCATTTATATTAGACTGCGTCCTCGAAGTCTGCTGCTCGCTCCTGGAAAAGCTCTGGGTAATGCTCCATCATCTCGTCCACCGGCTCCCTCGTCCACTCTGAGCCCTTTTGGTGTTGCCATTGCACCTTCACCAGCTCGACCTTCTTGTTCCTTAGATCCTTCGACTTCCAATCGGGAATTTCCACAAGCCGCTCAATGTAATTAAGGTTATCGTCAACCTGGATATCATCCAGGGGCACCACTACCGAGTCATCCACCAGGCACTTCCGCAGTTGGGAGACGTGGAAAATGTTGTGGATCTGACTGAGTTCGGCTGGCAGATCCAGCTTGTACGCCACCTTGCCCACCCGGCCTATATATCCCTGAAAGGTCCAATGTACCTGGGGTCCAACTTGTCCTGCTTCTTGGGTCCAATGTACTTGGAGTCAACAAAAGTCAAGGTCCAATGTCAAACTGGTCAAAAATCCATAAGTCAATTGAGTCAACCCATCCGGGTCAAGCTAGTCGAGTATACTCAACCGAGTTGACATAGAAGATGTACATGGGGCGTGCTCCTAGGGTACGCAGGGCGTACTCCATCGCTGACCGCTATCGAGGGCTTTGACCACGTACGTGATGCGTACTCAAATTACGCAAGATATATGCCCAGATCTACCAGACCTCATTAAGTGCTTAATGCCATAAGCTCTTACATCCAACTTTCATATCCAATGCTACAATACCCTCTAGATTCATAAAGTTTCCAACTTTATGACTTTACATGTCCATTAAGAGCTTAACTCAACTTTTTAATCCATCAAGACCCTCTAAATGATGCATAGAGCAAAACCAACCACTTAGATCCCATTTTTATGACTTAAGACCCTTATAAAGTCTACAAGGACAACTTAATGGGTCAAGAACATGATATGTTCATGAATCACCACATTTGGGACAAAAAGGAACCAAAAACAACCCAACACAAGATCTAAATGAAACTTCACCAAGTTTAGAACTTTATACCTCCAAATGATGCCAAAGGTGGTGAGATTCTGGATCTAAAGAGCTTCACTCCTCCAAGATGGTCTCCACTCATTTCCTTATTCTTTAAAGGCACAAAACACCCACACTCAAGCTTGGAAATGCTTCACAATATGGATTAGGTTTTAAGAACGTTCTAAGAGGATGGAGGCTGATGAGGTGAGGGAGAATGATGCTATAATGGGGTTTAAATATGAGCCACACCCTAAAATTAGGGTTTGCATGACTAGCACATACGCCCTGTGTACAGATGTACACGTAGCGTACTAGGGCCCTAGTACGCTAAGCGTACACACGTACGCATGACATACTCCATGAGAACCCAAAATTACGAAAATGTCAATATGGCCCTTATTGCACTCTTTCTTTTACTTAGGGTCTAAATTGCAACATAAATAAATCATAAGGCCAAAATAAAAATACCTCATCATTGTGATGTTACAGATAAACCTCTATTGTAAAGTATTATTTTAACTGGATAAATCTGAATATTTAAATCTAATAATTAATTTGAATATTGTTGAATATGTTTCGCGCTTACCTCCCTCGCCGCCATTATTTGAGAGTGGAGTTATCGAAGACTAATAAACTCAATTACCCATGCACATAACCACAATAATAAATAGATAAATACAAATAACAAAAACATAAAATAGACGGTTAAACATCGTGATAACATGAAGGAACGCAAAATAACTGCTACCATTCACATATAATAACGGAAAGTCATATCTTAGTTCATTTGATTACTATACCATAAAGAACGTGAAAAAATACAAAATAACCGCCACCATTCACGTATAATAACTGAAAAAGATATATCTTAGCTCATCGACTTGCTTTATTATAGAAATAAACATGTTTTTCGGGTCATGACTGCTAAATATAAAACCGTTACACACTTTCCATGGTAAGTTCTATAAGTGAATCATAGATTTTCATGATGCTAGCTATGAAATATTGCCTAAGAACAAATACACTCATGTTAGGAAATAAGACATACATACATACACACATAATATATATTCATAAAAAATCAATAATAATAATAATAATGATATATCCAAGGGCATATGAAATCTGGATCATTGATTTTTTTTTCCTTCATGTTACGATTTTAACCAATATTTCATTTGATATAAGATCCTATATGACGTATTAGCATTGTAATATTTATGAATACATACATACAGGTATTTACTTCACAAAATACTCTTTTATCACCCCACCCCCACCCCAACTCGCTCTCTTTCATCCACCGCCTCAACAAAATCCCCTGTCCTTCCGGCTACGGAATCTTCCGAGACACAGGCAACAGCCGTTTTATCCTCCCTTCATAGTTTTCACCGGTGTCTCCGTCTCCGATCCCCTTACGTCCTCCCTTGATGAGCCTCCGCTCACCCCTCCGCAACCAGGGTTTTGGTTTTATACCGATTAGTTAGGTTTCCGATCAGTCATTCGAAAAACGTTGCGCGTCTTTGTTTCTCTCTTCTCTGTTAGGGCTTTTTAAGCGTAGGACGCCCTATGGCTCCTGGGCGGAAACGTGGAGGAGCAAAAGGAGCCAAAACAAAGAGTCAGTTAAATTTGGGCGATCTTGTTCTCGCTAAGGTCAAGGGTTTTCCTGCATGGCCTGCCAAGGTTAGATTAACAATGATGATTAAACATGATGCATTGGCTATAATTCGATTCAATTTCATGTATTGCTGCTCTTGTTTTAGTTTTGTTTGAAGAAAGGAACTTTTACGTCTCTCCCTTAGTTAAGATGTGATCGCTTCTCTATTAATTTGTTATGTTGAATTTAATCTCTTATTGAGACTTGTTAATTTACCACTTGAATTACTCTTCTAATATCTCGTAGGCTGTGGAGGGTGGTATACTTCTGGATTTTATTTTGGTGGTTAGCTAAGCCGTTGTCGTTCAGTTAACTGCTTTTTGTCGATCGCGTCAATATCCCTAATTCAACTTAGGCCGCTTTAGTTTTCTAGCTTCTAACTGATGTAAGTATGTAACGATTGGATTGGTCATAATATGCACGCAATTTTGATTTAGGATCTTTATTTCGTTTTCCAGTTTAACTTGGCTTATTGGTGTATCAACCACATCTGCTGAACTAGACTAGTACTCATTCTCATCCTAGAAGCCACTTGAATTGAAGTACCCATTTAAACGTTCTGCTTGGGTGATGTTATTATGGAAAATTGTCTAAAGATGCCTCTTGGATGTGTTTTGATGCGAGTCATGTGCCATGTTCCCTCGAGGGTCTAATATCTTGAGGACTCTAATATTGCACCAACATTGGTTAAGTTATCAAATCTTGAAATGAAATTCTGAGAAGATTAATGTACATTTGTGGGGTTTATGCTTCATGTTGTGCAGCTTACATCATTGTGTCAGTTGCCACATGGTGTATAGATAAACTTCTGTTAGCAGGCTTCTTAAAGCCTTTCTTTTTCTTGTGTCCCCCTCTTTATGCAGATCAGCAGACCTGAAGATTGGAAACGAGCTCCTGATCCGAAGAAATATTTTGTACAGTTCTTTGGTACCGAAGAAATGTAAGCTATTGTTACTTTGAACTATTTGCAATTATCACCCTAAAAAGTGTAATATTTATCCAAATGTTTCTCTATTGCAGAGCTTTTGTAGCTCCAATCGATATTCAACCATTCACCAGCGAGTCAAAAAGCAAATTACTGGATAGATGTAAAGGAAAAACAGTCAAATACTTTTCCCAAGCCGTGAAGGAAATTTGTAGCATATTTGAAGATTCGCAGAATAAGAGTTCAGATTCTATAAAAGAAGATAATGATGGACAGAGTTTTCAGCCTGATACCAATTCTACAGAGATGGTAGATGATGGAATGACTGGTGATGGACCCAATGGCGAAACATCTTTTAATGATACTGCAAATCATGCCCCTGGATTAGAACGGTGCTCTCATATAAACAGGGAAATGGAATATGAGGATGTGAAGCCTAGTGTCTCACCTAATGTTAATGATTGTTCTCCATCTGCTGTTTCCACCAAAAGAAGAATTGAACTTTGCAATGATGAGGTAACTTCACCCAAGAAGGAGAGTACATCCACGTCTAGTCATAGTAAAAATCCAACATCTGGACTGAAGGTAGAAACAAATGGGCAGAAGTCGAATAGGATTGAAAGAGCTCCAAAGAAAAAACACGATGATGATGATGATGATGATGATGATGGAATAAACAAAATGAATAGTCCAGCAGGTGTCAGTTCCTCTGTTCAGACCAGTCATCTTGAATCCACTGTCACTGAGAACTCAATACGGAGAATTTCCTCGCATGGGATCAAGAATGAAGAAAACCCAGAATTTGGTGATAACATTAAAAAAACAAAAAAAGTATTTAAAGTCAAAACAAATCTTGGGGTGGCTAATAATATATCAAAGGATGTTGAAGGAGAACCTATAGAGCGAAACAACACTGAACTTACTGGAAGGAAAATCAAGTCTGAGCCTGGGGGAGGGAAAGATAATCTTGTTAATAATGGAGTTTTGCATCCTACAAAAAGGTCCAAGTGCACGGATGAAACCCCAAAGAAGTCTCAAACATACAGGAAAAACGACCTTTCTGGCAAAGGAGGCAATGAAGAAGTCAAAAAGTCAACACCTAGTTTGAAAATGAAAAACCGTTTGGCATCCAAGGGGCAGACAAATGGAGTTGATGGTGATGAAGATGTTCTACCACCTACAAAACGCCGTAAGCAGGTGGTGGAGTCCATGTCTGGTGCTGAAAACTCTACACCTAGAAAGGGGGAAAGTTCTGATGCTGCTAAACCTGTTTCGACTCAAGTTTCCTTGAAGAGGAGAGCTGTGCGCATCTTTGATGATGATGAAGATGAGCCAAAGACGCCTGTGCATGGAAGGTCAACTAAAGGAGTTGATGGAGTCTCACATATTCCAGTACCTGTTGATGAAGTTGCTGCAATGACTGAAGCTATTCAAGATCCTCCTATTGTCAAAAACTTAAAGCTTTTGTCACCTACTTCTCTGCAACATAATACAGGAATAGTTGAGGGGCAGTTCCGTCATACTCCTGAGAAAGCAGAATCTGAAAAGAAACCATCTGAAGAGGCTCTAAAGGTTTTGGTCTCTCCTGTCAAGTCGCCGATGGTAGAATCTCTAAAAGCAACCAAGTCCTTGGTCTCTCCAGTCAAGTCGCCCATGGTAGAATCTCTTAAAACAAGCAAGTCCGTGGTCTCTCCTGTCAAGTCGCCTATGGTAGACTCTCTTAAAAGAAGCAAGTCCTTGGCCTCTCCTATGAAATCGCCTATGGTAGAATCTCTGAAAGCAAACAAGTCCTTAGGCAAGGTTTCTGGAAATGTTCCTCAAAACAAGAAAGTTCAAGCAGGGCCTTTTAAGGCTTCAAGTGGGATTTCTGATCGTTCTCAGAATAATGCAGTAAATGAGAGAAGTAGGCCTGTTGTTTCCGGTGAGAAGCAGAAATCTAACCGAAAATCAACTTCACGGGTGACTGATTCTGCAGCTGTTTTGAGGAAACCTAATGATAGCAACTTGCTATCTAGCGAAAGGTGTGCTAGAAATACTGAATGTGGCTCTGTTATTATGATTATTATTATTATTATTATTATTATTATTATTATATTTTCTATGTGCTAAATGTTATTGTAACACAGGTTGGAATTTGGTGATTCAAGAAGTGCAGAATCAAGTAAGTCCATGAAGCATCTGATTGCAGTTGCCCAGGCAAAAAGGAAACAAGCTCAATCACAAAACCATGGGCACGATGGTCTTAATTATACACATGTTGCAACCACGGAAGCAAGTGTGAGGAGTCCTGGTTCTGTTTCTGGTGTTCAGCCCATCCCACCAGGGCCTGGAATTGTGGTTCAACCGGATGATCAGCCGGATTCTGCAGAGTTTGAGGAGACAAGGACAAGTTCAGGACATCGGGGGTCTCTTAGTGGTGGAACCGAGGCAGCTGTTGCCCGTGATGCTTTTGAAGGAATGATAGAAACACTATCAAGAACAAAAGAAAGCATTGGCCGTGCAACACGCCATGCAATTGACTGTGCAAAACATGGCATTGCCAATGAGGTTGTGGAACTTCTTACTCGCAAGTTGGAAAATGAATCCAGCTTTCATCGAAGAGTGGATCTCTTCTTTTTGGTGGATTCCATTACTCAGTGCTCACATTCACAGAAAGGTATATAAAAAGATCATCCTCTCGTATGTTTCTGTTTTTATCTGATTTTGTGCTCTTTGCTTGTGATGTTGCTTCAGGCATTGCTGGAGCCTCTTATATTCCTACTGTTCAAGCAGCATTGCCACGTCTTTTAGGAGCTGCTGCTCCACCAGGTGCCAGTGCTCGCGAGAATCGTCGTCAATGCCTTAAGGTGATTGTTTTCTTTCTTTCTTGCAGATTTCTACAAATTGGGTCGTGATTTTTTGTTTTTTCTCAACAGACATTGAGTTGATGTTTATTTTATAGGTTCTAAAATTGTGGCTTGAAAGGAAAATTTTACCTGATACTTTACTTCGAAGCTACATAGAGGACATTGGAGCTTCAAATGATGATGCTTCTGCTGGTTTCTTCTCCAAGCGTCCGTCTCGATCTGAACGGGCTGTGGATGATCCGATTAGGGAGATGGAGGGCATGCTTGTTGATGAATATGGGAGGTGTGAAAGAATTCTTTTAACTTTATCTTCAAGAGTTGAAGCATTTCAAGAAGTTTATATAAATTATCTGACTTTTTCAGCAATGCGACGTTTCAATTGCCTGGTTTTCTGTCGACGAATGTCTTTGAAGAGGACGACGACGATGATATTTTAAACTTTTCACATAAAGAAAGCACCGATAAATCAACACCAGTGGTAAGCCCGGGCACAGGGGAACTTGAAACATGTTCAGTAACCCCAAATGACAGACGCCACTGTATCTTGGAGGATGTGGATGGCGAACTTGAAATGGAAGATGTATCTGGACATCCGAAAGATGATAAATTCATGACAGGTGGTGGTTACAAGGCTGTTCAACAGGAGGAAGGTGGCTCAGACAGGACAATGGATGCAGCCTCAAATAATTCCAATGAGGTGTCCCCTTTTCGTGAGGGCTCCCCACCGCTGCCTCCTGATTCTCCCCCTCCCACTCCCCCCTTGCCTTCTTCGCCACCACCACCTCTGTCACCCATGGTGCCACCGCCTCCATCCTCCCCTTCGCCTCCATCACCACCCCCACCCCCGCCTCCTCCACCCCCACCTCCTTCACAAGCATATCCTCTTCCCCCACCACAAGCGCCGTTTCCTCAGCCATCGTTTGGGGCTCGTCTCGGAGCTCATGTTGATGCTGCTGTCCGAGGTGAAATGTTTCCCTTTGTGCCAGCTGTAGCCTCCAGTTCACGTGTAGAGTATGTACATGAAACATATACAAATCCTCAGGCTTCTCAATCAAACCAGCAGCTTCAGACTGCTAATGTAGCTTTGCCTCCAAGAGCGTTTCAACCTCCCATGTTGCCTCAGAATGCTGCTGGTCAATTTCAATATCCCAAGCCTGGAATGCTGCAGCATCCATACCCACCTCTTTATGGATTAACAAAACCTCCTGAAGCCCCGAGGAGATATGGTGCTGATGAACAATGGAGACCGCCTTCAAATGAGTTCAGCACTGATAATCAGCGTGGTGCATGGAGGATTTCACTATCCTCGGGTCCTCCTTTTGCTCAGGAAGGTATGTAACTTTGCTTTTTAACATCTTTGTGTAGCTAGTGCATAAATGAGGTTTACCTTTGCTGTGCTTTAGTTGATGTTCAGCGATGTGCTTTCAGTATATACTGCCCTCATTGTATTATGGATCTTGTGTGGGTAATGGTGACTAGATTTACACATTTTTCTAGAACATGTATGCCTCTGATATAGCATTAAGAAATTCCCATGATATCTGAATATGTATCTTCTAGTTTTTGAAATGGTGAATGGATCATAGTGGGCAACATAAGGCAGAGTTGGATCACTTAAGTGATGTATCTTTGTTCCATAATTATAATCTGAATGTATGACTCTATGAGTTGATTGGTAGAACCTGGCTGCTGTTGAAAGAATTTTGATAGTTAAGTTTGTGGCGCATAAAATAATATTTTTGGATCAAATCCGTAGGTAATGATAGAAAAGGTAAATTACAACAGCAAGGTAGGATGATCCTCAAATTTTATGGTGAAGAACATTCTGATGTCAAAGTTTGACTGCTGTCCCTACTATCTTCTTACAATTGCACTTGGAGACCCCTGCAAAATTCTGAAGGGTGCAAATTATACTTGCCACATACTGGGTGCAACAACTACAGGCTATGAGACTTGGTACATATGACCTTATGAATCTTGAGCTTTGATGACATGTGAATATCAAAATGATTGATGGAAATCAAAAAGGATATAAAAAGAAAGAGAAGAGTAGATGACAGCGATTGGTGTAGTCGCATAAAGTTTTATTCTGCTAACTTGCAAGAAGACATATACAAGTGGCAACTGAAGCCCTCAAGAATATAAGAGCTACCACCAATACTCTTTTCTTTGAATGAGCTGTTTCTATAATAAATGAGTTATAGCTGCTATGATCTTGCTAATGAGTTGAGGACTATAATAGACAAGCTTATAGGATCATTGAATTTTCTGTTGAACTTTAGTGATCTATGGGGATGCTAAGAGACCTGGGATACTTTATAGCTTTGTAACTCCAATAGTGTTTAGGCAAAGGCCAAAATTACCGGTATTATGTAGTTTCTTGGTGCATACACATGAGTATTGCAATTTGTGAGGTGGTGTTATGCAACTGTCAATCTTATAACGAATTAAAATCAAAAGTATGGTATGCACAATAAACATCTCGTAGGGGATAATGGTGCATTTCTGTTGGCATCTTATTTGTCAGCTAAGTCCACATAAAAGAAAACCATGATTACCGAACAAGTGTAGCTGGGAAACCAGGGGTAGTTTTGATTCCAACACTTACTTCTGTATGTAATTGTTGATTTTATCACACATGGAGTTAGGTGTCTATCGCTGTAATGCATATACAAATTGAATGTGTGTTCCCTGGTACTTCAGTTAAAAGAAGTTATCTTCGTTGTAAGTTGATTAGTCACTATTGCATATGAGAAGGCTTAGACTGACCACTTAGGTATTTAGCTTATTATTATTAGAGGAGAAAAAGGACACTGAGAAGTACAGAATAGGAATCCTAATCGCAGGACTTAAAAAGTCTGCACCTTGATGTTGTGGTTTTGTTTGTAAGATAAACCAGGCACTAGGTGTGTCATGTGTGCCCTCTGACTAGCACAGTGCTTTTAATCACTTTGATTTATCATTTTATCTTCTCTGAGAAAACTTCTTTTTTCTTTTACTTGTACTTGTATTGTTACGGAGTTTGATGTAGAATCTTATAAAGAAGGTAATAATTGGTGAGAAGAGTACAGAGCAGACTTTTTCTATAAGGTTCTAATCTGGATCTTATACCAATATAGTGAAGGGTAATGTATTGGATAAGAAAAATGAAAGTCAGAGATAACAGCCACCATTTTGAAGAAGAGGTCAGGATGATCAAAACGACAGACATAATAAATAAGCTTACCGTTACAATGGGGGATTCTAGAGTTTTACACCTGACATCAATGCATATAGAAAGGGGTATGCCTGATTTTAGAAGTATAAATCCGACTCATCTCCTAGTCAGTTGAGCAGGGATGAACCAATTCTATCAATTTGCATAAAGGAAAATATCCTTCTGGAAAGTGATTCCTTACTTGGGAAAGAGTTTTTAAAGCAAGAATGGAGATTGGTCAAAAAAACCCTTTCATTAATTTTGTTTGCGTGATTATTTGTAAATTCAAATCCTCAGAGAGAATTAGAGGGGATAAGTGACATGGAAGATGACCCTTCTATAAGGTCTTATGCTATTTCTGGGTAACACTTTGAGTATCTGAGAAATAATCAAATTACTACCAAACCTGCTAATGATCATCCTAATAACTATCAACATGTTTTCTTAGTACCTGATACTTTATTGATTCCAAGGCAACTTATAGGTTTTTGGAGCATTTGTTGCTGAGATAAAGATCTCTATAGGATACACATCCCACTTGTGAGTTGTGACCTGTTATTCTTGATGATCAAATAAATAGAATTTTACAGCTACGTTTCCTCTTATCTGCAATTCAAGTATCTTTGTTTTTGTCTTACCATCAGAAGTGCAAAAAACCCTTCATGTTTTAATATGAGTATCGATCTCCAGCCTTGCTACTCAGTTCAATAATCTTAGAAAAATGTTGTTCGAATTGTTAACTTCTACTCAGACGCCTTGATCTAGTTGAATTAGTGGACGGCTAAGAAAGAAAGAAAGCTGAGTTTTAAAGGGTTGTTTGATAGACTGCTTACCAAGCTCTTGTGAAACTTGGGTATGACCAATCAGAAAATCATTGTTGCTATGTTCATTTTCTATTTTTATTCATCAGTGGTGAAGAAGCTCTGTTATAGATGCTTCTTCTGTTTTTGTATGAACTCTACTAGCAAGAGTGATAAAAGTTATGGGTTTTATCCGCAAGTTGATGGGCTGAACATTTATTTATTTTGTTTGCATTATACCATGTCAATGCAGTTGCAATCTACAAAAGTAGAAGTTCATTCCACTTGAGACCTCCAAAATCACCTAATGAAAAGAAATGCTAATTCACATCATGAAGATTAAGCTTACATATTAGGCAACTATTAATGTAGAGTTGTAGTAGATGTTAGGGGTAGTTGAAAGTTTAAGTTGTTATTATTGAGTAATTGGTTTGGTGTGTGTCAGGCTATTTTCGAGCACCTATGGAGAGACCCCCAGGCCCAGCAAATAATGTTGGTTTTCAACCCACGGTTCCAGGTGGAGCTCCAATTCCAGGTGATTCAAGCAAGCAATCATATATTTATTCTTTATCTTATGGATGATGATGGTTGACTTGTGCTTAATATTATTATTAACTCCATTCAGGCCATAGTGGTTCCATGATGATGCCATGTCGGCCTGACATATCATCACTCAACTCTTGGAGGCCACCTTAAGATAGAGCTGCAGCTAGGACATGGATACATCATCGTACATGTAATGTAAGCTCCTTGCAATAACTAATAAACAACAAGAATGGTACTTGGAATACTTTGAAAGTTTAGTTATACCTTTTTTGGCTGCATTGTGTGTCCAGTTGTAGGTGGGTTGTCATGACATGACTCATAAAGATTGGAAGATATGGATGCCTTTTTTCTGTTTGATGGGAGGGAGTTGTGATTTGTGAAGGAAGGGCATTGCAGATTGTATATTCTTCTAGTGTTTTCTCATGACAAATGCTTCCCGAACGAGTGTAAGCCCGCATCATTCATTTCATACTACTACTTCATTCAACTAATGTAAACTAGAAGAAGATATACTCTACTTACTACTACTCACTACTATATAAGTCATTTATCTTTACAACTAAATGAGAGACTTATATTACTACATCCCTTGCCATCTCAGATCAAATACAAATTCACTATTCTTATGCTCTGCTTCTGCTTCTTAACTCCTTTCTTACTTGTTAATAACATTAGCCCCCAATGTGTATTTCAAATCTTTTTGTATTCTCTCTCTTTGACTTTTCCCACTTACTGATTGATGTTCATACATGGGTCATTGTCATTTCACCTGTGCACAAGGATTATGATGCTTTGTTTTGTAATCAAAGGCAAGTTATTATTTTTTTGTTTAATTAGCTAGTCTTTGGTATGACAGTAATGGAATGGCTCATTCCACTAAGATGAAATAAGTTCCTGATTCCTTCCATATTGTTATTTCTCATTCCTTAGGCAAGGTTTCATCCCATCATGGAATGGATTGAAAGTTATAATTGAACACTTATTTTTTTCTTTTTAATGAGGCATTTTTTCATGAAGTTCAAGATTTTTTTACCCCACTAAAACGTGACTAATTTTTTACATTGAAATCTTTTTTTGCTTTTTATGGTTTAGTTTAAGTTGTATATTTATACAAAAATAATATACAGTATAGTGTTATTTTCTATTTATGTAGGAATGGGATGGAAGTATTCCTTGTGAAATGTGATTCTTTTCTTGTGGGCTAATTTTCATTCCATGGGCAAGCTCTGTTTTTTTTTTAAATTCCTTGAGGGAATATAATGATATATTATAAATTACTTTTCTATTTATGTAATCTTCAATAACAATGATGCTTATGAAATTTGTCAAAGCTTAAGACTTCAGTTAAATCAAAATTTTTTGTTATTTCCAAAAGTAACAAATAATGTTTTTCTTATTAAAATTCTATTTTATGATTTCATGGTATTTAATTCTATTTAAGTTTTCATTTTTGCATACAGTTATTTCAAAGGGATAAATTGATTATTTGAAATACATATGGTATATATTTTAATCTACACGAAAATTTTATATATGTTAACTTTTTATTTGATTTTAGAATCTTTATTTTTATCATCAGTTTATCAAGTTAAGTCATTTTGTTTTTTAATGGCACGTAATAAACGTGTTTTGAATGACCCATTCCATTACTTTTGTTCATTAGATTGATTTGTTTTTACTTTCTATCATAAAGTGGGATTCTTTTAGGTGTTTCTTCTAATTACTGATGGAGGACCATTCTGCACTGTTATATTTTTCAGTTGCTTTGCTTATTTTTTCACACATACACATACACACCTAGATGTATCTATATGTATGTAGATGTATACATGTCTTTATATACATATGTATACACAAACATATATACATAGACACAAATATATTTGTATACACATTAGTCTGTGTGTGCATAAGACTTTTGATTATACACACACATCAACGCAAGCATCCACCCCCCTCACCCACCAATGTATGTGTGTGTGTGTGTGTTTAGGTAGGTACACGTGTTATAACACTTGACATATACGCTTCCCCAGGTGGAAATGGGCACATAAACGGATTGTGAATGTGGTTCCAAATTCCAAACTGATTTGTTTTTGTTTTTGTTTTTTTATAATTATTCTAACATCAAATTTTAGTCACTCCTCCACTGTAGTTTTTGTTTAGTATGGTAATTTATTGTTAACTTGTGTCTGGTATTCTCTGTCATATAACAAGGTTTAAATTTAGCCCATTCTTAATCATGTTTGGTACAAATACTCCCCACCCCCTTCTAGGGGCGAACTTGTTTCCGGAACTGAATCGGACCAAAAAATCAAAAACCTGACCAAATTACATATATTCGGCTCCATCTTTTCTTTTGTGCCTACTTGGGACAAGGGGCAACAAATTCAAGACCGATCTGTTTTCCAAAACATAAAACAAGTAAGATCTTGTTACCTGATTTTAACCCACTTCATTCAATAATATTTCAAATATTATTTTTAATGGTTACTTTACTTTTAATAATAATATAAAAATCGTTCTAGCAGTTATATAATATTTCCATCATGTTTTATTTTAATAATAATTACATACGCTAACGTTTATGTGAACGCTAATTTCAAGTTCCAGATATCTATTATCTCATCTCAGTTTTTAATATATTTGTTCTTTAAAAATCAATGTCACAAAATATTTGTTTTGAAATATGTCGTATTGAGTAAAAATATTATAAAGCATTTCTCTTATACATATGGTTAATCATTTACTCTTGAAATTATATATGTACGTGAAAAGGTTTGTGATGTATATATTCTTATTTAATAAAGCTAATGAAAAAATATTTGTGGGTTTGACTAAAGTCAAAAAAAAATTAACTACCTCACGTAAAGGAAAGAAGAGAAAAAACGAAATTGAAACAGAAAAACCTCAACAGTTTTTTGAGAGAAAAACAAGGTGTGATATTGTACATTTGGATGGCTATGAAACCAACTCTTTATGTAGTTTGAGGTTTTTAAAGCACCCATCGGCCTCTTGTCTTGATAATAAAAAATATAAATACTCACTCAACCCGTTCTTACGTACACCCAATAAAATATAATTAATCACATCAACAGTTGAACAAAAGTTAATACGGCAGGCAGATTTTTTTGTATTTTATTTTTCAAATTATGAGCATCTAAAAGCAAGGTAACTTAACTACCAGACGCAGATATTGTTGTAGGCATCGAGTGTCCGTTATTTCGTTGTTTATACTTTATTTATTTTGAACACAAATCATAACCTGAAAATTAATTATGTAACCCAATGCTGCAACAAAAATCACATACAATCAATACAAGTAAAAAAAAAAAGGCTTCTGACAAAAATGAATTACACAAAAGGTCAGTGTAGTAGATTCTTACACACGAATCAACATTCTTTCTCTTTTTACCCATGATACCAATTTCTTTATCCATAATAATAATGCACAATATACTTACAACTGCTTGCCTAGAATAGCAACCTACTTACATATCTTTACCAATGTAAGCAAATGAAGCACATTTTCCATGCTGGTATCAAAATGCAGGTACGTTGCTATTATGGGCAAAAGTTATAATTAGTATGTCGCTACTCTGGGGTAACAAATAAAGTATATTGCTGTTCTCACTAAAGAAATAAGAGTATGTTGTGCAACTGCTATAATGGGGGAAAAACATATAAATAGGTTGCTATAATACGTAAAATGAAGTACGTAGGCAAAATTGGTATCGAGAGTAAAGTATGTTGCAAGTAGCCCAAAATAAAACCATAGCAGTTAAAATTATTAATGCTTCTGTATGCTATAAAAAGAAATCCCAAACTGTCATCACATGAGCAACTTCTGTGTTTACATTACTACTTACTCGTTATCTTCCATTTTCTGTTTTACTAATTTGGTTGGTAGAGGATTTCAGCCTCTTATTTTATAACTTAATCACTAAAAAAATCTCCCTTATAGTCTCTAAATTGTTGTCAGAGTACTTACTTTTACTCTTTATACATTCACCAGTATATGTGTATCTTATACTGGCTAAAATTTAAAAAATTTGGAGTAACAAAAGTGTTAAAAGAAATAAACATATCTCAAGCCACATGTTTCTTTCTCTTTTTTGGTTTCTTCTGTTGAGGATTATGATGATGATCCAATTGAAGCTTTCTTGAGATAGACAACTTTTATGACCAGTCAGTCTTTGCAGGTGTTGAAAAATGATGACCAGAATTTGACAAAGATGCTGCAGTTGACCTTTCCTACATTCTTGATATTATCTTTTGGGACTTCACTTAACACCAACAAATGCAACCCATCTTGTAATCTTACCAAATGTCAAGTGTGACAGAATAAGGAAATATCATCTGGACATTGAAGCTGTTATGTTATTACTATTGGTACACTAGCAAAAAATGAAACATATTACTCCTATCCTATGCTTCAAGCCTTAAAACATATGAAATCTCGGGTTATGAATGCATAATACCAATTGCTTGAATCTGATAAAAAAAACATGGCTTTTGGTTCTAGTGCTGCAAGGCTGACAACATCATACAAGACTTTCCTGACAATATCAAAATATTGAAATAAGGAGAAGCAATAGCTAATAACCAACATAATGGGTCACCAGATGAAGAACCTTCAAAAGTGCCCAATTGCCCAATAATCTGCAATGCCAACCAACAATGAATGAACAGTTACACAAGTTTCAGTGACTTAAAAAACGACCAATGACAGGAGAAATGATGTTTAGGCCACTGTAATGAAGGGTGACAATGTGACATGACATCTACGTCTTACATGATCTTTAGGCCACAACTTAGTAGAATCTACAAAATGATTGTAAACTCCATATTAAATATCATGAAAACTTATCAAGTACAAATATAACATCACCTGTGCAATCAATCTAAATTGGTGAAAAAGGTCTGGAAAAAAGAAATATTATCAGCAGAGAGTAAACAAATGAACAGAAGCTCAATATCACACAAACTATCACGTGTTGGTTTAGATATTCTCATTTTTGTCAGACAACTATAGCTATGAACTTATGATTATAACTAAAACTACATTACACGTTGATAGAAATAGTAAACCTGAAAATTATGCAGTGCTAATGTATATTAAAACATTTTAGGAGATTTCCAAACTGAATTTTAGTGGATAGTATTATCATATGTGCAGAGTGCTTCTTCTTATATGATAAGGTTGAAGGGCATAAGCAATCCAGATTAAATACATGTTGGGCCGAATGACAAATTATCAAACAAGACCACATATTTACAGCACGCAGACAAAGAAAAAAAGAAGTGAATGTAGTAGCACTAAATGATCAAATGAAGATCCTGCATATGCTATCACCACAATTATGAGCAAGAATGTATATCAAAACTAAAAATTCAGATAGAATTAACACTGTTTTCACCAAATTAAAACAACCTTTTGAAGTATTCATAAGCAATATTAAATGATTCAAATCCCCGACTTTAATACTTTACACTACTTACAGAAGACGACACACAAAAACCCACAGAAGTATTTATAGCAGAAGAAGAAGGAAAAGATTAAGATATACCTGCAACTGCAAGTGCAAGCGGTGATGATGATCGAGGTGGATGGGCAACAACTGAGCCTACCTGAGATTTGGGGATGGCAGAGCTGCACATTTGGACTGTGTTAGGTTTCTTTTCCCGGACCGGGTCGGAGGTTTACGCGCGGATTTTCTTTTCTCAATCGGACTTGCCTACCAGCTTTTATGGATCGAAATTTTAATACTATAGCATTAAAAATGATAGTTTTTATAAAAGTTTTTCTGGGAAGCTTTTAAAAAGCTTTTTACAGTTTTACTATTATTATAGACAAATTTTATTTTTGAGAACTCAATAATCTCTTAACATTTTGCAAAAATGGTCCTTATGGTTGACAAATTTATGTGGTTTTGGTCCAAATTTTTTTAATGGTACATCAATGGTCTAAAATTAGATATTTTTATTGGTTTTGGTCTCTATACACTTAAAAAAACGATTATACCCTTATAATTTGTGTTTTTCATTTTCTTTAATTGCTAAATACATAATCTAATATTATTTATATTTCTTTTTTCAAAAACAAAAAAAACTCAATTTACTCATTTTCCTTTCCTCATCTATAACCTTCATCAGCAAACCCCCCAAAATAATCAACGTCGTGTGCACAAGCCTTCCACTGTCGACAATGTGCTACATCGCCTCTCTCATCCCCCATCAACCCATCGGCACATTCTCTTCCTTACTTTGTCGATGAGTGCATAGATACCATCCCTAACATTCGGTCCGCTTCCCACCCCGATCTAAAATCAACGACGAAGGTTAATGGTGGTGGATTTGAAATTGTGAAGCAAAATCGATTCACCATCATCTTATTCGATTCATCATCTGCAAGTATTGATCACATCACAAATGATGTTTTAGGAACACCGACGGTGCACTGAAAATGGAGATCAGTGACGATCTGGTGATGATTTTCTAAAGTTGTTGTCGATAGTGTTATGGTATCACAATTAATGGTGGTCCTACAATCTAAGGTTCTTAAACGGGATTAGAGAAGCTAAAGGAAGGGGATAAGGTTGAGTTCACAATTGATGAGGTTACAAAAGTGTATATAAATTTGTAGAACTGAAAGCTTGAATTTGGATTTGCAAATTTGGTTGTGAAATTTATAGTTGAGTTCTCGTTGTTCTTTTCTGATGAACAAAAGGAAGATGGGTTCTTCTTGTTATTCTAAGCCTACATTCCTTAACAAAAGTTGTGTAGCTCCATGTTTTTTCAATACAAGTTGGAATTGTAGATATACACACATCACTCTTTTTCAGGTTCGTCAGATTTTTTTTGGTAATGCAGATTCAACAGACGGTGATAAATAAGCAAGAGGCGGTATTAGTTGGACTTCTCGTTGTAGTCGGAGCATTACCACATTTCTTGCCGGAGTTTAAGGTTTTTCGAACACACCACATAATAGAACAGGGAATATATATATATATATATATATATATATATATATATATATATATATATATATATATATATATATATATATATACCTCTCTAATAAAATAATCCTATTTATGCCACATGGCATCTTTCTACACCATGTTTATGCCACGTGTCATTTTTATATGCATCTTATTTTTTAATTCCCGCTCACCCAAATGAAATTGTATCGGATATAACTTTCCATGTTCAATCCTAAATATCAGCAATTTGATTAGTAATATTAAGTAAATTTCAATTTTGAATTCTACCTTCTTATTTGAATACCTACAAATAAGAAATCAATTCAGTGTTTTTATTGTAATTTGATAACTACCTTGGTAATATATACAGTTTGTTTGACGTATTGAATTCAATCCTAATTATCCCGTGTCTCTTTCACTCCACTGGACATCGACAGTGCTGGAAACATGTGGGTTTGATTTTGTGTTCACCCATCGTTGATTTTATCTCCCATCAACGTATTATCTACAACCACCACTACTCACTCTGTTCTTCATCCTTTACCAATTTGTAAGATTGTTTTCAATTTGTACTTATCTTTTTTAAAGCTTCAACCTTAACCAAAAAATATGTGTTCATGAAATCGAATAAGTTGGTTTAATAGATTTCAAAGTGCACTACAACTGTTCGATAAAATGCCTACATGAATTTAGAGTGTAGTTCTATTTCGGGTTTGCTCTATATTGGTTCTACAAGTTTCCTAGAGATAATCATATTTTTCCGGGAGTTACATGCTTGAAATTTATACTTAGATTCTTTTTTGAATTAATTTGTGTTGGATATATGTAGTTGTTCTTGAAATATTTATGTATTTTTGCCCAGGAGGATGAAAAGTGGATCAACAAACATCATCCAAAGATCATCTAAAGACCATCTTCTTTGTTTTGTTGTCTTGAAAGGTAGATTCTTTAGATGATTTTTTTTTGTGTATCCTCTTGCTCGGATAATTAAGTAGAAGCAAGAAGATCGACTACTTCTGCATCATAGGGCTTTTTGAAAATGCTACATCTAATATTTATTACCATAAGTTACATGTACGCCAACTGTTTGCTAAAATTCTTCAATGAAATATATGTTTCTGCTGGAACATATTACATATGCATCTGATCATTAATTTCTATGTCCAAGTGGAAAGTAGTTTTGTGTGTCATTGATTTCTATGTCCAAGTGGAAACATATTTTGATAAGAGAAGTCAGTGAAAAAATTCTAAAAAGCTTATGCTACTTTGAAGCTATATGGACTAAAAACAATGAATCAATTTTGCACCTTATGCATTAACAAAAAACTTGTGAGGAAACAAACTGATATGAACAAGCAACTTTATATGTAGTTGACTTCTTATGTGGCTCAACTATAAATATGTTTGAAATTTCACTGGAAGGTGTAGTTGTATGTTACCCATTATAACCGTTGACATTTTGTTGTCATAGTACGAGACTCAATCAATATTATAGTTGCTTATAATTTTGGTCTTAATCCTCCAATTTTGCTTCAACTTTGTAGTAATTCAACAAAATAATAATTACAACATATAACAAAAAAAATATGTTGCTCAAATGTATTTAACTAATGACATCATGTATATGTCATGTGTATGCCACATGATTGTAGACATGAAAAACGTGTAATTATTGCGAACAATGGTGTAAATTAAAACATAAAAAGAGTGGACTACGAACATGAATCAAAATGGAATGTAATTGTTTTCATGCCACTTATGCATTAATATGGATATTTTTCATTTTCTTTTTCTGAAACTAAAATAGTCCATACCTGCAATAATTTTGTTTACATAAGGACAATTCATGTAAAATTTCATATTGTTTTTTCCATTCTATTATACATACTATCACATTATAGCACCATTATACCATCAGTTTTTGATATTTTGCACCACTCTTATATTTGCATTATACCACATTATAGCACAATTTTTGTATTTTATTATGAAGGTAACTTTTTGTGTTTTGTTGGTTTCTACATATGTTCTTTGTCAGTTTGGTGTTAACATATGTGTTTTAAATGTATTTAGGTAGGGACTGTAGTTGTAATCATAGTCCAACCAAGGTCCAACATTTGGTCATGTTTAAACATTGTTGTATTTTTTTTTTGAGTATATATATATATATATATATATATATATATATATATATATATATATATATATATATATATATATATATATATATATATATATATAATTGCCTTATTTTGTTCTTTGAAAATATTTATTTGTGATAGGTGGCCTTTTGTGTAAAACTTGAATCTTAATTAACTTTATATGTAGCAATTTTTGTTACTTATCACATATGGGACCAGATGAATCATTAATTGGTATATGTTCTAATTATATCACAAAAGTTCATGGTTATTTTTCGATAATTTCATTTGGTATATTTATATTACTCAATCAAAAAGTTTCAAATTACGTTTCCATGACGGTGGTATTTACAATATTAATTTTTTATACAATTTGAAAAATAAAACTTCCAAGGTTGTATACAAGAAAGTGTTTTAAAATATATGTTAAAGGATTTTCTTACTTTAGTTATCAAATTAATTCAACTTTACTTCAATTTGAAATACATTGTTTTTAATTTTGTTGACATTTAATATTATTTTTTCGTCTATATAATAAATTTTTTGAACATACCAACCGTGGTTTCCACGAGTTATAACCTACTATATATATATATATATATATATCAGTGTTGCAGAAATCGGCCTTGGCGGATGATTAATTGGTGATTAATCGCTTGGAAGCCTCGAACCGATTACGATTAGGGTGCTTGGCGGAAATTGGTCAAAATCGGTCAAACTCGGGTTTGGCGGTCCTTGGCAGCCTTGGCGGTCCTCGGCGGGAAATATTTAAAAAATTCAAAGAAATATAATTTTTAAATATTACACCAAAATTTTAAAATTTAAAATTTTTAAGCTTTCAAATATTAAAATATTATACTAAAATTTTTAAAATTTCAAAATTTAAAATTTTCAAATACTTAATTTTTTAGGAAATACTAATTTTTTAAAAATAATTTTATAATAATTTAGGGTCTCCGATTAATCTCCGATTAATCCCGCCGAGTCTGTGTAACACCCCGAGTTCAGAAGAGCAAAGTTCAGGGTGCTTAGTGTAAATATGGAAGACCGACTCAGCGAGTCAATGGGTAGACTCGGCGAGTTGGTGCTGGGTGGAGAGAACCCTAATTTTCGGGGTTGTGCCCTATATAAAGGACATTATAACCCACCCTTAGCCTCTTTGTTACCTTCCGATAACCAGAAAACCCTAAAATCGTGTATAACCTCCGTTGATGAAGAATTAGAGCTTGGGAAGAGAAATTGAGAAGAAGAAGGTTGAAGATTAAGAGGCTAGCATCTGGATATCATTGTAGATCAGGGATCTACTCCTCCTTTGGATCATTTCTGAGGTAACAATATGTTACCTTGAGTTTCCTTCTTCTAGATTCATTCTTGGTTGCTATTTTGGGGATTATGGCTTGAGTGGAATCAATATCGAGTCTAGAAGCTAGATCTAAAGTTGAAACTTCAGATCCAAGCTTGTAATGATCCTATTTGTTGTAAAGGTGCTGTCCTAGAGTGGTTGATGAAGTCCCTTTGCCTTAAGCCTTAGTCCTAGAGTATTTTGGGCTTATTTCCCCATGGTTTCACGTAAAGTTTGCACCTTTACGTGTGGGGAAGGTTGTAGGAGAGTAGATCTGTGGTTGGGAGTCCCTGCATGGCTTAGAAAGCCACTGTATGGATTAAGAACTAGAGGTACTCGGCGAGTCACATGGGTGTACTCGGTGAGTTGGATGAAGAAAGGCAGGAACTCGACGAGTTGGAAGAACAACTCGACGAGTCTGTCCTTGGACTCGGCGAGTCTAGTCGCGAAGTCTTAACCTTTTTGGTTGAGCTGTGAATCGGTGAGTCGAGGGACGACTAGGTGAGTTGAGCAGGAAGTGAGTCAGAGTTCGTGGGACTCGGCGAGTCTTGGGGCGACTCAGCGAGTTGGGTCGCGATATGAGAGTTTTCAGAGCATAAGGACTCGACGAGTCGAGTCAGTCAGGTAGGTTGACTTTGATTGAAGACTTTGACTTTGACCAAGAGTTGACCAGTTGACTTCCAAGGGTATTTTGGTAATTATTGGTATTTATTGAGTTCAATCATTTGGTATTGATCAGTGGTGGAGTTCGTGTCGGAGGTTGGAGCAGCGTTATCTTATCTTTTAAGTCATCAGTTGCGAGGTGAGTTATCCTCACTATATCGACAGGGTCTAAGGCACCAAGGTCGGCCCTTTATCGGATTGTAATCCGGGTATTGTTGTTATGTTATTGCTTTGCTATGTTTGTATCCTGGTAGTTAGGATGGTATATGTTAGAGACCTGGTTAAGGTCGGTATCTTGGTACATAGGATGACGATATATTAGTGACCGGTTAGGTCGGTATCCTGTTTAGAGTATGCTATGTATGTGATCTGCTAGATCGGTTGATTGATGATTAATTGTTATATGGTTATATGTTTATGTACACATGGTTGGTTGACTGGGGTTGGGTTGAGGCGGGTCCTGCTTTGTGCTGTAGGCCAACATACCCAGGGCGTACCGGATATTCCGAAGGCCCAACGAGCAGTCCAGATAGGTTGTAGGCCCCACGAGGGCAGACCAGACGTGCTGAGGCTCGGAGCGTGGACCAGGCCGAATGAAGGCCCGGTGCGGGCGGACCAGTCATACTGTAGACTCAGAGAGTGGACCAGGTGGATTGAAGGCCTTGTGTGGGAGGATCAATCACACTGTAGACTCGATGTATATGGATAGAATCGGAGGGTGGACCAGGTGGACTGATGGCCCGGTGCGGCGGACCAGTCACACAGTAGACCCGAAGTGCATGGTTGTTCTTTTCTGTATGATATGTTATGTGTATGGTATATGTGGTTGGTATTTTGGGGGTATCTCACTAAGATTTCGGGCTTACAGTTGTGGTTTAATGTTTTCAAGTACTTCAGGAGACCGTGGCAAGGCGAATGCGTGATCGTACCGCTTCTCATGTTCTTGTTTTAGGATATGGTTCTGCGAATACTCTGATAATAAATGTATTGAAAACCTTTTTGTAAGAACTTAATGAAATTGGGTTGTTTTTGAAAAGTTTAAATTGGCTTGAATTTTTAGAGTGTTACAAGTTGGTATCAGAGCCTTGGTTTGAGTGAATTAGAGGAACATTCGTGTGAATCCAGTAAGTTACCACAAAATTACCATACAAGTTATTTGTTTATGTGATATGATAGAACAGCATGCTAGTACTAGGCTAGGGATCTTCAGGAATTGCATGATAGAGTTGCCTGATTTATGATGCCTGCTAGCCTAGAGTTTCTTTCTGTATGAGATTTCCAGTGTTCCTTTAGGAGTGAGGGTTGAGTGCTTGTTATGTCAGTTCTTCACTAGGGTGTTGTGGTGATACTTGATATAAATATGGGTAGATGTGGAAGGTAGTATGGGCCCGTACTACTGAAAGCACATGACCCATACGCGTATCAAGGAAGTCATAACCCCTAGGGCTGGGTTGAGAGTCGGTTCTCGGGTTAGTGAGAAGTATCTGATGTTTTGCGGTATTTTCAGTATGGTGGTTACGAGGCATGCTGGGAGCGGATCCGGATAAGGATCGGGAGCAGGAGAGAGCGGTCAGGGTGGGTCAGCACCCACCCGAGGTTATCAGTCAGATGAGCACAGACGAGTTGAATGCTAGGATTCGTGAGATCCTGCATGATGAGGTTGCTGCTATGTTCCGAGCTGAGTTGTCGGAACTGTTTGGGTCGATCAAGACCGCCATGGTCGAGTATTTTGATGAGCGCTATGCAACTCTTACAAAGACGGCTGCCACGGCAGCTATAGCGGCTGTACCAGCGGCAGGGGGAGGAGCCGGTAGAGGTTTTCAGTATCGGGACTTCGATAATACGAAGCCCCCTACCTTCGATGGAGTTCAGGACCCGATTGTTGCTATGAGATGGTTGTCAGATGTGGAGGGGTGTTTCTTCACGTGTTCATGCCCTGCTGATTAGAGAGTGAGGTGTGCTCTGAACCTGTTGAGGCTCGGGGCGAAGGATTGGTGGAGATTGACCACGGGGTCATATTCGGATGCCTAGAAGGCTGCGGTTTTGTGAGATCAGTTCTGGGAGATGTTCAGTACCCGCTATGTTCCATGGGTTGAAAGAGAGAGGTTGGTTCAGGAGTTGAAGCAGGATACAGAGTCAGTGACGGAGATCACCGGGATGTTTACTGAGAAGACGATGTTTTGCCCTGAGTTTGCTTCTGAGCAGGCCTAGATGTCCCGATATCTGAGTATGCTGAAGAGTGATATCAGGCAGTTTGTGTCTACGCAGAGGTGCGAGACATTGTTGGAGTTGCAGGAAGCCGCTAGGCGGCGGGAGTTGGAGATCGAGTTACAGTTGAGAGAGCAGAGGCAGGCCCCAGCACAGTCGCATCCGGCGCCAAAACGGTCCAAGACCGTTGATACTAGGTTGGGAGATCAGAGCAGCCGCACTTGAGGAAAGTGCAGGAAGGGTCACACTGGAGTTTGTAGGTCCGGTGGTGCGTGCCGCAAGTGCGGGAGAGAGGGGCATTACGCAAGGGATTGCCATCAGACAACCCCAGTCTACGATATGAGGATTTGCTATCAATGTCATCAGGTTGGTCACTTGAGGGCCAACTGTCCACAGCTTACTGCAGGACCGGTGCAGGCTCCAACACCGGCTACTTTGAGGATTACGGGTGGAGGTCAGGGTGGAGTAGAGCTCCCGAGGGCTCAGGGGCGTACTTTTCAACTTATAGCAGAGGAGGTCAGGGCAGAGCCGGATACAACTGTAACACCCACAAAAAAATTCAATCCAATTTAAACTTTTCAAAGACCACCCGATTTCATTAAGTTATCACAAAAAGGTTTTCAATACATTTATTATCAGAGTATTCCCAGAACCATATCATAAAACAAGAACATGAGGAGTGGTATGATCACGCCTTCGCCTTGTCATGGTCTCCTGAAGTACCTGAAACATTTAAACCACAACTGTAAGCCCGAAAGCTTAGTGAGATACCCCCAAAATAACGATACACATACAGACCACATAGCAATACCAACATTAGCATATCATATCAATCAAAATAGAAAAAACATGTACTAGGTTCACCACTTTACAAGCTGGACTACCCCTGGGCCCTTAGTACGAGTCTGGAATGCCTACCGGGCCCTCAGCTGGTATCTGGAATGCCATCGAGCCCTCAGTACAAGTCTGGAATGCCTACCGGGTCCTCAGCTCGTATCTGGAATGCTCCCGAGTCCTCAGCATGAGTCTGGAATGCCTACCGGGCCCTCAGCTCATATCTGGAATACTCCCGAGTCCTCAGTATGAGTTTGGAATGCCTATCGGGCCCTCAGCTCATATCTGGAATACTCTAGGGTTTGTTGGCTATCGCACGGAGCAGTACAACCTCAACCCATCCCACATAACATGTCGACATGTAACAGATAAATGCACATACAAGTAATCAATCAGTATCACAGGCAGTCCTACAGATCTACCCGACTAGCATATCAACTGCATACATTACTAACTCAACTCAACATATCAACAACTACTAGGTTATCAAATCCAATGGGCCGACCTTGGTGCCTTAGACCCCTTAGTATAGTGAGGATAACTCACCTCGTAGCTGCTGACTGAAGAGATAAGATCACGCTGCTGCAACCTCCGACACGAACTCCACCACTGTTAATACCCAAAAGACTGAATTCAATAAATACCAATAATTACCAAATTACCCCTGCAAGTCAACTAGTCAACTATTGGTCAAAGTCAAAGTCCTCAGTCAAAGTCAAACTTCCTGATTGACCCTACTCGCTGAGTCAGCCCGCTGACTCGCCGAGTTCCTCAACTCTTATAAAATCCCATCTCAACTCACTGAGTCATCCCTTGACTCACCAATTCTCAGCTTAACCAGAAAAGGCTAGGACCTCAGACTCGCCGAGTCCAAGAACAGACTCGCCGAGTCCAAGGCTATCTTCAACCAACTCGCCGAGTTGTTCTTCCAACTCGCCGAGTTTCTTCCTGCCTTCATGCAAACCCATGTGACTCGCCGAGTACCACTAGCTCATAACCCATATAGAGGCTTTCCAAGCCATGCAGGGGTTCCAATCCATAGATCTACTCTTCCACAAGCTACTCCTCACGTAAAGTTGCAAACTTTACGTGAATCTAAAGAAATCTAAGCATAATATACTCTAGGGCTAGGGTTTGGGACAAAATAATTTCACCGACTCTTGAGCATAGACTTTATGGCTTTCTGGATCATTAACAACCTAGATCTGAGGTTGCAACCTCAGATCTTACACCAAACTTGAGATGGACCTCATTCCCACCACAAAACCCCACAATTGATTGATCTAGATGCACAAAAGCTCAAACAGCCAATTATTACCTCAAATGAAAACTCCAACTGAAGAATAAGCTAAATCTCTGCAAAGCTCCTTGCTCCAACCTTCTTGTTCTTCACTTCCCTTCCAAGATTTCTCCTCCAAGGCTCTAAATGCTCTCCAACTCTCTCACAACCAAAAGCTAGGGTTTCTGGACTTCAAGGGAGAGTATAGAGGCTGGGGAGAGGGTATTATGTTCTTTATATAGGGCTCAACCCCCGGAATTAGGGTTTTCTCCACACAGCACCAACTCGCCGAGTCCACCCATGCGACTCGCCGAGTTGGTCACTTAACACGCGACCTGAAATGCGCCTCAACTTGCCGAGTCTATTCATCAACTCGCCGAGTTGACCCTCTTATTTACACTTTTAGTCCTTCGACTTTACCTCTGAGTTTCCGGGATGTTACAACAGCTGCGGGTATGTTTCCTTTTTGATATCTTGTCATCAATTGTGGAAGGTGGCATCTGTGCGAAAAGAGGGGCGACGTGGCTGATCCAAGGCCTTGCATCCGAACGCTGGGCGTTCTCCTTCGGATAAGTCTCGGATTTTACATTTAAAAACTTCAAATATTCATATCTTTTGCATACGAGATCCATTTTTGACGTTCTTTAAATACACGTGTAGGTGAAATTATGCTCTACAACTTTCGTTTAGACTCCGTCGGCTAATTTTGACTTTATTTTTTTATTATTATATTTTTAACAGGTCGGGACAGGAAAAGTACGTTAAAAATTCATAACTTGCTCATTCGACGTCCGTTTTAGTCTGTCTTTTTACCGTTGTACTAGTATTGACGAGACATTCGATTCTCATTTAGGTTGCGTCGGCTAAAAATCACTCGATCTTTATTTCAAATTTTTAGTTGTCTACTGCTATACCGAAACTTAGAAAAATCATAACTCCTCATATGAAGTCAGATTTTAACGTTCCTTTTATGAAAGTTCTCGGTTTAACGAACAATACAACTTTCATTTAGATCATAAAGGCTAAAAAGTAGTTTATCGAAAACTCACTTTTTACGTTATACGCCATTGTGCCGGTTCTGTCGCGAAACTTTAAGGAGTTATAACTTGTTCGTTATAACTCGGATTTCGATGAGGTTTTCGCCTAAATGTTTCTAATGAGATTATTTACAATTTTCAATAATAAAAGTCTACTTATTTCAAATTTTATATTTTCGTTAAATTTCAATATTTGACATTTGATTGGAATCTCATAAGATTTCTAATATTTTCCGAATGATTCTAAACATAGTTTTACTTCATCTCTAGTAAAAACCATATATTAGAACTCAATGCTCATAATCATAAAATATTTCATAATATTATTTACTTTTAAATTACAAAACACGATAACTGAACGTGTATGTTCCACTAGAGAAACACGAAATACCTTTAGTAAACATGAACCAAATAAGAAAAAACATAAAAAATCCCAAACTTGATCTGTCTTCATAAAGGAAGAAAAAAAAAGATCTATCACTTATTTATGTAGATCGAGGGGGAAAAGATGATCATGAGATGTTGTATTCTACAGCGGTGGTGATGGCAGTGTGTATATTTCTCACACATATTTCCTATTTATGTAGTAGAGAGAGAGAGAGAGATAGATGGAGAGAGAGAGAGAGAGATGGACAAAGAATTGGTGCTTGGTGGTTAGGGTTCCTTACATATATGTATAATAAGAAATAGAAGGAGGTCCGTTGGAGGAGGGAAAGGCGACACCGGTGGATGGTGGTGATAGTTGAAGGGGGTGGTGAGATGAAGATGGTGACTGACTTAGACCTGTCGTCCCTATGATCAATATAGAGATGGATTTTGAATGGAGTCGAAGGGTCTCCTCAAAATTGGCTTCTTCTCTCTTGTACACTGCTCATAAGTGGGTAGATGTTGGTGAGAGGTTTAGATGTGTAAAAATCATAAACATAACCACAAGAGAAGTGATTGAGAAAAGCAGAGGCGTTTAGCAGGGATGGTGATGTATGTTCCTTAATTTAAAGAGATAAGGTGCCAAATTTGGGTAATTAGAACAATCTGCAGATCGAAGGAATTTAAGAAGATGCGGCCGAGATAATTGGGATTCAAGTTTGAATCTAACTAAAACTCCTCAAATTATGGTATGAATCGGTGAAGTAATACTCTAATTCTTATCTTTGAATTTTTCACTTGACTGGATAAGTTTAACATTTCTTATGATACATAAAATTGTTGTATATGATGTTTTAGGAGTTGTACATCTTAAAATTCAGCATTTGAGGCTAAATGTTTATTAAAGTATAAAGATATACACTAGATTAAAACCCATGTGATACTCGGATTGACAAATTAAAATAGCAAAACTAATACATAATAAGTGGTTTGCAATAAAAAAGCAACGATATTCAAATCTATTTGGATGACATGCTATAAATGATAATTTTTCAAAATACAATGTTGCAATAGGAAGAAATAAAAGAATACATTGCCATTTCTTGTCAATTATACAATGTCTTAATGAGGAAAAAAAATTATGATTCAATTTGAGTCTTAAGGAAGCCATGACTGAATAACTTGAGAACCTAAAAAGATGCAACAAACTTTAGCAACCAACTCTTAAATACATAGCACCAACCAACACTTTAACAATGAAACTGAATAGGAATTAGAAAGCAATCACCACAACAGCCCCAAAGGCATTGAGCATCAAAGACATTTGTAGAGATAGGAGTATGATGTTATAATTAGGTATATTTCACATTACATTGTTTTAATAAGAAAAAATGAAGTAAATTGCCTTTTTCCAACGGTTTACACAAAGATGCATAATACACAATCAATTTTTTTTACATTGTTATTTCTTGAATATAGATAAAAAAAAGGGTTTAATGCAAAATGTACTTTGACCTTAAGCATCCTATTGTAACCTCAAAAAGAGTAGCAAGCTTTTTATTAAAAAATGGTCTAAATTCTCAAGTTGCTCGAATAAAACTTATTATAATTGGTTTACTCGGTTTTGTTGATTCATGCATCCTACCTTGAAGTAATGAATTACAACACAATTTTAAAAATGACTTCTAAGGTAGCATCTTTAAGAATATAATTTCAAATTTAGAATTGTTTACAATTCAAAGAAAGACCTAGTAAAGCTTCAAATTTAAAATAAATAGATAAAAAAAACTTTAAACGTTATAGAAAACGAAAATAATGAAGCTTCATTTAAAAAAAAAAAAAAAAAAAAAAAAAAAAACTCTACAAAGTAAAAATTTCACTTATGAACCCAAAAGAGATCATAAGCAATTTCTCATATAAAAAATTAATTAATTTAGATAACAATTTAGTGAATGAATAAGAGAAAAAGAGATTAAAATACAAATAACAAAGGATATGCAAAGGAACTGAAAATAAAAAACATTTGTTTTGAAATTCGAGTTGGATGAAGATAGCAATGGTGAAAAACTGAAAATGGGATTGGAGTGTGTAGACAGTGTCATGTTTGTCAAAATTGAAAAGTGAAATAGAACTCCTTTTTAATTATGCAAAATCTAAAAGCTTCCACCTTTAATAATTATATAAAACTATGTTATTGAAAATTTAAAATGCAAAAGGAATTGGAGTATTGGATTGTAAAAAGATAGAACACATAAAAGCTTTGGTCAATGTGAACTACACAATCTGCCAGCTTTCTTCTTATTCTAAAGCTTTTATAAATTTTTTGTAACTTTACGCTGCTTCATGTTCCGGGCTTCTAGGATCAAACATGGAGGTTTTTGTGAAATCATCAATCACATTGTCGAATCCTGATAATTCGTTACACATTTCTGTAATTTTTGCATAGTTTAATTCTGTTTCTTGAGTCGAACAACTCAGAAAGATGATTCAAACAGCCTTCAAAAACATATAAATTAGAGAAAACTAACCTTCATGTAATATTGTTTGTGTTGGCATGGTGCAAGTAGAACCTAAAAAGTTGTTTGCTCTAGTAACTCTCTTGTTCTCATATCCTTTCAACTTTTATAACTCTATGAATTTGTAAGGCTGAATATACATAGAAAAGAATATAGGTAAGAGATTAGGGCTCAAACTTTAAAAAGTTGATTGAGAACTTTTACTGAACACCTGGTAGGCAAACGTTTCAGCATTAATCGAACTTACCTCTGGTATCAGAAGTACACAACTTGACAAACCCATCTTCGTTGAGATAAGTCTCCGCACTTGATCCAGTTCGTTGATTGTATCAACGTGAGTGATGATTGTTGTAGAAAGAGCGGAAGAGAGGTTGTACAAAGCTCAAACTGCGTGTAGGTAATAGAGTAAATGGGAAAAGAGAGAGACGAACATGTTAATATGGAAATCTGGAATGGTATAATAAAAAAGTTCACCTTATTGATGGAATCGAATGCCGTTTGTTTCATGTCGATGCTTTGTTTCTCTGCGATGAGAAAAGAATTGTTACCAAAGGGCTTCTAGCCCAACGGTATTCGGTGTTGCCTCCCTCCTTGAGGTCGAGGTTCTAGTCCCACTGTGGACATAAGTGGAATAATTTAGGAGTAGTTTAGTATATGATTGTATTTTCATTCCAAAAAAAAGCATTGTTGATGTCACTTAACGCTCTGTAATACCTACTCCGATTTCTATTGATTTCACTCAA
Organism: Lactuca saligna; assembly: GCF_052625555.1. Classification (NCBI taxonomy): domain Eukaryota; kingdom Viridiplantae; phylum Streptophyta; class Magnoliopsida; order Asterales; family Asteraceae; genus Lactuca; species Lactuca saligna. Next base: position 32,842,289 of record NC_136419.1, on the reverse strand, counting down.
TGCTTCGTTTCAAAAGCCATTTCTTGCAATAAACCATTGATAGAGAGGGAAGAGGATTTAGGTTTAAGTGATAGTCTACCTTCAAAAATTGGTGATTAAGTTTGTATATGGTTATGATTCCTCATTTCTTGTTATGGAATTCCTGATTTCTTGCTATCGAAGTCGAAACTGATTGTTGATAATTTGATATATCAATGCAAACGTCAATGCATAACTATTAAAGTTGAAGCAAGAGGTCATTTAGGGAAATTCACTTTGGTATTTTGAGCTGGAAAACCCGAATGGGGAGGGCTTAGAAAATGTCATTTGACAAAAATCTACTTATCAAACAACCCAAAAATACGGTCCAAAAATTTCATTTTAAATCATTAAATAAAACGTAAATATCATTAAACATATAAAAATCATGTGTCGGGTATATCAAAAATATCAAAACATTTATAAATTTATCAAAATCACATATCTAAATATCAGAGTAAATCATCCCAGGCTAAAAGCTGTGGTGTGTGCCATGCAGTCATCCTGAGCTCTTCCCCTTACTAGCGGGAGTACCTGAAACCAGAACTGAAACTATAAGCACGAAGCTTAGTGAGTCTCCCCAAATTACTACATACCCTATACATATAACATGCAACTAGGAGATACAGGCCTCGCCCAGACTCAAGGAAATACGGGCCCTGCTTACACTCCGCTGGCTATGCGATACGAATTCCGCCCACACTCAGCTACTATGAGATACGGGCCCCACCTACACTTAGCTGCTAAGAGATATGGGCCTCACCCACACTCAGCTACTTAAAATACATACAGGGATCAGACAGACAACAATTATAACTAAATCTATCAATCAGTCATATATATATATATATCCATACTTAAATAAATCTATGAGATACGGTCCCCACCCATACTTAGCTAACTGGGAGATATGAGCCTCGCCCACGCTTGTCTACTAATCATACATATACAAGTCGGCCTTGGTGCCTTCGACCCATTCTACTAGAGGAAAACTCATCTCAATGTCGTGTGAATAGCTAAAGTGTCTCTGATCTGCGACCGACTCTACTTACACCCTAAACATAGAAATCACTTAGTGACCATTTCACATTCAAGACCCCTTTACGGGTCAACCTTACCCTAAAATCAAAGTTCGGTCAAAGTCAAAGTCAACCCTGAATTGATCCGACTCGTTGAGTCACTTCCTTGGCTTGCCGAGTTCCCACACTACTCACTGACAGGACATGACGAGTCAACTCATCGAGTCATTCTACAGACTCATTGAGCTTTGTCATTCACAGAATCGGGACAAAAGTTTGCAACTTTATGCCATAATAACCCTTCAAAGTTCTAGATCTATAAAAATACCCACTTGGGTCGTCCATTCTCCACATGCTAACATATTTGGACCAAAAACCCTCATAAAAATGAAAAGAAGAGATCTAAGAAACCATTGAGCAAGGTTAGGACTTGCTTACCCGAAAATGTAGCAAATGATGTGTAGTTTCTAGATATACTATCTCCCTCTTGAGCCCTCTAGCTTCCTCTTCTTCCACAAGCTTCAAAAGCACACAAAGATCACTCAAAATGGCTGACAACCTCAAACAAGGCACTAGGGTTCGTGTATTTGTTGGGTTTTGAGCATAACATCATTCCTATGGTGTACATGCAACCCTAATTGCTTTGGATCTAGGTTTTTCTAATTTGAACATACAACTATGACCACCAAAGCAATAACCCGATAACTATCATACATATATCAAAAATAACATATGATTAGGGTTAGAATCTTTACCTCTCTTGTTATGTAGCAATAACCAGTTTAATCTTCTTGATCTTAACTTCTGAAAGCCTAGTGCCCCAAGTGTTGCACCTCTAATGGAGTCACAAACACTATATGTAAAGGATGAGGTAGGAGAGAGAAGGATTTCGACCACTTTAGGGTGTCTTAAAGACTTAGATGAAAATTCTCCATAATGGGGTCTATTTATACTTGTGGTTGCTGCTGCCAAGCTCGGATATTGGGACTGCTTGTGGTCACTCTGATTGCACTAAAATCAAATCAGATCAGATGCTATTATGGTGGTGGTGGTAGTTGTACATTCCCTGCTCACATGACTAGTTTGGCCACACTTAAAGCAACCCGAACTACCCGCCCTGCACGTCCCCTTGTGCGACCTATCGTATTTTCCGCAACGGCCTCAGCCCTGCTGGCCCTTCCCTCACGAATCTTTCTTGGGATTCTTGCCCGAACCTGTTGGATTAGGTGTCTAAGTTCATAACTATTTATGGAATGTACTTGACCCGGTTGGCATGGTCCATTTGGGTTGCATGGCATCATGACACTTGGATCGAAAAAATGAGAGAAATGACACTTATGGTTTATTAATATATTATAAATTCTAATATATTAATTAGTATTGATCAAGAATTAATCTAGAATTAATTTGGTGATCAAAAGGAGACTAATTAAATATATGGGGTTGATTGTGTAAATCATCCATACTTATATAGTGGGCTAATGATCCATGACTAATGATCCATGCTATTATTGTGGTGGTAGTTGTAACCCTACTTGAGACACCACTATAAAAGGACCCCATGGGCTACCAAAATCAACACTATGTGTAGAACAAGAGCGCTAGCCGATTTTGAGTGATAGTGTACTTCTCTCAAAGTTATTCCAAGAGTTGTGGTGTTATGTGAAACATTTGAGGCATCACATTTGGGATGCTAGGCTCACAAAGTTATCAAGGAATTCAAGCAACAATAAAGGTATGTTCTTATACTATCTTTTATGTTTCAAGTTCCCCATGCCATGCTAGTTAGGTTAAGAACCTTGGAAAAATCAAATTTGCTTGTATCTTAGTAAAACATAGATCCAAGGTTTATAGGGTTGCATGTAGACCTTAGGAGTGTTAGAATGCTCAAAACCCTTCGAAACCCTCCATAATAGATGCCGCATCTAGTTTCCTCTTGTTCTCCATCTCTAAATCTCTCTCTCTCTCTCTCTCTCTCTCTCTCTCTAGTTCTGATAATCATATCCTCCAGCATTTTGCAGTTGGATCGGCTCAAAAACTGCCCAATGTCACTCCTCAACATCTCATGATATCAGGCCTTTTCATCTCCTCGTCCACCATATACTGGGGAATGAGAAGAGCCCTCTCCCTAAACTTAGCGGTGATCTCCATCCGTCTCAGTCATCTGTCGTAGATCCTGGAACTCCTTAGCAAGCTGCTGCAACTCTATCACATGTGCAAACTCGGCTATGAACCTAGCTGAGAAGTCGGTCTAGGTCATAATATCAAGGGCAGTGTCACCCACAACATTCCCAACCTCCTCCCACCAATCGCATGCCTTGTCCTTCAATAGATAGGACGTAAGTCGGACCTTGTCCCCCTCGGGGCATCTGCTAGTGTGGAATGCGTTGGCGGCATCCGCCAACCATCTGGTTCACGCAATAGGGTCCCAAGCCCCATGGTAATCGGGAGCTCCACAAGCTCTGAACTCTTGGAATGTCAGTGTGTGCGACCCCATCATGACCGCCACCTCGGTGCGGAAGACACTCAATCTCTCGTCCAAAAGCTCCAAAATACCCTCATTGATCGTGTTGAAGATCACATGAGTCTGATCTAAGATACTGCATGTGATCTCAGAGGAGGTGAACTCCCTCTTCTTGTCATCTAGCTGCCTGACTTCAGAGCCCGAGCCTGATCTCTCACCAGCGCATGAACTGCCAACTGGTCGAGTGCACAAGACCACCATTCTGTAAACACATCATAACAAACATCAGAATACTAATCATATCTCGAGGGGTCATATATACTACAAGTTCCCTAGTTTCATCTCAGCCTTCCTTGATTCGAGTACGAATCCTCTTCTTTCAGTAGTACGGGCCCATACTACCTTCCACGTCTATTCGTACTTTCCTCAAGAACTGCCTTGACTTCACCAAGTCCCTTCTACTACGACTAATTCATGTGCTAATCTCATCCTAGGTTTGCCTTAGGGTAATCACCATCCCACTCTTCACCATCAGCTGCATAAGAACTCCCTGCTATCTCCCCATAACTAGCTCACAAATACCATTACATATCACTAAGACTAGACAATTCTTCGAATGAGAGACCCTACCCTACAACGTTGGACTCAAACAAGAGCTGCGAAATAGAGATAGACCTAACCTTCTGATATTATTTAGTCCTTGCAATATGTAACGTAACATATTCATTTACTTGTTAGTAAAAGACAACTAGAACTCCTAAAAGCACAAAGCAAGCAACATTCGAGCATCGAGTAAACATACTCAAGCATATCCTAAACATGCCATTATATCACTAACTAATTTGTACTAGCATGTAGCTCATAAGCTCATACACATATAACGGGCACATAAGACATCCTTCCTAGATCCTTAGCCCTAATCTAGCATGCAGTTCTCATAAGCATATAAAAACATAACTTGTATGGACTTACTTGAACTCGACTGATTGCATGCACCACACCCCTTTCAAAGTTCTTTTCACTTTTTATAAAATTCTTTTCTTTTTCCCAAAGTCCTTTTTATAAAAAAATGATTTTCTTTTGAAAACTTTTATACCAATTCCTTAGTTTGAGTTTAGACACACCCAAGAGTGTGCCTGAATCTCTCAAACCAAGGCTCTGATACCAACTTTAAACAACCCAAAACTATGGTCTAAAATTTTCATTTTAAATCACTAAATAAAACATAAATATCATTAAACATATAAAAATCATGTGCCGAGTATATCCAAATTATCAAAACATCTATAAATGTATCAAAATCACATATCAAAATATCAGAGTAAATCATCCCAGGATAAAATGTAACACCTCATTCCTGGTACACATCAGTTCATTTAATATTAATTTTGTAAAAGCTACTCGACGAGTTGGTATCCCTAACTCGTCGAGTAGATGCCAGATTGGACGCAATAATTTAAATGGCCTATTCGGTGAGTCAAAGCCTTGAATCGACGAGTAGGTCTATCAGGAGAAAACCCTACTTTCAGGGTTTTGCACCCTATTTAAGCCACTTAATCCCTTTTGGGCCTCCCTTACCAACCTCCCTGTCCTCCAAAACCCGAATTCGTTGTGAGCTTCATACTTGAGAGATTATTGAGGTTTTGAGTGTGTTTTTGTGATATACAAGAGAGCTGGAAGAGCTTGGAGCCATCAAGCTTATGAAGAAGATCAAGATCCATGATTTCATCCATCTTTGGCAACCTTCTGAGGTAAAAAGCTCTTAGCTTGATAACCCATAACTTAGATCTCTTTTAGTGTTGATTTATGGGTCTTTTTGATCCCTTTGAGAAGGATACGTTACTCTCCATGGGTTGTATTCCAAGCAATCCCTTTTCCCTACGATATTTAGCCTCTAGAAACATAAAAGAGGTCTTGAACCTGTTTTTGTCCAAGCAATGGTCATGTTCATCGAAGTAGGTTGATATATCTTGATTTTGGGTCCATTTAAGGTGTGCAAAGCCATCAAGTCTCCAACTTTATAAAAATGGACCATGGAAACGATCTGGATCTGTATTTTGGAGCCTTAGAAGTGTGAAATCAGTTGTTTAGGTTAGATCTGCAAGGGACTCGACAATTTCATAAGGGAACTCGACGAGTCCGTTCTAGGATCCTCAATGATGTTCATGAAACTCGGTGAGCTGTCAAGGAACTTGACGAGTTGGATCATCTTGTCCCTTTTCTGACTATGCTAAGACTCGGCGAGTCTGAGGATGACTCGATGAGTTAGTTTGTCCAGTCGAGATAATGGGTAGCGTGGGAACTCGACGAGTCATAGGGTGACTCGACGAGCCGAGTCGCGATTTTATGGTTTATGAGTTCTAGAACTTGACGATTCAAGAGGCTGACTCAACGAGTTAGGTCAACCTGGAAGGTTGACTTTGACCATGGATAGAAAGGTCATTTTACCCTAAGCAAAATTGTTAGATTTCTGATTAAGTATTATTATATAATGGTAGCCAAGGAGTTGTGGGAGCAGCCAGTAGAGATTCCTCATGCACGAGTTCAACATTCAGTTTGAGATGTAAGTTTCCTTATAGTAGGAACGGGTTAAAGGCACCAAGGTCGGCCTGTATATGTGATATGTTAGTAACTGAGTGTGGGCGGGGATCGAATCTCGTAGGAGTCTAGTGTGGGCGGGGCCCAAATCTCATAGTGTTAATTGAGTATAGTTATGTGTTTGTTTGATAGATATACTTGTTGTATGTGTGATACTTGTATGCGTGTTACTAACAGAGTGTGGGCGGGGCCCAAATCTCCTAGACAACAGAGTGTGGGTGGGGCCCAAATCTTCTAGACAACAGAGTGTGGGCGGGGCCTGAATCTCCTAGACAGAAGAGTGTGGGTGGGGCCCGAATCTCTTAGACAGCAGAGTGTGGACGGGGGCCAAATCTCCATGAGAGTGGGCGGGGCCTATATCTCCTAGTTGCATGATATTTTTATGGTATGTCGTAGTTTGGAAAACTCACTAAGCTTCGTGCTTGCAGTTTTCAGTTTTGGTTTCAGGTACTTCCACTAGCAAGGGGAAGGGCTCGAGATGATAGCATAGCACACACCGCATTTTTGGCATGGGATGTCTTAGACTCCGGTATTTATCTCACATGATTTTGACATAGTATTTGATATGATGTTTTGAGATACATGATACATGATTTTCTTTATGACTATGTTGATTTGTGGTTTTATATAAATTTTCATAAAGAAAATTTTGGGATGTTTCAAGTTGGTATTAGAGCCTTGGTTTGAGGGATTCGGGCACACTCTCGGGTGTCTGACTCAAACTAAGGAGCTAGTATGAAAATTTTCAAAAGAAAATCATTTTTAGAAAAAGAAATTTGGCAAAGAGAAAAGAAAATTTAAAAAGAGAAAAGAACTTTGGAAAAGAGAAAAGGGTGTGGTCCATGCAATCAAGCCAAGCTTAAGTAAGTAGTCCCAAACTACACATACAAGTTTATGTTATGATATGATTTTCAGCTTTATGAGAATTTCATGCTAGATTAGGACTAAGGATCCAGGAAGGATGCCTTATGTGTCTGTTATACGTGTATCAACTTTATGAGAAATGCATTCTAGTACAGATCAGTCAGTATGATAGCCAGAGTAGTATATGCTTGATTATGTGTACTCAATGCCTGGATGCTACTTGCTTTGTGCTTTTAGGAGTTCTAGCCATCTTTTGCTAACTAGTAGATGAATATGTTAAGTTACATATTGCAAGGATTAAATAATTTTAGAAGGTTAGGTTTAGCCTAATTTTGCAGCTCTCGTTTGAGTCTAACCACTGTATAGTAGAGCTTTTCATTCGAAGAATTATCTACTCTAAGTGATGTGTAATAGTATTCGAGAGCTAGTTAGGGGAAGATGGCAGGAACTTCTTTTATAGGTAATGGAAGAGAGTAGGATGGTGATTACCCTAGGAAAAGCCTAGGATGAGAGTAGCAGGTTAATCATTAGTAGTAGAAGGGACTTGGTGAAGTCAAGGAGGTTCTTGAGGAAAGTACAAATAGATGTGGAAGGTAGTATGGGCCCATACTACTGAAAGCAGAGGATCCGTACTCGAGTTAGGGAGGGATGAGATGAATCCAGGGAACTTGCAGTGTATGTGATCCCTTGAGTTATGATAGTATTCTGATGTTTGTTCTGGTGTGTTTTTCAGAATGGTGGTTTTATGCCATAGACCACTAGTTGGTAGTTCAGGTGAGTGATCAGGCTCAGGCTCTAGATTTGAGTGGCTAGATGAGTAGACTAGGGAGTTCATCTCCTCAGAGATCACGCACAACATATTAGACCAGATTCCTGTGATCTTCGACACGATCAAGGAGGGAATTCTTGAGCTTTTGGATGAGAGGTTGAGTGCTTTCCGCACTAAGGTGGCGGCCATGATAGGGTCACACACACTAACTTTCTGAGAGTTCAGGGCTTGCAGAGCTCCTGATTACCATGGGGCTCGGGACCCCATTGTGAGTACCGGATGGTTGGTGGATGTCACCAACGCATTCTGCACCAGCAGATGTCCCAAGGGGGACAAGGTCCGACTAGCATCCTGTCTTCTAAAGGACAGGGCACATGATTGGTGGGAGGAGGTCGGACGAGCCATTGGTGATGATACGGTGTTGTATGCGATAACCTGGGGTGATTTCACGACCAGGATTAGGGCCGAGTTCGCACCTATTATTGAGATGTAGCAACTTGGTAGGGAGTTCCAGGATCTACAGTAGACGACCGAGATAGTGGCGGAGATTACCGCCAAGTTTAGGGAGAGGGCCATTCTCGTTCCACAGTATGTAGCAGACGAGGAGATTAAAAAGGCCCGATACCATGAGATGCTGAGGACTAATATTAGATAGTTTGTGTGCCGGTCCAGCTGCAAGACACTTGAAGATATGATAGCGAGGACTCGTGAGCGAGAGATTGATTTATAGATGGCGAGGAAGAGGAAGCCAGAGGTAATGTATGGAACGAAGGGCTTGGGAAAGAAGCCCAAGGTAGATTCCCGAGGGAAGGGCCCGTAGGGCCGAGGCGACTGTGACTAGTGTAGCAAGGGGCATGAGGTGACGTGTAAGGCGGGTAGTTCGGGCTGATTCAAGTACGGCCGAACGTGACATGTCAGCAGGGATTGTACTGCTACTACCACCAACACTACAACATCTGATCTAATTTGCTTTCAGTGAAATAAGAGGGGACACTAGAAGTCCCAATATCCGAATCTAGCATCAGCAGGACAGGTGGTGGCACCCGCTCCTACCACTTTGAGGATTACAGATGGGCGTGCAACCCCTGATGTGGTTACGGGTATGTATCTTCTCCATTATCTCTTATTTATTTATTTATAATTATTACTCATGTTTGCGTGTTTGTTTATAGGATCGTTCTTAGTGAACGACATATCGACCATGGTACTGTTTGATTCGGGAGCTACTCGATCTTTTGTGTCGCTTGCACTTAGCAAGGGATTTAGTAGAGCTTCGGGGGAGCTGGATTGCCCACTTTATGTAGAGATAGCAGCTGATAGGACCGTCATGGTTGCGAGGGCTCATAGAGGATGTACGCTAAAGTTATTCGATCAACAGTTTTTAGTGGATCAACAAATTTTACTTTGCTTCCTTCTGGGAAGGAGCAGATCTCGAAGATCGACTCCGTTTTCTCAAACCATTGTGATAGAGAAATGATTCCTCCCGTTAAAGGTTTTGGGTTTGCAGTTGGTGAAGTCCTTGTATAAACACTCCCTAGGGTGTCCATGACTCTCACCTTGGGTAAAGTTAATACCCGCTCCACTACCGCTAGTACCGCTAGCGTTGATTTGAGTTAAGGCTGCCATTACAGTCACAATCATTGCAGCTTGAAACACCACATGAACAAATTGAGGTGGAGGTGGTTGTTGCAGTGGAGTTATTGGCGGATTGCGCCTGTTTGATTTACGAGCAGGCATCCTTCAACTATAAGTTTACAAGGATGAAGAAAATTGTAAGAATTCAATAGTGAATATAATGAGAGTGATCCATGAACTAATTCTCCATAGTCCAACAAAATGTGAGAAAGTATTTGCAATAGAGATCTATCACTAGAACAATGAGAGAATTTGGATAGAGTTTTCCCAAGAGGATTAAATGGGTGTCAATAACATTGGTATTATAGATGCCTAAATTTCGGGGAAAATTAACCTTGAAGTAGGTCTTACATCATAACAGTAAAGAGAAAATTTTGACAGTATGCAGACCTAACGGACTGAAAGTTCAAGGTCTTAAACATAAGTAGGAAATTAATACTAGAGTCTATACATAGACCTAATCTATATCCAAAAGAGAGAGTAGAGTAGGCTCTACTCATGAGGAGTGTTTTTCTGGTTAGTACTTGATTCTGCCCTGGGATCAGCCAACTAGCGTTCTGTCTCCTACACACACCTTTCCAATGCCACTTGGTTTTGTCAAAGTTCCCTAACTTCAGCTCGGTTGGCATCCAGTTCCATCTGTAGGGCATCGGTGTGGGTCCTCGTTGACTCCTGGTCATCGGTCAGATGGCGGAGACGAATTGTATTGACTCCGGAGTTAGCCCTAATTTCCATGACTTGGTAGATGGTTGCCCTTCCATGTTCAACATTGCGAGTAACACGACGAACCAAGATATGGAGGATTATGTCAGTTGATCCTCCCTCGCTCAAGTTGTAGAAGCTTCGGTCTCCATTATAGGGAAGTGGTTGTCCCTGATCGTGGCGCCACCTTCCCAAGTGTACTGCCCACAGAGGCTTCAGGCCTTGAAATGTTGGTCGAGGGTTAGGATTTTGGGCAACTTGAGGTGGATTATAGACCTCGGGTTCCGATTCAGAGTCTTCTTGAACTTCCTCCTCGTTTTCTTCATCAGAACTCTCCTCGGGGTCTTGCTCTTCTGGGACTATCAGGTTATCTTATTCGTCTTCAGCATCGAGCCATCTAACGTTTCCTTGATTGGGGAAGTACGGGTCACCCGACAGATGAAATCCAACCATGTTATCTAAGTAAGAATAGGGGTGTAAGAAACATATAATAGAAGTAATACTAAAGATAATTATAGGATGATCCTTACTAGTTACTTCTATACTTACGTACTACATACCAATTATATATAACTGAATATAGAATAGACCTTCAAATAAGTGATCCAACTCTAAGACCACAACCAAACAAGGGATAGGAAGTAAAGTAGAGATCACTGATTCTAAGTCTATAACATCTTGGTTACATATAACCTAAGCGTATCCACTTAGTAACTATAGACCTACTAGTAAAGGTCGTTTTTATTTTACACATAAGCAATTAGCACAAAAAAATATTTCTATAGTATTTTAAGTTTATGTTATGTTCTAGTATTTCTTTGTAGTAGAGTTGGTAAGTTTTTAGACTTGTTGCAACACCACAACCATTCTTAGGCACATGCTAATCACTTCTCAGAGAGATATAGTTGATCGGGCTATATCAATCCCAGACCTGATCATATATCTCTAAGCCTACTTGTGTTGTTCAACAATCGTAATACTTTTGTTATGTTTTAGTATGACACTAATCTTAGTATGAATGCATGTATGTATACCTTAGAAAAATACTTTATTATTTATAAAGTATAACTCTTTGTCAGAGTGTTTTAATCCCGATGTGTTAATAGTTGTATATCTTTTATGGGTTGACATACTTAGCTCACTATAAACAATGCTCTGATAGCAATCTGTCACACCCCCAAACCGAGATTATGGAAACATTCGGGAACGGAGTATGTCATGTAAAGTATCATAACAATGCACAATAGTAAAACAAGCAACAACATCCATTGCATTAATAAAATAGTTCATACATGTGTGTTCTTTGTAAAGTAGTATGACACCAAAAATGTAAAGCAAAATAAAAGACGAGTCTGAACATGATCTGCCTTCTCAAAAATCTTCTCGAGTACCTGTCTACTGGTTTCCTAAGAATACAAGTTATTTTGAAAAAAGAGTATCAACATTTAAGTTGGTGAGTGAATAAGTATTTTAGTGTCGAGTGTTTGCATTTGTTTCATGAAAATGTTTATTTTTGTTTAGTAAAATAGTTTGCATCTGACTAGTAAAAATGTTTGTACCTATTTTCTTTTAAAGTAGTGTAAAATGTATGTTTGTACTTGAAATAGTATAAATGTATGTTTTCCATATTTGAAAAACTATCTTTACTCAAAAATAGTATGCATTTCTCATGTGAGAATATCACTGTGTGAATGTAATGGAAAAATAAAGATTCACAGTAGTAACTGTATAAAATACACTACTGATGCATTAACTACCTTGAAAACCTAATGGTTATTTAAGGTTAAAATGTGATTTGGTTGTAACCATGCTTGATAGACTAGTAAAAACCACGACGTTCTTCAGGCGTCGATAATGATATGACATTTGTCACCTGTAGACCTGCAAGTCCCACTGTAGCTAGCAGCAAGGTGCGGGATTGTGAATGCCGTATAGATCTATACACAAACTCATGCTCTCCCTCCAGGAGATTCTGGTTACAAAACGTGACATAGCAAGTGTATTGCTATGCCATGAAATATTGTCTCTCATTTTAGTTATCTTGTTCTTGTTATAGTATGTAAGTTCCTTCTTGTTCTTGTAAGTGAGTAGTATGTTTTGTAATGAATAGTAATAATATGTATGTATTGACTCATGTATTGTTTCTCTGTTCTAGAAATAGTATGTAGTGATCCTCTAAACTATATCTATATTAGTTTACTAGTATGTTTGTTTGAAATGTTACTGATTTGTAGAAAAGACTCAGTTGTCTAACATATGAAACTGAGTTTAGTATATTCCTTGAAAATAATGAGATTTAATATTCAGACATATATTTAGCAAGCATAACTATGATTTAACTGACACTCGGAATAGTGATTCTACTCTAAGCCCACAACCAAACAAGGAACAGGAGTTACGGTATTTAGCAATAGTCCTAAGCCCGTTAAAGCATACTTATACATAAATATGTACACAAATATGATTTTGATATAAACAGAAATCTAAAAATAGTTTAAAAGAGTTTTTAAAATGATTTTAACAACATTTGAGTATAAGAAATCCTTTTGGTTTGTTTGTTTCCACATGTAAATGAATAGCACAGTTATATTGTTTTCTACTTGTATTCTCCCCCTAAAATCATTTAAAATAGATTGTAGGGGTATGAACTCACCTTATGTGAGTAATTTGATTTGTAGTTTTGATATGGGATGCTTTTCCACAATAAAGCTCTCGGGACAATGTAAGTCCTAAATAACAGTTTAAGCAATATATAGGTATCAAATTAGTGAGTAGAACCTCTAAGGCATTAGGGAAACAACCTAGGATGAAAGAATCACTTACAAAAGAGGTGGTAGAGCCGAAATCAAGAGGCTACTTGATGTTCACGGTTGGCTTCGGTGTTCACGACCGAAAAGGGTTTTCGGCCATTCTTCAAGTGTTTTCAGCCGAAATCTCTGTGTGTGTTCTTGGTGAAACCAAGGAGAATCAACGGTTCACGAACGTAAACCTAAAATGAAGGATGCTTAATTTTGAAGAAAGGATGAACTTTTGATGATCCACAACAAGATCCGAAGGTGATACAAGGATCCTCGGATGACAGATAAGAGAAAAGAGGGTTTACGGTTGAAGGTGTTGAGAGAAAACTGCTTGGGTTTTCGGTTAGAGGTGTAGAAGTGAGGATAAAATCAGTCAAAACTTATATATATATATATATATATATATATATATATATATATATATATATATATATATATATATATATATAGGGGAAGTGTTTGCGGTCCAATGCAAGATCATGGCCGCAAATCGAGGGTTCACGGTCCGAAGTCCGTTCACGGCCGAGAAAAAAGGGTGTTTTCAGCCAGGAGAAGGTCCGTTTGCGGTTCTCGGTCCTAAATGATTTTCCTTCAACACCAAAACACTCTAGGATACTAAGTATGTACACCTATAACTAACTAATTTAACTCTATTTAAGATAAATAAAGAAATAAGTTTAACCTTTATTGGATAAGTTTTACTTTTACAAGATAGATATTATGGGTTGTCACAGTATGAAGGACTTTCCCTGGCGAAACTACGAGTATTTGATGAAAAGTCGGCTTCACGCGGGCAAAGTTTCAGCTAAAAGATTGAGGACTTCGAGGCTTGCTTCAGGTGGTAGGGAGGTTCTCGGGACTTTGGAGGGTTTAGAGAGGCTTAAATGAGTGTTTAAGAGAGGTGAGAGGTTGAAAATGGTAACTAAAAAAAAAATCAGAAGCTTCGCATCCTATTTATAGGAGGCTAATATTTCGAATTACGTTGGGCGTACTCCTTGGTACGCTTAGCGTACAACTATACAACCCAGTACGCTGGGCGTACTCATCGTACGCGGGGCATACTAATGTGATACTTATCCGAACTTCGGAGGTGGCAAGGCTACGAGATACGCGCCAAGGCTAGTGGGTTTACGTTGGGCGTAGTATTCTTGTACGTTGGGCGTACTAGTGTGAGCAGCAGTACGTTGGGCGTACATCTTACGCGGGGCGTAGTCCCTTCGATCATATCCTAAGTCTTGGATGTGTCTGACAAGTGTCGCATGCAAGGGTAAGTACAACTTGGGAAATATGAGGCATGGTCTTTGAGTATGCTGGGTGTACTTTAATTTTTGAAACTTCTAAAATTCATAACTTTCGCATACGAGATCAATTTTTGACGTTCTTTATATTCACGTGTAGGTGAGACTATGCTCTATAACTTTTGTTTAGACTCCATCGACTAATTTTGACTTAAATTTTAAAGTTATATTTTTAACAGGCCGGGACCGAAAAATTCCGTTAAAAATTCATAACTTCTTTATCCGACATCTGTTTTCGTTTGTGGTTTTACCATTATATTACTATTGACGAGACATTCGATTCTTGTTTAGATTGTGTCGGCTAAAAATTTTCCGATATTTATTTCGAATTCCAGGCTATGTACTATTATGCCGAGTCTTAGAAAAATCATTACTTCATAATACGAAGTCAGATTTTGACGTTACTTTTATGAACACTCTCAGTTTAAAGAATACTACGACTTTCATTTAGAGATTTAAGGCTAAAAATCATTTTATTGAAAAATCACTTTTTACACTAAACGCACATAAATCAACAGCCATAGGGACCAAAAACACACAAAATACCAGTCATAGGGACCAAAAAACACACATGAAAAGTCATTTTATTTGTCATTTCATGTGAAGTATGGACCAAAAACACACAAAATACCAGCTATAGGGACCAAAACCGCATTAGTTATCCGAAATTGGACCACCAATGCATCATCAAACATTTTAAGAAAAAGTCCACATAATTCTAACAAGACTAAACTGCACAAATGGTCCCTGTGGTTTACTCAAAATTGCCACTTTGGTCCAAAAAGGTTTGTGCTAGCACCAGAGGTCCAAAGTTTTTATTTTGTTGCTTGTTTGGTCCAATCTGTTTTGATTTTTTTCAAAATGACGAATTTGCCCCTGTTAATATGATTTTCTTTTTTTTTCTTTTTTTTTTCTAACTTCCAGATTAAAAATAATAAAAAATAAAAAATAAAAATAAAATAAATTTGTCTCTCTCTTATATTTATTTTTCTAATTTTTAGATTTAAAAAAATAATAAAAATAATAAAAATAAATCTCTCTCTCTCTCTCTCTCTCTCTCTCTCCCTTTCTCCCTCTCTCCCATACTTATTGTTACTGCGTCCCTTCTTCTTCTTCTTCTTCTTCTTCTGTTTTAATCGAGAAAACCTCCACCGGAGGTGGGGTTTTTCGGTTATCAAGAGGGCAACAACCCCCTCCCGTTTTCCTTGTGCTTATCGTCAGATTCATAGTAACCCAAATGCCCCCACCTATTGGAGTCGTCGATCTAGAAACCCTTCATCGGAGCCAACAGAGTCGTCGATCTAGAAACCCTTCGATCTGGAAACCCTTCGTCGGAGTTGTTACCACAACCACTGGTCCACACCGCCTCTGCTGTTGAACCTCTATGAAAACCCTTTGATCTTGAAAACCCTCTGATATGATAGCCTTCGTCAACCAGAAAAAATCGATGGTGAAGAACGAAGATATGAAAGATCTAGGGTTTTTTTGAGGAAGATCGAGAGAGAGAGAGAGAGAGAGAGAGAGAGAGAGAGAGAGAGAGAGAGAAAAAGAGAAAGAGAGAAAGATATTTTCCTTTGATGGTTATCACATTTTCGTTAGGGTTTCAAGACAGTGGTTGCAACACTCGTGGTGAGGGTTTCTCTGTGGGGAATACGACGTTGATGATCGGAACGGCTAGATCTGAGCAGACATATTGGTTGCCATACATCGAAGTCGCTGAACACATTCTCGTGCTAGACGTCAGAGTCGCCGGATTCACCACTATTTTCTCTGTTCATCTTCTTCAGTGGCCGTTTTTGTTCTCCGATGGTTATTTCAAGTAAAGACTAGGTTTTCTGTGGAAAATTTGAGAGAGAGAGAGAGAGAGAGAGAGAGATTTATTTTTATTATTATTATTTTTTTTTAAATCTGAAAATCATAAAAATAATATGAGAGAGAGAGAGATTTATTTTTATTTATTTTTTAAATCTGGAAATTAAAAAAAATAAGAAAAAAAAAGAAAATAATATTAACAGGGGCAAATTCGTCATTTTGAAAAAAATCAAAACAGTTTGGACTAAACAAGCAACAAAATGAAAACTTTGGACCTCTGGTGCTAGTCCAAACCTTTTTGGACCAAAGTAGCAATTTTGAGCAAACCACAGGGACCATTTGTGCAGTTTAGTCTTCTAACAAACAGAAGGACCATTTTTGCAATTTTGTCTTGGTTTGGTCTATTTTGATCTTTATGCTTCGGAACAATTTAATTTATACGATAGTTATATTTATATATTAATTATTTTATTACATAATCTATTTGATTAGATATAAAAAAAATACAAATTTAACTTATTATGCGTAATTTAATATTTTTTATTTACTAAAATGTTAATATCAATTTTGAAAAATATAAAAACTTAGCAATTGAAAAATCATTAGTTTATATAACATATGAGAAAGATAAAGATAAATTAGTTAATTTAAAAATGAAAATAACAGTAAAAATTAATTATTAGAGTCGGTTTATAACAATAATGTTTTTTTAATCCATAAAAATTAGTAGAAATGTAATATGACAATAATGTTTATAACAATAATGTTTTTTTAATCGGTAAAAAGTAGTAGAAATGTAATATGACAAAGAAATGTTAAACTGTTATTCTATTCCTCTCAACTCTCAACCGTGTTTTTTTTAGGGTAGAATACTTTTTTGAACTTGGTGCATGTTGGGAATTTTAAAAAGTAGGGATAATGACTTGAAAGGGTAACGAATTTTTGACTTTTTTCACATTTAATCATTAAACTTTTTTTCGTTATCTATTTGTCATTGAACTATTGAAACTGTTCACATTTTACCCTTATGACCGGTCATAAGGGTAAAATGTGAACAGTTTCAATAGTTCAATGACAAATAGATAATGAAAAAAAGTTTAGTAATTAAATATGAACAAAATCGAAAGTTCGTTTCCCTCTAAAAAGTTCAATGACTAAATATGAACAAACTTTCTATTGTATTATGTTTTAGCAAATTATTTATTTTTGTTTAATTGTAACAACATTTGTTGATGAAGAAATCTATAAAATAAAAAAATAACAAAACCCTAAAAATATATTTAAAAAAAACAAAAAACAAAAAACCGAAACCGGAATAAAAAACCAATGGTTTGACATTTTCCAAAATAAAAAATCAAAATTTCCAATTTTGGTTTTACAAAAAAAATGAACCATTCTCACTGATGTGAATTATGACCATTGGTTTGGCATGCGGAATTTGTGACATTCCATGAATACGTAGTTACAACATCGTCTGAACTCGTAATTCATCACCTACAGGTTATGGGCCTGCTGGTGTTTCCACTAGGTTGTCTAGAATAGTCCGTGGTCGCCATCTATATTCTGGTAGATGACTACATCGCCACATTGTCGGTTAAGGTTATGGTATCTCCTTTCATCCTACATCACCTATTCATCATCATCTATTTACCTAATTATCATCACCTTTCTATCATTACCTATCTCTCATCATTTTATTTCATCACACACCAACTATTTCATCTACCTATGTTTCATCCGCAACATATTTATAGATATAAAATAAATATACCGTTTAAATCTTTTAAAGCATGTATAAAATCGTTCATCCAGCATAGACAGCAAGTATTCAAATAATATGCACACATAACACGTAATTTATATAAAATACTTCATATATATGTGTAAGATGAAAGTAACTATATATACCATAAAAATCCCATAAATGCTTCCTAACTTCAAACCCCAAGGTTTACTCTACTAAAGTTTCATATTCTCGTCTCTCTGGACCTAGAATGGTCCAGATCAATAACAAAAACTTGCAAGAGGGGTTTGAGGCATTCAAAACCCCAAAGATGAAGTGATTCAAACCCTAAACCCAAATGGAATCTACACAATAGGGAAGGAAAAGGGTTCATTTTTGTACCTCATAATGAAGCTCCTGTTGGATTAGTGTCTAAGTTCATAACTATTTTGATATGTACTTGACCTGATGGTGCATGGTCCTTTTGGGTTGCCTTCACCAAAGCAACTTGATAGGATGAATTACGGAGAGAGAGGATTAATTATGATTTATTAATATATTATGAGAATAATATATTAAAGGAGAAATCATATTGTTTAATTAGTATTAGTCAATAATTAATTAAGAATTAATTTTGTGGCTAAAAGACATTAATTAAACTTAAGGGACTAGAACTGTCAATTGTATGATAGTTGAATTTTGGGCTAATGGACTCCATATTAGAGGGGTGGACGAATTCTATGGGAAACCCATTAGAAATCATCCTAGGCCTCTAAGGAGGGAGTCCATGGGTTGCTTAGGGCTTAAGTAGTCAAATTAGGGTTTCCTTGTTAGATAACCCTAATAGCCTCAGTATTTAAGGATCCCTAGAGCACCAAAAACGTGGCCAAGAGTTTCCTTAGGGTTTCCACACATTTTTGGGTGCCTCCTCTCTTATCATTCTTCATCCTCTTGCTCTTGGTGTTTGTGAGCCATTAGAGGAGTGACACTTGTGACTCTAAGCTTTCTAAAGCCATTACAAGGAGGATTTGAGTTGTTATTGCAATATAACAACAAGAGGTATGTAATCTAATCTTCTTGGTGAATTTCGAAAATAGTATGATTCATTAGGTTTCTTTTTGTGTTTATAAAGTTGTGTAACTAATAGTAAAACATAGATCCAATTCTAGGGTTGCATGCACACATAGGATTGTTTGTATAAAACCCATCAGCTCCTTGCTTGAATAACTCAGAATAATAACTTTCCTTGGTCCCTCTTGTTGGAACTCTTCTCCTTTCTTGCAAAATCACACCAAAAAGCGCAAGATAGCTCTTCCTCTCATTCTACACACTCAAGCTCGCTAGGGTTCTCACTTATGGCAAAGGTAGTCGCAATTGAAGGCCATAAGTGCCTTTAAATATGGCTCGGGCCCAAAGATTTAGGGTTTCTGCCAACAGTGCGGACTCGTCGAGTCCATTCAATAATCTGAGTCATCAGTCGCGACCTTACTCGACGAGTTAAGGCGTCAACTCGTCGAGTCTCTCTTCTTAAATCAAAAGAAAAATACTTAAATTATGATACCTGGAAATCCGGATGTTACATTTTGTTTTTTTATTTCATAGATTTCTTCATCAACAAATATTCCTACAATTAAACAAAAATAAATAATTTTCTTAAACATAATACAATAGAAAGTTTGTTCACATTTAGTTATTGAACTTTTTAGAGGGAAACGAACTTTCGATTTTGTTCACATTTAGTCACCAAGCTTTTTCTCGTTTTCTATTTGCCACTAAACTATTGAAATTGTTCACATTTTACCCTCATGACCGGTAACAACCGGTCATAAGGGTAAAATGTGATCAGTTTCAATAGTTCAATGGCAAATAGATAACGAAAAAAAGTTTAGTGACTAAATGTGAACAAAGTCGAAAGTTCGTTACCCTTTCAAGTCATTATCCCTAAAAAGTATTCATTAAATGGTCAATTTTTATGATCTCTTAAAATATGAGTATTAGATGAGACAAAAGGAAAAATGACCCTTATATATGAAATTTTGTTAATTAGAAAATATATTATTAGTAGTCAATTACTGTTTATAAAAAAAGTTCTCAAACATGTCAAATTTCAATTACTCAAACTTTGAAGTTTATTTTTTCCCATAAATTTCAAATTTCATACTGTAAGATTCTTTATCGTTATAACATATATGTTTTTACCATCTATAAAATGGATGATGGTTCATAAGTAATAAGCTTTACGACTATATATTTTTTTAATAATTTTGTTTTCAAAAGATGTTGTCGTGTCCTAAAAGGTCGACAAATGAAAAGGACTAACAACCTTTACAATATGAACACGTTTCGTTGATGTTGGCCCATACGGAGAATTTTTATCAGTAATGTTCGATGATATGTTTTCTTATATATGCAACTGTTAACAACCAACATGTCGGAAAGTACAAAGAAGAGTGATTTCTTTGTCATACATTAAAGAGCATTGATGTCTTCATTCTAAGTTATATTTATTTATGACCAATTATGAAGATTTCTCTAGTAAGAAAAGTGATTTATATAATGAGTATTTTTTTTAATATGGTAAGAAATTTTTTCCATTTAGGGTATTATAAGAACAAAAACATGTTGGGTAAGATCTTTTGAACATAAATACAAATCCAATCTAATACCATTTTTTTAGACACAAAATAAATTAAAAGTTGCTCTAATATAATCAATTTGGAAGCACTATGGCAAAATCCTTATGGTTTTAATTTATGTCAATTTGGAAGGAAGAAGAGTACGCCATGCGCACGTATGTATGCTTACCGTACTAGGGCACGCCCTAGTACGCGGGGCGTACTCATCAGACTTCGAAGACCCTAATTTTTAGGGTTGAGCCCTATATAATCCCCTTTATAGCCTCATTTCCTGCACCCTTTCAGCCTTCATGATCTTTGAGTCGATTTTGCTAGCCCTAGCCCTTGTTTGTGTTGAGCTTAAGTGTGTGTGTATTCTTAGTGTTGAAGAAAGAATAAGGGATCTTTTTTGAAGCTTTGGTGTGGGATTCAAGCTTGTAGATCTGAGAACTTCATCTCTTTGGGGAGCTTCAGAATGTATAAAGTCTTAAACTTTACTTGTATATCTTAGAGATCTAGCAATATGGAGTTTTATGAGTTTGTCCCTTTTTTCTTGGACTTGATGAGTAAATGCTACTCTAAGACCAAAAGAGTTACCTTTTTAGAAGATTTGAGTTGTGCTAAGTCATAAAATTCTTTCTTGATTCATTTAGTGCTTGCATGAAAATTTTATAGGTCCTTAGTGGTTACGACCAACTAGGAGGATGGTTTTGAGTCTTAATGATGCATGCATAACCATAAAGTTGGAAACTTTATGGTTAAGAGCTCCTCCTATGACATGGATATGGTTTGTGGACGTGTGGTCTATATGGAATAAGTCTTTTTTGAAGTTGTGCATGGCCACCACGTACGCTGGGCGTAGGTGGTCGACATTGCGTTTTGGTCAAGGTGGAGTACGCTGAGCGGACAGATGGGTACGCCTCGCATACTCATCATGTTGGGTTTTCGAGTTTGGGCTTCAAGCTTTGGGCCACCTTTTGGGCTTGGATGCTTGGGCCCTTATTGGTCCATCTGATTATGGGTGTTATAGGCTAAGTGAAGTGTTGGACCTTAGAGGAAGGCCCAAATAGGAGTTGGGGTCCAATTTGGATAATTGGGCCAATTATGGGCCTTAGATGGTTATTTAGAAGTTGGGCCTTTTGGATCAAGATTTAGGTCTAGGTTTTAACCCAACCAAGGAAAAAGGGTAAAGTGGCCATTTACACTAATATTGGACTATTAGCTTAGAATGTAATCCAAGTATTGATTAGATGACTATTAGCTTACAATAAACAGTGACCTAAAATCAAACTATAACTCAAAATACCCAAAATGCCCTAAGTCAAACTTGCTCAAACCCCTAGTCAAAGGTCAAAATTCAAAGAGGGTCAACACAGACCGAGTACTCCCTGCGTACTCAATCACTACGCCCAACGTAGTAAACCCTTGGCCAAGTTACGGGGCATCAACCAGGTACGCCCAACGTACTCAGTAGGTTCTCTTTTCTCTATTAAGTGCTTATTCCATTAAGATACCACGTCCAAAGCTTAGATGTCATTCCAAGTCATAAAGTTTCTAACTTTATGATTTTCCATGACTAGTAGTGGTCCAAAAATCAAAACGCTAACTTAAAACACAAACCCAAGCACCATAACTCTTGCATGGAGAGAATAAAGGGACCAAGTCCACATTTTTATGATTCCTAATATTCAAAAACTTCTAAAAGGACAACTCTTATGGTTTAGAGTAAGCCATACTCATGAACACCAAGATTTTGGGACCAAAATGCATAAAAACTTAAGAGCTAGCAAGATCTAAGGAAAACATTCATCAAGTTCCAAGGTTTATACCTAAAAAGGATGCTTGAGGGTGAGATACATCTGGATCTAAGTTGCCTTGAGCTTCTAAGATGATTCTACTTCTTTCTTCTTCCTTCAAGAGCTCAACAATACACTCTGAAGCTCAATAAGCTTCACCAATGGATTAGGGTTTGTAAGGGAAGTTTTTGGGAAATGGATGCTGATGAAGGATAGGGTTTTGAGGGGATAAGGATGCTTAAATAGTGCTCAAACCCTAAAATTAGGGTTTGCTCACCTGCCACGTACGTCCAACGTACTCACATGAATGCACACCCATTTTTAATGAGTTACGTCATGCGTACGGCCAAAGTATTCATGTCGTAAGGACCAAATTGCAACATAATTATATTTTGGGTCAAAAAGGAAATTACTTGATGTCTGGGTGTTACATTGTAACTTGTTGGTGGATACCTCTATAGGAACTATTGTTGCATCTTGTCATCTTCATCAACTTCCAACCTCCCAAGAAGAATCAAACTCTATAAAGGTTGTTATTTCTTTAACTTTATATGGTTGTGATTTAATCTTTTATGTTCATGTAAAATGATCATTGGTAGGTATAAAATAGTTTTATGTTATTCAATCTTAAAATGCTTTCGTTGTTATATTTATCATTTTTGAAACCAAAATTTGAATATATTCTAATATCCAACATTGGTGCGACAAGGTCCCTAATGTCTTTATATATGTTGGAGTCTCTCATTTCTCCATAATGACTCTTTGGAAAAGTTGATATGAGGTTCCAATATATCTCACACATAGATTGAAGTTCTCATCATTGAACGAAAAAACTAGATGTAAGTGATGATTGTTGGTTAGATGATTGACGATAGTCAACACTTGACACTCGATACCATAACATGGCGACACTAACTTGATGTCAATGGGCGTGCAATGGATGGTGATAACTCGTTTAATGAGTGAGGCCTCGTGCTTTTTTTTTTTCTCTTTCCTTTTTTAGTTTTGACTGTTTCCTTTATATGGTTGAGATCATTTACTTTTGTTTAATAAGATACTACCGTGTGCCCATATTTATCAGAGGTACTCCCTCGAAATACACATCTCTAATAAGGAAATGCATGCCTATATGCTTTACATGCAAGTTAATGCAAAAGGCTCTTATTATAAAATACACAAAACTTCTCCCTTATAAAAGATGAAAGGAATGCCAAACACCACTTTTCCATTTCATATTTAAACTTTATAAAATCTAGTTTCGTTGCACTTATTTATGAGTTACTTGTAAAACAAGAAATGGACTATGAGAAGAGATGGTTTGAATGGTTTTTGTATTAAACAAGAGAAATCATATATCCTTTTATTTTTTTTTTTCATATCATCTTACTATACATTTAAAATTATGATACTTGTCATATTTAATAATATTAATAAATTTTTATTACATTTGTCATCGTCTAAAAATAATAGAAAGATGACTAGAAAAAAAAAGAATACTTAATTTCTCATCAAACAAATGTACATGAGCCCAATTTAATATTTATACTTGAATTGGTACTAGCTTAGTATCAAAGTAATTGATACCCAAGATAAATACCTACCTAATCAAAGAGATAAATCCTCCTTAATAATTATTTTTTGCCAAATGTTACATTTTCATTGATTTGGACACATGTTATTTTGTGGTTATTTTCAATTAATTTTTTTCCACATGATATTTTGTGTTTTTTTTTCATTTTATTAATTTCCGCATAATATTTAAATATAATAATTGCAATAAATATAATAATAAATGCATATCAATTTCATTAATTGACTTCCTTTTAAATTCAAATTTTATAAATTAAAGTTTTATTAGTTTCATTTATTTATTTATCTAAATTATTTGTTTAATTTAAAAGAAAAACAAACAATTTAATTTTAATATATATATATATATATATATATATATATATATATATATATATATATATATATTATTTTCTTATAAATTCAAATTTCTCAATGTTTAGAATTATATATATATTTTTTCTTTAAAATAAACCCATATAATGCATGGATCTTACATCTAATTCTTAATATAGACTAAAATGTTTTATGAGATGGTATAGATTTATCCTTTAACATTAACAACCATTGCAATGAATATAACAATTAAAGTCAACGTGTGTTTTCTTATCTTATATTATAACTTAAATTCCCAATTAACCGTTGACTAGGTATAAAAACATTATATGGATATCGAGATTAGGTGATTTTGCTCTATCTTATTGTGCAATTTTAAGCAAATTCAACATTATAAACTAATAATCTTGAATCGCTTTCCATGGTTGTATTATACGACTAAATTACCTATAATTTAGTACAAAGATTGAATGTTAAAAAGTTAAAACTCTAGATTCTTACTTTTACCTTTCATGGACTTGTTGAAGTTTTATTCGTATCTCGTTCTCGCCGGTCACTGGTATCGTATCGTATCGTCTCGTCGACGTCGGCTCCGTAATAAATGGGGATCAATTCATTCAAGATTTACTATTCACAGATCCAAACTGGTAACGTTTTATCGGAGATTGTATATTCTGCTTTTCCTCAAGTACCTTTCGCTTCCTTTTACACCATCTATCTCCATACAATTTCCTTCTTCAAACCCAAAGCAGCTACATACACTATCATCGTCATCATTCATCACCCCTTATATTCCTTATTCTCCTCTCTTTCTCTTTTTTGCTGGCATTTTGCAATCAGCAAACACGGGGATCGACGATTGATCAATCAGATCGAGTATAGATTCTGATTATTTTTGCTCTGTGATTGACCAGTTCATCAATCGTTTCGAGTTTGTTTTTGATTCATCACGATTGGTTAATAGTTGCGATTGATCGAATAATGTGCGGGGGTTTCTGATTAGGGTTTTGGTAGAGCTTTTCGCGGTGTTGATTGGGGGATGTGCTGATTGAGAGGCGAAAAATGGTGATTGTTGTGATAATTGTTAAGTAGATCGGGGTTTATTAGTGGAATCGACGCCGCATTCGTCATCCGATACTTCCCCTCTCTTAAAAATGCAACATTCTTCATCTGGTGGCGATGGGTCAGATGCCGGTAACGGTGGGTCGGGTGTCGGTAACGGCGGTTTTGGTTGTATTCAACACACTGTCTCTAAATACGATACACTTGCTGGCGTCGCAATCAAATATGGCGTTGAGGTAGTTTCTTAATTCATTACTGTAGGAATTGCAGAAAGTACTGTTGCCTAGCTTACTTCCATTTCCATTTCGTTTTACAGCTTCAGTTTTGTTTGATTGTTTGTTCAATGAATTTGTATGACTTGATGATTTTGAGAAGAATATGATTCCCCCCTTTGAATTCTTACATATGCTAAGGTCAATTGTTTAGTTCATACATTCATACTACGCCCTCAGGTTTGAAAATAGCTACATTTTGTTTCTGTTTTTGATGTCAAACTTGTAATACGAAGATTCATATGCTTGTTATCATCAAAAGCTGTTATATTGTCTTCTTTAGTTGTATCTTTATGTTAATTGTTGCATTCAGATCTCCATCACAACCTTCATTGGTTTTATATGTAATGTAACATTGTAAATTTGTAATGCCACTTTCTTTCTTAGGTGGCTGACATCAAGAAGATGAATGGCCTAACAACCGATTTACAAATGTTTTCCCGCAAGTTGCTTAAGATACCGTTACCAGGGAGGCATCCACCATCTCCCATAATCTCAAACGGACACGACACTCAAGGGTATATTTGTACTTTCACTTCCTATCGAATATTTATGAAGAACCCATAAATTCACGATTGTTTATTTTGGTGAGATATTCTTGCAGACAAAATAGCTCAGAGATGACACCACCCAATCGTAGATATTCCGATTCAATTAATTCTCTCAAATCACTCAAATTATCATCTTCATCTTCCTCTTCACCCCCGCGAAATATCTCATCATCCATCGATTCTTTACGTGACTATTACAGACTTACACCAAACAATCACAACAGCGTGAAAGAAGGTTCTGAAATGACTCAAACGCCCCTTGGTCTTCACAGAAAGTCAAAAAGCGAAAATAACGGGTTTTCCAAGATATCTAAAACGGATGTGAAAGAAGCTGGTTCTGATAAAAGCATTGAGAAGTTGGTGAGAAGAAGAAAGTCAGAGGTTGACCTAAACAACCACACCCCGGATATGATGATGACATCATCAGCAGCCTATGTGAAAGGGTTGGGACTGCGGCCAAAAATATCAGAAGGTGGTTCTGATGTAAACAATGTGCCTGTGGTTCAGGCGTTTAGTGGGGTGAGGAAGTCTTCAAGTGCACCGACTTTTCAACTTTCAGAAGCTGCTAATAACAGTATCAGTAACAGTAATAGTAATAGTAACAGTAGCCCATCATCATCATCGTCTTTTTGGCCAATGTCTATGTTGAACTTCACGTTGGATCTTCAAGCAGCCATAACAAGTCCGCTGTTTGATGGATTGCCGAAGCCTACCAGTGGTCGGAAGAAGAAGCCGGCTCGTGATTAGTATTTTTGGATCTATTTAAATGAAATCCGATCGAATCTTCCATTATGAGAAAATAGGAAGAATCGGTGATAGGGAAATAAGAGGATTTATATTTTATATACCATGATTGTAATTTTTGGGCAGGGATGATATACACATTTAGATAGCAGAAGTAGGAAAGGAGGCAAATGAGCATCAGGGGCTTTCTATATTGTATATTTGAATTTGAGGTTTAGAAGCAAGAAATGGTTTGATATGTCTGTTTTGACCCAATATATTTATGTATTTTTTTTTTCATGGTAAAATCATGTTGAGTTGTTGACATGGGATTTATTTCTGTTTTGTTTAATCAAACATGTATGGTATTTGACTATTAGTACGTATATGTATCATATATTCAAAAAAGAATCATCGAAACGATCTCATTTTGGTTAAAAAAATGTCTGCCTGTTTAAGAATACGCAACACTTACTATCATAGCTTGAGAAACCAAGTACAAAAAACACTTTGTTCTATGTTTGCATTGAAAAACAGCCAAAATATTTATTGCATTGATGATGATATAAGTTACAAAAAAATGTTCAGCTTGGATTTAAACGAAACGTAACGGATCAAAATTTTCTTTTATTTATAAAACAGCCAAAATATTTATTGCATTGTTGATGATATAAGTTGCAAAGAAAAAAAAATGTTCAGCTTGGATTTAAACGAAAAGTAACAGATCAAATTGGCATCTAAAAGGTAAGTTTGAAAATAATATATCAAAGATGGAGATGCGGGGTATCGATCCCCGTACCTCTCGCATGCTAAGCGAGCGCTCTACCATCTGAGCTACATCCCCATTTGCATTGTTTTCCTGTAGATGCCTATATCAAACTAGATCATATATGTAAACAGTTGATAATACATGTACGAAAAAAATAGATGTTTGTATGCTTCTTATGGAGATGCGGGGTATCGATCCCCGTACCTCTCGCATGCTAAGCGAGCGCTCTACCATCTGAGCTACATCCCCATTTTGAGTGTTTGGTCCTGACTATTTAAAAAAAAAAAATAATTGGATCAAATATATGCTTTGATTAAAAATGGAGATGCGGGGTATCGATCCCCGTACCTCTCGCATGCTAAGCGAGCGCTCTACCATCTGAGCTACATCCCCGTTGATGTTACTGTTCTTCAGAAGCTTTTATAAACAATAGATTAGGTATTAAGTAACTCTATCCACTAATAAACGCTCCCGCGAAGGTGGTTTCCAGATTTTGGATAAGAGGCCGGGGAGCGAGAGGAAGAGAGAGGGAGTGAAAAGTTGAAGCCGGACAAAAATGGTGGCTGCGAAGCTGGTACCTGATTGTTCAAACGCAATTACAGCGATAAAACCTTCGTCTCTACTCAATTCTTTGTTCAATCATCGCCATCCTACTCCTATTGGTGCTTTTTGCCATTCTCGAAACTTTCAACAACCTTCTCGGAGTTTAACTACCATCAGAGCTTCTGCGCTGAACCGTCGAGACTTCATTGCCGACACTGCCACTGCCGCAGCTGCGCTTTCGCTTGCGCCATTGATTGGGCTGGATACCGCCTCCGTTGCCAAAGCTGATGACCTTTCTGAATGGGAGAGAGTTTACCTTCCGATTGATCCTGGCGTTGTCCTTCTGGACATCGCTTTTGTCCCTGAAGACCCTTCCCATGGTCTATTCTCTCTCTCTCTCTCTCTTTCTCTCTCTCTCTCTCTCTCTCTCTCTCTCACACACACACACACACACATACTGTTAGCTAGTTTCCATCTTCACATTGCGATTTAATGTCGAATTTTATGGTAATTGATTTCATAATATGAATTGCTGGATGGAGAAATGTAGAAGACTAATGGAACACTAGTTGTCTAAGCATTATCGAATGATCTCTTAATTCAAAACCGTCAAACATTTCATTTGGGCAGACATTTAGTCATTCCAAACTGATAACATAAGAGATTTCACAAAAGAAAAAATGTACGTGTTTGGATTTTCATATTCATAATTTGATATTTCTTGGAGGAAGATGACTAGTAATAGTATTTCATACTTCCTTTGTTTGTTCACCTTTGTAATTATACAAACAGTTCTACTTAGATAAAATCAAGGAACATAGATCATCAACAGTTTGCTCTATCAAATTACTCTTCCCTAGTCGCTCTTGTCCCTTGTGAATTTTTTGACATGATTTTGATGATCATTTGATTTGAATGGTGTTTTTTGGTAGGTTTTCTGTTGGGGACAAGACAAACTCTTTTAGAGACTAAAGATGGTGGAAGCACATGGGTGTCTCGCTCAATATCTTCAGCAGAAGATGAAGATTTTAATTACAGATTTAATTCCATAAGTTTCAAAGGAAAAGAAGGGTGGATTGTTGGAAAACCTGCAATTCTTTTACATACATCAGACTCTGGAGATAGTTGGGAACGCATACCATTAAGTGCTGAACTCCCAGGGGACATAGTAATCCCTAAACCTAATCCACATTATAATCATATCATTAATACTTTTTTCATGATACTCAGTTAAAAAGAAGCTAAAACTCTACATTTTTATAAATTTGCAGGTATATATAAAGGCAACTGAAGAAAACAGTGCAGAAATGGTAACCGATGAAGGTGCAATCTATGTTACATCAAACAGAGGTTACAACTGGAAAGCAGCAGTACAAGAAACTGTTTCAGCTACTCTTAACAGGTGATCTATTCAATATCCCTTTTCTATTAACATGATTATCATGTTGATTTAACCATGATTTATAACTTTATGCAAACTAACAGTTAAAATGGTGTAATTCAATTGCAGAACAGTTTCTAGTGGTATTAGTGGGGCTAGTTACTATACAGGCACCTTCAACACAGTGAATCGCTCCCCTGAAGGAAACTATGTTGCTGTTTCTAGTCGTGGTAACTTTTACCTCACTTGGGAACCAGGACAGGTTAAACTCTTTTTTGATGATAACTATTTAACTTTTTTGATGATTAGTTTTGACGATAATAACCTTGGAGAATTGTAAAAATTGTAGCCATACTGGCAACCCCATAATAGAGCAGTTGCAAGAAGAATTCAAAACATGGGTTGGAGAGCAGATGGTGGTCTTTGGCTTCTTGTACGTGGTGGTGGTCTTTATCTCAGCAAAGGCACAGGGGTAAGAAAAGCTTTTTTTTTTTTTTGATTCCATTGACATTTAGCTTGGTGATAAATGCAAGAAATATAATATTGTATTAAGAAGAAAGGAAAGTATGATGCAAATGAATGAAATCACATTGCTATTTCTTTCATTTAACCGTTTTGGTGTAACCACCTGAAGTGTTTGTTATACTGTTATCCCCCCAGATAACAGAAGAGTTTGAAGAAATTCCTGTACAGAGTCGTGGATTTGGTATTCTTGATGTTGGTTACAAATCAAAGGTGAATATTATTAACCTTGGTATCATTTGATTTTATTTAAGTATATGTGATAATTGTATCAAATATTTCTGAAAGCTGGATTTGGATACTCTGAATAATAATAATGTACAGGAAGAAGCTTGGGCTGCTGGAGGAAGTGGAGTTCTTTTGAAAACCACCAACAGTGGAAAGTCATGGAGTCGTGATAAAGCAGCTGATAATATTGCTGCTAATCTTTACTCAGTAAAGTGAGTTTTTTTTTTTTTTTTTCTATAACATAACACCCTTCACATGACCATTCTTGATGTTTTTTAAAATATAGGAATACATTTTGTTATGCTGATTATCCTCTTCCCTTGTGTAGGTTTATCAATGATAGACAAGGATTCGTGCTAGGAAATGATGGAGTCTTGCTAAAGTATCTTGGTTAAATTCATGGTATGTAATTTGTTTGGTTGTTACATTTTGGGAAACATACACATACACATACACAAATACACTTCACTTTCTTCATATAATCGATTTATACTTCTTTTTATTGTTTAAAAAAAAAAAACCATTTTTCCTGGTTACCTGGTTTTGATATGTGGCCCAATTTGAACCCCTTGTGATATTGTTGTTTTGGCTTGTCTTTAAGTTGTTCTGCTTTGCATTATTTAATATAATAACAAGTCTGTAAAATATAGTTAAGCAGTTAAATCAATTAAATAATGAAAGTACACTGTTAGCAGAGAATCTGACTTTGTGAAGTTGATGCAGGTTTTGACGAGACTTGTAATTTTGTAATGCGAAAAAAGTACCATATACATAATCGGGATAGCACGGATAAAATAAATTCTTTTATATTGAATTTATGATGTATTTACTGAGCCACCCGACTTTGTTGCAATTGTTTGTAAATGAATTCAACAATGACACACAACAATTTAAATATTCTTTTATGGTGTTTTAATTCTTCTTTTGGCGTTGTTGGAGCAAAAGCGATTTGCCTTTGGGTTTTCATTTACTTTTTGGAAACCTTGTCTTGTGGTTTTCATCTTAATGAGAGTTCACCTAACTACTTGCAAATTTGTGTTGGCTTAAAAGAATGTAGTGTTTGTTTCGATGTTTAGTTCAATAAAATTCTTTTACTAATAGTTAAATACTTGTAATAATCTCTAATAAGATAAAGTTGATGTAAGTTAGAGATGATTGAGAGTTTTTCTTAGGATCTGTTTCGTAAGATGAAATGAAATCATAGCGTAATTGAATCAGATATGTAATGTAATGGATCATTATATTTATTTGTCATGTTTAGTTGGTTCGAAAGAATAAAATGAAACATGTATGTTGGTATATGTATGTTGGTATGTATAAATATTAAATAGTAAACTAAATAAATTTAAATTGATGACTAAAGAAAAAAAATTATTTTATAGACCAAACTTTAAATGAAAAGGTATATGGTTAAACAAATTAAATATAAAAATATTTCATTTCATTTAAAATATATGTTCAATGTATTTTAAGTAGTTAAAAAAGAATTATATAACACACTTCAAAATAAAAAAATTAATTACCACGAAATCGTAAATTAAAAATATTTTTAGTTATTTTGGAACATAAAAAAATAACAATTTAATTGAGGTTTTGAAATTCTGTTTTAAACAAAATTAGCACCGTTAAAGATTACAAAAATGGAAGTATTTTATAATGGTAATGTATCATTCCGTAAGGAATGAAAGAAAAAACACTCCATCATGTAATGTAAATCAGTCTCAAAGAAAAAATCACATTGCATAAGGAACATTTCATTCCATTTTTTATGATAAACAAACAAGAATTTTACATTACACGGTTCAATTACAACATACCAATCACTACATTATGTTTTTATATGATTATTAACGAACAAGTGTATGAGTTTTGATGGATATATATCCCATAGGAAATGTTCAACTTTTAAAGGTTATACCTTTATTTAGCTTCTGAGCATCATAGATGTTGGAAATTGGTACTTATATATATATATATATATATATATATATATATATATATATATATATATATATATATATATATATATATATATATATATATATATATATATATATATATAACATATTAGATGTTTCTTGAAAATTTTATGAGGTATCAACTTCAATACATAAGGTACAACTAACAAATATATTTCATGTTTAAACGATTTAATTTATATTTAAATGGTTACATTTAATCAATCAATATGTTTCCTTCTTTATTCCCCCTCAATCCCGACCCTTATATCATTTTCTTAATTTTCTTTCTGATTTCTATGGATGTTTGTTTTTGTGATTTTTTTTAACCTTCTTAATGTTTGTTTTTTACACCCATCGTTTTTAGGTTAAGGTCAAACTATTGGGAAAGAAGATTAAACCAAGTTTGCATTTTTTTAAACCATTGGTGTGGAAAGGCCATCCGAAGTGACACCATGGTATGTAATGTTCTTTCAATACGTGTACTCTTTTTAATCTATTTAATTCTTTTGTTTAAGTCCATATTTTTTATGCTTCCTTGTAGATAATGTCACACTTCATCATATTTCCTTTAGATTTATTGTCTGGATATTGTTTTCTCCAATTTTTTTCTTTTCGGTTTATAGGCTCCATTTTGAAGTCGCAACCTACCAATAGCTTCGTCGCCATCAGCCACAGATGTACCCTTAAAATACCTCTCCATCATCTTTCTGATCATAGACTCATTCCTTAATTCTTGTTTTTCATTTATGGACTCATTCCTTTTAATTTAGTTTTTATTTCATATTTTTCCCTAAGTCTTGGTTTTAATTAACATGTAGTTTTTGATTTTGATGAAGGGATGATGTTGGTTTCAGATTTCTTTTGTGGTTACTAAAAATTCTTAGTGATCATATGTCTACCGATTCCCTTATACAATTGATATTGTCTCTACTCTATTCCCCAGTTTTTTTATGGGTCATTATTCCATAAACGTTTCTTGCTAATATACTCTTTATATTGAGAGCACGCAACAAAATAGTCAAGTGAAAACTCTACTCAGGTTTGTTCTTACAAAAGTTACTTGTACGAACTTCTACTTTGTTTTTCCTAATATAATTTGGTAAATTGACGAACATTTTTGTTCCTTTACATAAATCTTATGGTTCCATAAAGTAGATCGGCCTACACAAAGAGAGCTTCTTGTCTATTTTGACTATAGTAGCATCATGTAGAGTGAAAGACGATAAAGACACTGAAGAAGTTTTACATCAGGTTAGTATTGTATAAAGTTAGTGTGTTTGTTTCATGTGTTATTTTTTGTTTGAAACTAAGTTTTATGGAGTTAGTGTCTTTTATTTATATTGACAACATTTGGTTAAACAAAAATACACATATGAATGAATAAAACGAATATATTACAACATTTTCAAAATAACTTCCACATCTTACAAGTTGGTTGAACAAGGTGATTTTTAACCTTTTTGATTGATAATGTTCTTAATTCATTACTTTTCTTAGGTCCTCTTGTTGCCCCTCAACCTTACAACATAAAATATTTCTAAAAAAATCACTTTAGTCCATGTTAGTTTACGAAGGAGCATTGAGATTGGATTTTTTTGATTGTTTTTTCATCAATTAAGTCTGCTAAAAAATATTAACAAATTCTTAATATGATTTAGTAATTGTAGATAATCTTTTGTTAGATCAAATTTAATATTTTTTAGAACAGCTAATGCATACACACCCACTAATATTAAAAAATTATAATTCTAATGTTATATTAGTTATTCTTCTAGTTTATACTTCCAAGCTTTTAATGTACATCGATTTGGTCTCATGGATGGTTGCTCGACACCAAAGTTGTTAAAGGACCTCAATCTCATGGTAGACATGAAAAATAATATTAAACACCGGATATTTGTGACATTCTCAGTTAAATTTTATTTCAGGTGGGTAAATTATTAACAATAGATTCTTTGGAATTGTTAAAGACATGGAGGTTAGTTTTTCAAGTTGTGAGTTTTCGAACGGTTTTTGGAAAAAAAAAATTGATGTTTTATAGCATCCTACATTTTCAATAGTTTTTTCAATGTATTTTGATAGTTGCTTTTTCTTTTTACTATTTTATGACTTTTATAACATCATACTTTCCTTTGTAATAGAAATGTACTATAACCCAGACCTTTTTGAACCCATTTTTTTATAGTCACAAACGATGTTACCCCACTCCCAACGAATATCATGTGAAAGAGTTGTAGAAGGGGGTTGAGTACGCCCCCTTCTACTAATTTATCTTTGCTACCGGATCTCGACACGTGGCTTGCATACGCCCATCGTATTAAGTACACCCCGCATTCTTCGAAGTTACGCCCCGCGTAATGCAATTCCTTAGCCTATAAATAGAGGCACAAATCTCTCATTTTCTTCACACCAAAACCATTCTTTCTATTTTAAATACCCTCCTTAGCCCCTCCCCTTCCCTAGAACTTCCCAAGTGTTAGAGGCGAAGCCCGGAGCGCCATAAGGCTCCGAGAAGAAGAGCCTTCGACTCAGATGTTCTGCCCTGTAAAGCTCGTCTCCTAGCTTAACCCCCCTTGTAAGTGAGTTATGTTTACCCTACTTTAAGTATACATTATGTTTAAGTTCATTATCATTATTATGAACCTATAAAAAAGATTTATTAGTGATTCAAAGTCGTTATACTGATTGAACTACTTACGGGAGAGGTGTCTAGAATGGCCACGTTAGGTTTGGTTGTTAGATTTCAGAAAAACTATATGTCGAAATGGTCTTGCCTCCTAACTCTCATGTCTGGCTAATCCTTACTTGATAGATAATGACGTAGACTCTAAGTTAATGATGAATCTAGACTAATAATTAGTTGCAGTATTATATTAAAATCTAGTAATAATGATACTAAGTTTCGACGAAGGAAAATAAAATTGTTAGAAGCGAAGCGCTCCCGAATTACGAGTCGTCACTTTAACAAGTGAGTGTATAATTACTTTCATCTTACACCTAGATATGAAGTATTCAATATAAATTACGTGCTATGTGTGCATATTATCTGTGATGTTGATATCTATGCTGGATGAACAAAATATACATGTTTTATTCGATTTAAAATTATTTATGTATTTTATACCTATAATTATATGATGGGTAAAGATTGGTAGATAATATAGATGATGAAATAAATGATGAGAGGCCTCGATGTTTAAGCTGATTTAGTTATCTAGCGGAGTATAGATGATGACCACAGACTATTCTAGACAGTCTAGTGGAACGCTAGTAAGCTCGCAATCTGTAGGTGTTTTGTAAACGATGTGTTCACCCAATGTACTCCACCCCCTCATAGTTTCCTTACGAACATACATTGCCGAGGAATCGCCTAAGCAATATTGTATTCCTGATGATGATCCTTAGGATAAGTCCTTTAAATTAGATGCTTTAGTGACAGAAAGTGAGGATAACGGGAACGAGTAATCGGGTTAATTAATTTGATGAAATTAATAAACTTAATTATTGTGGGTTGAAAACCCTATGTGCTCACCAGACTTCCAAGCCTGACCCACTCAGTTTCTTGTATTACAGGTAGTAGCAAAAGAGTACATGAGTGTTGATATGATGAGAGATCTATGGATTATAGGCCATTAAAATAATAGGTGTTGTAAGGCCTGTATTATTTCTGTTTATACTTATGTATTGTATTGACAATGACACCTCATCGTTTTTATTATAATGAAAACACATTTCTTCGGAAATGATTTACTTATCATATTTTTGGGAACAAATTCTGCAACATGTTTCTTCAAAATGATACTCTGATTTTCAAATAAAGCATAAACAAATCGGTTTTTTCTAACCGTGAAATTAGGGATGTCACGACATGGAAAGAGGATATTACACCACGTATGTTCGGTGCACATGGTGTAGCACGTTTCTGGTGTACAATGCGTAATATATGTCCGAAATTTTTGAGAAATTTTTGAGAACCTGAACAATAACACATGAACTCACTAGTTCTCTCTTTTGTCAATTTACAATGATTTATCATTAGTAACATGAACATAAATATGAAGATTTTATATATTAAAGAATAATTGAATTTTTTAAGAAGCTAAACTTGAAATACTAAAAGCTAGAAAACATATTTAACCAAAAAAAGAAACAAAGT
The DNA here is from genome assembly GCF_052625555.1 of Lactuca saligna. Lineage (NCBI taxonomy): Eukaryota > Viridiplantae > Streptophyta > Magnoliopsida > Asterales > Asteraceae > Lactuca > Lactuca saligna. The sequence continues at coordinate 32,806,105 of NC_136419.1, read as the reverse complement.
AAAAAAAGCATTCAAGAAAACAATCCTAAAAAAAACTCTAAACGAACTGTTTATTCTCTCATCAACTCAGCAACGAAAGCCATATTTGTCTTAATTATGTATTCAAAAAAACATTTCAAATAAAAAATAGATAACATAAGGTCATTATCAATCGTGATTAACTTGACAAGGAAATTTTTTTTCAATCAAAATGATTGGAGAGTCTAGACAAGCATTAACATCTCTCAATAAATGCACCTTCAAGTTAAAGTCGTCAAAGGTTTTGTAGATATGAGATGACAGGCCATCAATTTGATTTTGATAATGTTTATTATCTTTACAAATGGGCTTTATAATTTTATGGTTTGTCAAGATCGTAGGCATGCCGACGCTTAAATACGACATTGTGTGTAAAAAAATGTGTAAGGTGATAATTTTCTAAAGAAAATGTTTATCGAATATTTAATTGATATTTTTTATCAATGAAAAAAAGACATTATATAGAAGAAAACTGAGAGAACATATTTCTTCTGATAAATTCGACAGAAGAAATTGAAGAAATTCATTAGAGGATAGAATGGAAACAAGACTAAATTCACATTTTTGAGATGGGGAAAGAAGAGAGACATATGTGAGAACGTTACCTGAGGAGGATGAGGCGACGAGAAGAGAGACATATGTCAGATAAAATTTTCATTTTTAAATTCATTCCAATCGTATGATAATCACATCAAAGAGTCGAAATTATATCATAGTAAAATATTATCAGAGTACAAATCCCAAAATCACGTGGTGCGGAAAAACATAGGTGGATGCAATACAATCAGGCTGGGCCTTTCCCTTTCGAGCTGGAAGTACCTGAAACATAAACTGAAAGCGTAAGCACAAAGCTTACTGAGTTCCCCCAAAATACTCCATACCATACATATATAACAGTCAAAAACATATCGGGTCTATTTCACCCCCTTCGATATCTTTCAACCGGTATTGGGTCTATTTCACCCCCTTTGGTATCTTTTAACCGGTATCGGGTCTATTTCACCCCTACCACTACACATATAATCATAACAATAAGAGTCACAGAGACACCAAGCAGATACAAACACAACATGTAATTGTCATGAAGACAATCATCATACTACAAACGTAATCTAGTGGACCGACATTGATGCCTTCGACCCACAACTACTGTAACACCGTAAATTTTTCAAACAAAATTTTCATTTTAAAATCACATAAATCTCATTATCACACTTCACAAAATCTCAAGTATCAAATTATCCAAAACACAAATGCATAATTGTTTGATTTAAAATCCAGGATCCTCAAAACATAACTGTGTCTCGTGTGTACAATCAAGCCGACGACTTCCCACGATCATGAGAAGTACCAAAAACACATATCACATAACACGGTAAACACGAAGCTTAGTGAGTTCCCCAAGATACCACACACATCTCGTTAGCCTCTCATGGCTATAACTCGATAAAGACCCTCCGATCAATGTGTCTCAGTGGAGACCCTCCGGTCCCACAACTCGGGTTGGACCCTCCGGTCCTAACTCATAAAGCGTAGCAGAATCACAAGGACATAATGCCTAACATATCACATAGCTCAGTATGCCACATATAATCAACGTATACACCGAATAATATAACAACATAAGTCACAAAGACAGTATGCACGATAACACATATCACAACATAAAAAATGAGACCCTCCGATCAATAATATAATAAGACCCTCCGGTAACTCAATGATTACCACTCAGGTAGGTATAGTGAGAAGACTCACCTCGCAGAGTAAAGCAATGCATCCCTCAGTCGAGCCGCCGGTCAAATCTCCGCCCCTCCATGGCCTCCAAGAATCCACAGTTGACCAAAACCCTAAAGTCAACGGAAGTCAACAGTCAACACTGACCCAAGTCTAAAATTCAACTGAGGTCAATACTCAAGTCAACAGTCCATGTGTAACGACCCAATTTTCACTTCCGAAAATTTCGTTTTAGAACATTACTTTAGAAAACATTAATAAATAAAAACATTGTTTGATCACACCACATCACAACGTAAACCATGTTTAAAAAGCCAAACCATACAACCCATCAAAATATCAGAGTACAAATCCCAGTGAATCTCGTAAATGCGGAAACCAGAGTGTGTGCATGATGTGCCGCTACCGCGCCAGCTCCTTCCCCTTCGAAGAAGAGGTACCTGAAAACAAAACTGTAAAACATAAGCACAAAGCTTATTAAGTTCCCTCATCGTACCACATACCATACAAACACATAACATATATACTGCTAGGCTATTCTGGGGTGCCTGACTACCCGGTACGGCCATTCTGGGGTGCCGACCTACCCATACGGCCATTTTGGGGTGTCGTCCTACCAGTGTCAAGCCATTCTGGGGTGCTGACTACCCATGTCAAGCCATTCTAGGGTGCTGACTACCCATCGGTCCTAACAACCGATCCTCGGGGATTGGTCCCCTCCTACTATGTAACATACACTTTAGTAACCTTGTTTAATTATCATGTTTCATATGATTGTTAGTTTAAAAATGAATATTATTATATATTATGTTGTTTTAAACGTTTAAAGTAGGTAGTTATAGTAAAATAGAATTGTAAGCGTTTAAAAAATATATATATATATATATATATTATTTTCGGTATGGTTTTAAGCGTTGATTTCTAACGAAATAGGTTTATAATATTTGAAGTTAAACTAAGTTTAGAATCATTTGGAATGTATTAGAGGTGATAGGGAAGTCTTATGTGATTCCGATCAAAAAGTCAACTATCGGAATTAACGAAAGTATAACGTCTAAGTTAAAAATAATTAAATCTGATTTTATTGGAAGATCTTTTCTGGGATATTTTTATTGGAAGTTGTAAATTATCTCGTTAGAAACGTACAGGCGAAAACCTCATCGAAAACGGAGTTTCGAGCGAAAAGTTATGCAATTTTTAGTGTTTAGGGGTAAAACGGGTACCCAAACCGGGTCAAACCCGACCCAACTCGGGTTTTTACCCATTGAAACACGATTTTGAGTCATTTTCCTGCCATTTTCAGTTCATCACCATCCCTATGGGAGATTTTCACATACATGATCAATCTTGATCAAGTTTTGAAGATTAAATCAAGATTTTGAGTGTTCTTGAAGTATCAAGTCTAGTAATCAAGGTATGAACTCTTAATTTTTGGATTAGCCCTTGTAATTAGTGAGTTATTAAGAGATTAGGGTTTGATCAAAGTGGGTTTACCACTGATTTAATGAAATTAGGCATGAGTTTATGTTATTAACCTAGAATCTTAAATGGAAATCAAGTAACTACATGTAAACTTGAGAATTAATCATATGGTTTAAGAGTAATTAGTGAAAATTAATAATGAAACCCATGGTTTATACTTGAATTAGAATGGATTACTAAAATATTCAGTGTTATCATTGTAAAAGAAGAACTTGGTGATATTGATCATGAGGTTTGATCATGTAAAGGGTAAAATGAAATTATAAAGGGTATAATTGTCCTGTTTTTGTAAAAATCACCAAAAATTATAGAAAAATCGTATGGAGATGTGCTATATATCCCTGGAAAGCTGAGAATGTCTACTTTGATTTTTGTTTTAAAACCAAAATCTAATTCCGGACTTAAAAGGGGTGAAAACAGCTATATGTTCAGTGCAGTAAGGCTGAATTTTGACAGCTTTGGAACATTTTGACAGCTTTAGGATGCTGTTTTGTAAAATTCATAGTAAATTATAGAAAAATCATAAAAATGTGAGGTCAGTGGCATTAGAAAGATATAAGAGTCTATTTTATTAATATGTATAATTTATTAGTTATTTTGACATTTAATAAGGGTAAAACAGATCTGCAAGTGACAGCTATACAAAGAACAAAAACTAAAATTTCTAAATTGAAAACAACATAACTTGAGAGTAGTTGAGTAATTGCTTATGAAATTTGAAATATGAACTCCAGGGGTATAATTGAAGGTTTTAGAGGCCTGAGGATGGTGTAATTTCATCAGAAAAAGAGGAATTTTATCGCAACATTCGGTTACAGCACAGTGAGTTCAATATAGGGACAATTGTATGTTATGTGTTATATGTGCAATGTGCTTTCTTGTGTTATTGATCTAAGTGGTTATTACTTGATATTGATTTTGATGCCTTTGGCCATGTAGAGCATGACTCGTATCACTTTGGTATTGGCTTTGTGCCTTTGACCATGTAGAGCATGACTCGTATCACTTTGGTATTGGCTTCGGGCTAGGTAGGGCTGAAAGCCTGTATATTCTAGCAACATGATTAAAAGGGATTGTGTTTTATGTGCCTCTTGGGCTGGAATTTATGATGCTTATGATCCTAAATTATTGTGTCTTAATTATTGTAATCCTTTGAATCTAACCGTTTATTGATTTGGAAAGTCCTTCATTTGATACACATATAAGCCTTTGTTGTCCTTTGTTTCTTTTTGTTCCTGTCATATTGTTATGTATATGGCATAGCGTTATATTGTATCTATTTTTGAACTCACTAAGTGACGCCCACTTATCCCTTTTAGTGTTTAACTATTTCAGGTGATAAGCATCCAGAGTAAACACGCTTTGTTGGAGGACTTAGAGTAGTTGACACTACTACGTTTTTACTTGGTATACATATATGTATATGGATTATAAATTCCTGGGTAGTTATGTATTTATACAACTAGTTATGAAACTTTGTAAAAACCCTTTTAGTTGGTTTGTATCCATGCTTTTGTATTTAGACCACTAGTGTGAATTATAATTATGAATATGCATGTAGCATGTTTGGCTTTATGGTAATTTTAGTGAATGGGGTCTTACAATTATGGTATCAGAGCACTGGTTTAAGCGAACTAAATACCACGAATTGGTATTTAGACTTAAACTGTTGGAAGTTCAATATATGAACAGATTTATTGTCCGTATATGGATACAAACCATAGGAAAGACTTAAGTGGGGTGTTGGGTAATGATAAATCCTTATATTCTTACGTGTTATGTTACTCCAATTTTTTCAGAGCAATGGCTGAGCAGGAGGGTAGTCATACACCAGATGTGGGTGGAGATCTTCATCTTAATGAGGGAGATACTCCAATATCCCCTCGTGAGGAGCGGCTTTTGGATAAACTTACTGGTGTTATTCGACAAACTCTAGAACAACACAAAAGGGATAGTGATAAGGGTAAAGAGAAAGCCACCGGAGAGTCTTCAAGAGAGAAAGCGAAACGTCCCTCATTCAAAACTTTCAAGAGTAGTGGTGCTACAGAGTTTTCAGGTGTCCTTGATCCCATTGTTGTTCTTACCTGGATCCAGAACACAGAAAAAGTATTTCGTATCTCCCATGTGGTTAATGAAGACAAGGTTAACTATGCTTCTGCAATGCTCATTGGAGAAGCCTTAGTCTGGTGGGAAGCGACATTTGAAGCTCTTAACGAGTATGACCAGGAGAATTTATCTTGGGAGATGTTTAAAATCCGCTTTCTAGGAAAATATTGTCCTCTAGATATGAGGAGAAGACTGGAGAAGGAGTTCCTCGAACTTAAGCAAGGAGGAATGACTGTGACCGAATATGAAACTCAATTCAATCAAAAGGCACGGTTTGCTGCGAAGTATATCCCGACTGAAGACGATAAAAGTCAGTTATTCATGGAAGGGTTACGGTATGAAATCCGTGATTTCGTGATCAATCGGGATATTCTATCATTCGATAAAGCTGTTGAGTATGCCCGAAAGCGCGAGCATGACTTAGAGATACGTGGTGCCACTCTTTCTATCCCGAAGCATCCACGTGTTGATCGAACTGTTTCTGTTTCAACTAATCCATTGGGTCGATCTGCTCAATCTGATCTTAGCACAAAAGTACAATCTCAGAGCGCCTTTCGTGGTCGCGGTCGGCCACAATCTTTTTCTCTTCAGTCGAGAGCTCCACCACCATGCCAGAAATGTGGAAAGAGCCACCAAGGTCAATGCAGGGTAGGAAAAGGACCAGTGATTTGCTATGGATGCGGAGAAACAGGTCATATGAAGCCCGTTTGCCCGATGAGGAATGTTACATGTTATGCTTGCGGTGTTACTGGCCACAGAAAGCGTTTCTGCCCTACTCTTACCAGCCAAATGGTGAGAAGTCAAGCTTCCGTTCAACAACCAGTGGGTACTTCAACCCAAAAGGAGGATGTGCCAAAGGCTAAAGGCCGTGCATTCCAGATTACCCCAGAGGAGGCACGCGAGGACCCGAATGTTGTGACTGGTACATTTCTCGTCAATTCTAGACCTGCTCACATCTTATTTGATTCTGGTGCCTCAGATTCTTTTGTGTCTCGTGAATTTGCGCGTTCTTTTCAAATTGCATGTTATGCACTCGCCCAACCATTTCATGTAGATACCGCGGGAAGTGTATCATTACTTGTTGATAAAGTCTATAGAGATTGTGTCATAGAAATTGAAGGTTATAATTTTCTTGCCAATTTGATTCCTATCTCCCTACCCAACTTTGATATCATTCTCGGCATGGACTGGTTGTCAAAGAACCGTGCAGAACTCTTGTGCTATGAAAAGATAGTACGCATTCCTATTGAAGGGGAGAATCCTATTTATGTCTATGGTGAACAAAGAATCTTCAAAATAATCTCTTTCCTTAAAGCTCGTAAATTCATATCGAAGGGGTGTTCTATCTATTTGGCCTACTCAGTTGATGTCTCAAAAGAGGAGAAGAAAACGGTAAATGATGTTCATGTTGTTAACGAATATCCTGATGTTTTCCCTGATGACTTGCCTGGCCTTCCTCCGGATAGGCAAGTAGAATTCCGAATTGACCTTGTGCCTGGTGCTGCTCCGATTGCAAAGACTCCTTATCGTCTCGCGCCAACAGAGATGAAAGAAATGATGATCCAACTGCAGGAATTACTTGACAAAGGCTTTATCCGACCGAGTACTTCTCCCTGGGGTGCTCCTGTATTGTTTGTCAAGAAGAAGGACGGATCGATGCGGATGTGCATTGATTATCGTGAGCTGAATAAGGTGACTATCAAAAACAAGTACCCACTACCTCGCATTGATGATTTATTTGATCAACTTCAGGGTGTTAGCTATTTCTCGAAGATTGATTTGAGATCTGGATATCATCAGTTGAAAGTTCACGAGCAGGATGTGCCGAAGACTGCTTTTCGTACTCGATATGGGCATTATGAATTCCTTGTTATGCCGTTTGGTTTAACAAATGCTCCTGCTGTATTCATGGATATGATGAATCGGGTATGTCGCCCAATGCTCGATAAATCAGTCATCGTATTCATTGACGATATTCTAATCTATTCCAAGTCTGAATCTGATCATGCCATTCATATTCGTGCGGTGTTAGAACTTCTTCGAAAGGAGAAACTATATGCTAAATTCTCGAAATGTGAATTCTGGCTTCGCCAAGTTCAATTTCTTGGCCATGTTATTTCTAGTGATGGTGTATCTGTAGATCCTATCAAAATCGAAGCCATTCAAAATTGGGAAGTGCCCCGTAATGCTTCCGAAATTCGTAGTTTCTTGGGTCTCGCGGGATATTACCGGAGATTCATTAAAGACTTTTCTCGTATAGCCATACCGCTCACGAGTCTTACAAGGAAGGAAGTAAAGTTTGAATGGGGTGAAGCCCAAGAAAAAGCTTTCTCAACTCTAAAAGATCTTTTGACTCATGCTCCAATCTTATCACTCCCAGAAGGTGATGATGATTTCTCCGTATACAGCGATGCTTCAAGATTGGGACTCGGTTGTGTGTTGATGCAACATGGCAAAGTGATAGCCTATGCCTCAAGACAACTGAAAGATTATGAAAAGAATTATCCCACTCATGATCTCGAACTCGCTGCAGTGGTATTTGCCCTAAAACTTTGGAGGCATTATCTTTTTGGTACAAAATGCCAATTATTTACTGACCACAAAAGTCTCAAGTACATATTCAGTCAGCAAACTTTGAATATGAGACAACAACGAGCCATGGAGCTGATCAAAGATTATGACTGTGAAATCCTATATCATCCTGGAAAAGCCAATGTAGTTGCCGATGCACTTAGCAGAAAAATTTATCGTAATAGTATGTGTTATGCTATTACTCATACCACAGTAAAATTCACTATTCTAGATGAACTAAAGAAATGGCAAGAAGAGGCCCTAAAGCCAGAAAATGTGAAGAAAGAAGGGATGATACATTATAATGATGCTTTACTTGATGATCCGCGAGGATTAAAAGTATTCAAGAATCGGCTATGGATTCCAAAGATTGGTGGATTAAGACAGAAGATTTTAGATGAAGCCCATAAATCTAAACTTTCAATACATCCTGGTACAAGTAAAATGTACCATGATGTAAGAGCTGATTATTGGTGGCCTGGATTAAAGAGAGACATTGGAAGATATGTACAGGAATGCTTAGTATGCTTACAAGTCAAAGCAGAGCACCAAAAGCCTTATGGAACCCCAGAAAGTCTTAGTGTTCCTGTATGGAAATGGGAAGAACTGTCCATGGATTTTATTACCAAATTGCCAAAGACTGCTAGACAACATGATAGCATTTGGGTAATTGTCGATCGCCTGACTAAAAGCGCTCATTTTCTTGCCATGCGTGAAACGGATCCAATGGAGAAATACGCACAAGTATACTTGGATGAAATTGTTGCAAGACACGGTGTGCCATTAAAGATCATTTCCGATCGTGATACTCGCTTCACTTCTCACTTTTGGGCAAGTATGCAACGTGAAATGGGATCTCGAGTTGCTCTCAACACAGCTTATCATCCCCAGACAGATGGTCAGACAGAGAGAACAATCCAAACCGTAGAAGATATGCTTCGTGCATGTGTCTTGGAGTTCGGTGGTAACTGGGATAAATACTTACCTCTTGTTGAATTTTCGTATAATAACAGTTACCACGCTTCAATCAAAATGCCACCATATGAAGCATTATATGGTCGCAAATGTCGTACACCATTGTGTTGGCGAGACATAGGACAAAAGATCCTTGGAGGCCCTGAAATGATTCAAGACACCACCGACAAGATTCAAATTGTACGAGAAAGAATGAAAGCGGCCCAGGATCGACAGAAGTCCTATACAGAAAAGAGGAGACGACCCATAGAATTCCAGGTGGGTGATTTCGTAATGCTAAAAGTATCCCCGTGGAAAGGCATTATGCGATTTGGGAAGAAAGGAAAACTAAGTCCTAGATTTGTTGGTCCTTTCAAAATCATCCAGAGAGTTGGTAAACAAGCATACCGCTTGGAATTGCCGGAAGATTTGGCAGGTATTCATGATGTGTTTCATGTGAGCTATCTACGCAAATGCTTGAGCATCTATGATGAGACAGTTCCATTATCAGAGGTGAAATTGGATAATAAGTTAAGATATATAGAAGAACCTGAAGAGATTATAAATGAGAGAACGGTTGATCTGCGTAATAAAGAAGTGGAGTTAGTGCTTGTCAAGTGGAAACATCATCGAGGCCCAAATTATACTTGGGAAAATAAGAATGACATAAGAGAAAAATATCCCCGTTTGTTTAAATCGTCGTGATTTCGGGGACGAAATCCTCAAAAGGAGGAGGTATTTGTAACATACACTTTAGTAACCTTGTTTAATTATCATGTTTCATATGATTGTTAGTTTAAAAATGAATATTATTATATATTATGTTGTTTTAAACGTTTAAAGTAGGTAGTTATAGTAAAATAGAATTGTAAGCGTTTAAAAAAAATATATATATATATATATATTATTTTCGGTATGGTTTTAAGCGTTGATTTCTAACGAAATAGGTTTATAATATTTGAAGTTAAACTAAGTTTAGAATCATTTGGAATGTATTAGAGGTGATAGGGAAGTCTTATGTGATTCCGATCAAAAAGTCAACTATCGGAATTAACGAAAGTATAACGTCTAAGTTAAAAATAATTAAATCTGATTTTATTGGAAGATCTTTTCTGGGATATTTTTATTGGAAGTTGTAAATTATCTCGTTAGAAACGTACAGGCGAAAACCTCATCGAAAACGGAGTTTCGAGCGAAAAGTTATGCAATTTTTAGTGTTTAGGGGTAAAACGGGTACCCAAACCGGGTCAAACCCGACCCAACTCGGGTTTTTACCCATTGAAACACGATTTTGAGTCATTTTCCTGCCATTTTCAGTTCATCACCATCCCTATGGGAGATTTTCACATACATGATCAATCTTGATCAAGTTTTGAAGATTAAATCAAGATTTTGAGTGTTCTTGAAGTATCAAGTCTAGTAATCAAGGTATGAACTCTTAATTTTTGGATTAGCCCTTGTAATTAGTGAGTTATTAAGAGATTAGGGTTTGATCAAAGTGGGTTTACCACTGATTTAATGAAATTAGGCATGAGTTTATGTTATTAACCTAGAATCTTAAATGGAAATCAAGTAACTACATGTAAACTTGAGAATTAATCATATGGTTTAAGAGTAATTAGTGAAAATTAATAATGAAACCCATGGTTTATACTTGAATTAGAATGGATTACTAAAATATTCAGTGTTATCATTGTAAAAGAAGAACTTGGTGATATTGATCATGAGGTTTGATCATGTAAAGGGTAAAATGAAATTATAAAGGGTATAATTGTCCTGTTTTTGTAAAAATCACCAAAAATTATAGAAAAATCGTATGGAGATGTGCTATATATCCCTGGAAAGCTGAGAATGTCTACTTTGATTTTTGTTTTAAAACCAAAATCTAATTCCGGACTTAAAAGGGGTGAAAACAGCTATATGTTCAGTGCAGTAAGGCTGAATTTTGACAGCTTTGGAACATTTTGACAGCTTTAGGATGCTGTTTTGTAAAATTCATAGTAAATTATAGAAAAATCATAAAAATGTGAGGTCAGTGGCATTAGAAAGATATAAGAGTCTATTTTATTAATATGTATAATTTATTAGTTATTTTGACATTTAATAAGGGTAAAACAGATCTGCAAGTGACAGCTATACAAAGAACAAAAACTAAAATTTCTAAATTGAAAACAACATAACTTGAGAGTAGTTGAGTAATTGCTTATGAAATTTGAAATATGAACTCCAGGGGTATAATTGAAGGTTTTAGAGGCCTGAGGATGGTGTAATTTCATCAGAAAAAGAGGAATTTTATCGCAACATTCGGTTACAGCACAGTGAGTTCAATATAGGGACAATTGTATGTTATGTGTTATATGTGCAATGTGCTTTCTTGTGTTATTGATCTAAGTGGTTATTACTTGATATTGATTTTGATGCCTTTGGCCATGTAGAGCATGACTCGTATCACTTTGGTATTGGCTTTGTGCCTTTGACCATGTAGAGCATGACTCGTATCACTTTGGTATTGGCTTCGGGCTAGGTAGGGCTGAAAGCCTGTATATTCTAGCAACATGATTAAAAGGGATTGTGTTTTATGTGCCTCTTGGGCTGGAATTTATGATGCTTATGATCCTAAATTATTGTGTCTTAATTATTGTAATCCTTTGAATCTAACCGTTTATTGATTTGGAAAGTCCTTCATTTGATACACATATAAGCCTTTGTTGTCCTTTGTTTCTTTTTGTTCCTGTCATATTGTTATGTATATGGCATAGCGTTATATTGTATCTATTTTTGAACTCACTAAGTGACGCCCACTTATCCCTTTTAGTGTTTAACTATTTCAGGTGATAAGCATCCAGAGTAAACACGCTTTGTTGGAGGACTTAGAGTAGTTGACACTACTACGTTTTTACTTGGTATACATATATGTATATGGATTATAAATTCCTGGGTAGTTATGTATTTATACAACTAGTTATGAAACTTTGTAAAAACCCTTTTAGTTGGTTTGTATCCATGCTTTTGTATTTAGACCACTAGTGTGAATTATAATTATGAATATGCATGTAGCATGTTTGGCTTTATGGTAATTTTAGTGAATGGGGTCTTACATACTACCTCTATCGCATAACATAACAGGCCAACATACAAACATATCATCACATATTGTCAGACATTTCTGGGGTGTCTGACTACCCTTCGGTCCTAACAACCGAACTCTACTACTATCACATATAACGTATCATGCTAGCATATAACATATCAGGTAGTAGTAACCTAGATGATATCACAAAGACAATCATCTATCATACGTCTCCTACTGGTGGGCCGGCATTGTGGCCTTAGACCCACCACTACTGGAAGGTAACTCACCTGATACTGTTGAACTGCTGCTGCTAATCCCTTTGACCGCTACCTGACCTCTATCTTCGAACTGCTGCTCCACTAGCTCCTCGAGCTACCAATATCAATATAACACTTAGTCTAACTGACCTCCAATGGTCAACTAAGTCAACTATTACCAATGTCAAAGTCCTGGTCACAGTCAACCTTCCAGGCCAACCCTACTCACCGAGTCACCATACTGACTCGCCGAGTTCATATACTTAGAGTTATTCCTGTTTGCGACTCGACTCGCCGAGTCAGCCACTGACTCGCCGAGTCTACTGATTCCCGAGTCTTTCCCTGTCCAACTCACTGAGTCCTGGCTCGACTCACTGACTCGAGTCTTAACTCGAAGGGTTTGGGACCACACAACCTGACTCGTCGAGTCAAATAACAGACTCGCCGAGCACTAGGCAATCTCCAACCAACTCGCCGAGTTCCTACCCATCTTCATCCGACTCGTCAAGCTGTTCATCCCACTCGTCGAGTTCCTCCTCATCTTCAAGCTACTCGCCGAGTCCACTCGAAGGACTCGTCAAGTCCATTCGGTTCTACATACATGCAGAGGACTTTTGAGTCATGCATGGACTCCAAACTGTAGATCCACTCTTCTAAGGTCTATTCCTTACGTAAAGTGGCAAACTTTACGTGTGGCTGAGGAGATCTAGGCTCAAAACACTATAAACTAGGGTTTAAGACAAAGGGGCACAACAATCAACCCAACAACTGATGCTTTATGAGTCCCTAGGCCAAGATACACTTAGATCTAAAGTAGCAACTTCAGATCTGAGCTTCCAACTCGAAATGGGTCTTAATCAACCATAAAACCCCCAAAACTCATAACAAAATAGATCTAGATGCAAGGAAGGGAAAATGGCAGCTTAATACCTCCAAGAAGAACACAAACTGAAGTAGATCTCGGATCTACACCTCTCATTTGAAGCCACCTTCCTGATCTTCAAGTCCCTTCCAAGATTTCCTTCCCCCAAAGCTATTTCTCTCAAATGATGGAGGCTCCCACGAATCTAGGGTTTACAGTTTCTCTAGGATGATATGGAGGCTGAGGGAGGGACATAACTCCCTTTTATATAGGATACAACTCCCAGAATTAGGGTTTTCCTTGCACAGACCAGACTTGTCGAGTCTCCTTGGTCGACTCGCCGAGTCGGTCACTTACTCCCCGACCCGGATCCCGCTCGGACTCGCCGAGTCCCTCCTTGGACTCGCTGAGTTGACCCGTAAACTTAGGGTTTTCTTTCCTTTCTTGGTCTTCGAAACTTTGGGTGTTACAACTCTCCCCCACTTAAACTAAACTTCATCCTCGAAGTTTGCTATGGCCCACTGCCTGCGAGCTGCCTCTAAAACCCAACCAGCTATTCCAACACCAGCTGCCTACCCTTGCTGGCTTTTCGCTTGATCCTTCCGGCTAACCTTAATCCTTGCAGATAACATCTCGGGTCAACCCTAACCCTGAACATCCTGGAGATACAACTTACTCAACCGACAATCCTTCTGGTACTCACCGAGTACTGAACTGAACCTATAGGGGTTCACCCCTTCCTGTCCTTGTGCAAATCCCTTGCCTTCCCAAGGCAAGGTTCTATAACCAACTATTTCTCTGCAACTGTGAAGGTCCTATACTTCACCAACTCCATCACCCCCCACCAATTCCAGTACGGGTCAATACCGCCAGCAACCACCGACGCCCCTATCTGACATAACTTGGTGTCGAGCACCCCTCGATTTGACTAACTGAAAACCACCATAGACTGCTTACCCGCACTACTACTGACCGAAAGTTTCTGCTATTCCTCATCCGCCTTCCGGATGAACCGAGCCACCCTGGTCCTTACTGACGTCTCCATATTTGGGTTACCGAACCCTACCGGTTACTACACCCCCTCGCAATCTCCCAGTTGCTTCTAGCGACTTCTGAAGATACCTCGACTATCTATAATTGTTCTATCCACTCTGCCACTCATACTGAAACTATCCGAGACACTGAACTGGCTGAAACGCTGAACTGACTGAAACATTGAACTGACTAAATCACTGAACTGGTTGAAACACTGAACTGACTGAATCACTGAACTGGCTGAAACACTGAACTGGCTGAATCACTGAACTGGCTGAAACACTGAACTGACTGAATCACTGAACTGGCTGAAACACTAAACTGACTGAATCACTGAACTGGCTGAATGGCTGCTTCCCATAACTTCTGAACGAAATCTTCCTCTGGAACTAGTTTCCACCAGTCATCCTGGCACTGCAACTCTAACAACCTCCCGATCCAACCGACCGGGTCCATACGTCACATCCTGACATCGTCAATTCCACGACTAACAACATGATGGCTCCCACACTGACGGTAGCCCTTAACATACACGAACCCAAACGGTCCATTGCTACTCTGATCTCATAACTGAGGTGACGATCTACTGACAAATCGCCGACTTAACTAAAACCGAACCATTTGGGAAATCCGAAATCTAACCCGTGGATTCCCATATCCTCACTACTGCACCCGAACTGGTGGGTACTACCGCTTCCCCCGCGCCCAACAATGCGCTCATGCTGCCTACCAACATGATAAAGGCCACGGCTGCTCCCGCGGACTTACAACACTCTACTACTATCCCGAGGACATCCTGACTATCCCTAGTCCTGCTAGTGATTCCTCACCCTGGTTTCCCAAAACCAGCCCTCATATATCAAATGCTACATCAACCTCGACATCTTATATCCTTGACACACTTAGTGATCCATCGAGGAATTCTTCTACTTGGTTCCCAACCCAACCGTCTACTAATCCGGATACATGAAACTATCGTTGGGAAGTTTCCAAATTCCCAACTCCTGAATCCACACAACACAGCATGTTGTCTCTACCACTGACTACTAACACGGAGGCATCTCTTGCTAACCATTCTCAGATCCTTATTCCGACTCAAAAGAGTCCCACCGGCGGTCCTCCATCCTGGATTCCCAACCCAGCTACTAACCATCTTGATTACATGCACTAACTGTTGGGAGGTTCCTCAGTCTCCCTATCTTGAACTTCTCAATCCATAAATTGCTGCTCTACTTCTTTTCCTTCTCAGAATCACGTACTCGTTCTGGATTTGCGTGCTCTTACCCTTGTACAATCAGAGAATTCTTCCCCACTTCGATCCTGCTTACACTTCGATGCTCAGTAAAGAGAAATCCCAATCCTTACCACCATTCCAAAATCAATCCGCTGATGAATCCCAAGCTTACCATAGCTAGGGATCTAACCTGTCCATTCTAAAACTTATACGGCTCCGAACTAGCGAGACATACCGAGTCCCTCCAAGGCATGCTACACTTACTGCACCCTAAGTAACCTTTTTCGATAAAACCCATCCCTTGACTACTAACCAAAAATCCAAGGTATGCAGATGACATAAAACTCGATCACAAACAGGTAATATGATACCCCAAAACATACGCTTATAAATGTCGCTGCAGCAACATAACAATAATATCATGAATAATAATTGACAAGAAGGCAAAAGATACATACCTCCAACACCCGGCGCTGCCCGGACCCTGTCCGCAATCAACCGGTACAATCTGCTTCGAGCCGTGGGCGCCCTAGCCCGGCCCCGACAACCGCTGGTGGTACTCGAAGACATAGACGCATGAGCTATCACCTACTCTGCTGCAAACACACCTGGACAGTGGGCATTCTTGTGACCTCCTTGACCGTAATGGAAACATATCGGGTCAAGCCCCTAGGCGATGGTAGTAGTACAATCCCTGCTGAAATGACCCATTCGGCCGCATCTGAAGCAGCCCAAAATACCACCACTACCACTCCTGCACGCACCCAAGTGAGACCTACCACACTTCCCGCACCGATTGCGGCTCTGATAGTACCTCGATCTCCAATCCGACCCTTTGGGCCTCTTGCCCGAACCTGTGGCTACCTGTGACCCATCTGTTTTCCTCTTCCTTTCCGACTCCCTGCCCGGCTCTCGCTCCTGAGCTACCCTATCAACCCCATCCATCATTTGAACAACTGATGTCTGATCATGGAGCTTCGTAGTCAACCTATCAATAATCCTCGCGACCATGCCGGGCAACCCCTCGTGAATGGCTCGCGAAACCTCCTCAACTATCCAATCATGCAGAGGTCTCTCTTGAAGACAGGGTGCCTAACTCACTCTTGTCCCTTGATGGCGAAAGATGGAAATGGGATCTCCCTGAACCTCATACGAATCGGGCTCTAGATGAGCTCCAATCTGCCCTGAAACCACCTCGGCCCTAAAGGCCTCAAGATGACTGTCCATAAGTTCCATAATGGCCTCCTTAACTGGACCGAAAATCACTGGAGTCTGATCGATAATGTTGCACATAATCTCTGCAGAAATGAAATTCTTCATCTGATCGTCAAGCTGCCCGGCTCCAGAGCCCGAGCCAGATCCCTCCCTGGTACCTGAACTGCTAACTGGTATCTCGCGCAAAGTCACCATGCTGAAAATATAACACACTATTGATCAATATACACACCGCTGCTGAGGGATCTCTCACACACTCTACTAGTTCCCTGGTTTTGTCTCGGCCCCTCTTGAATCGAGTACGGATCCTCTACTTTCAGTAGTACGGGCCCATACTACCTTCCACATCTATCCGTACTTTCCTCAATAGTTACCTCAACTCCACCAAGTCACTCTACTGCTACTGATCTCTGCTACTCTCATCCTAGGCTTGCCTTAGGGAACCTCTAACTCCGATCAAGCCAGTCCTCAGCTGCTGAAGGCCTCCTTGTAATACTAATTAGTCATCACCTGAATACCATCACATGTGATGAGGCTCAGATAATCCTTCGAGTAAAAGACTCATCCCCACAACGGTTAGACTCAAACAAGAGCTGCGCAATAGGGCCAAATCCAACACTCTGAGATTATTCAATCCTGATCACATATGATGTGACGTATTCACCTAATGGCTAACTCCCATCACTCGGAGTCCCATAAAGCACAAAGCAAGCAGCATTAAGATACAGGAAACTACTCAAGCAAATCTATTCTCATAACAAGAAACTGTACTAGCATACAATGCTAAGCTCATACTATCGGGCATAACCTACACAGGCTATCCTACCACTGTCTACTCAATACTAGCATGAAATTCTTATCAAGCTGAACAGATAAGGCAGGCACATAAGGCATCCTCCTAGATCCTTAGTCCTATTCTACCATTCTGTTCTACTGAAACTGAAACTGATATTCATAACATAAACTTGTATGGGTACTTTGGGGAATACTTACTTGAGCTCGGCCGGTCGCGCACATCACACACACTTTTGTTCTTTCTTAAACTCTTTTCTCCATTTTAGAAAACATTTTCTTTAAAAAAAAAATCTTTTAATCCCTCGATTTGAGTTCAGACACCCCCGAAGGTGAGTCCGAATCCCTCAAACCATGGCTCTGATACCAACTTGTAACGACCCAATTTTCACGTCCGAAAATTTCGTTTTAGAACATTACTTTAGAAAACATTAATAATTAAAAACATTGTTTGATCACACCACAACACAACGTAAACCATGTTTAAAAAGCCAAACCATACAACCCATCAAAATATCAGAGTACAAATCCCAGTGAATCTCGTAAATGCGGAAACCAGAGTGTGTGCATGATGTGCCGCTACCGCGCCAGCTCCTTCCCCTTCGAAGAAGAGGTACCTGAAAACAAAACTGTAAAACGTAAGCACAAAGCTTAGTGAGTTCCCCCATCGTACCACATACCATACAAACACATAACATATATACTGCCAGGCTATTCTGGGGTGCCTGACTACCCGGTACGGCCATTCTGGGGTGCCGACCTACCCATACGGCCATTCTTGGGTGCCGTCCTACCCGTGTCAAGCCATTCTGGGGTGCTGACTACCCATCGGTCCTAACAACCGATCCTCGGGGACTGGTCCCCTCCTACTACCTCTATCATATAACATAACAGGCCAACATACAAACATATCATCACATATTGTCAGACATTTCTGGGGTGTCTGACTACCCTTCGGTCCTAACAACCGAACTCTACTACTATCACATATAACGTATCATGCTAGCTAACATATCAGGTAGTAGTAACCTAGATGATATCACAAAGACAATCATCTATCATAGGTCTCCTACTGGTGGGCCGACATTGTGGCCTTAGACCCACCACTACTGGAAGGTAACTCACCTGATACTGCTGAACTGCTGCTGCTAATCCCTTTGACCGCTACCTGACCTCTGTCTTCGAACTGCTGCTCCACTAGCTCCTCGAGCTACCAATATCAATATAACACTTAGTCTAACTGACCTCCAATGGTCAACTAAGTCAACTATTACCAATGCCAAAGTCCTGGTCACAGTCAACCTTCCAGGCCAACCCTACTCGCC
The DNA here is from genome assembly GCF_052625555.1 of Lactuca saligna. Lineage (NCBI taxonomy): Eukaryota > Viridiplantae > Streptophyta > Magnoliopsida > Asterales > Asteraceae > Lactuca > Lactuca saligna. The sequence continues at coordinate 32,787,447 of NC_136419.1, read as the reverse complement.
AAGTCACCATACTGACTCGCCGAGTTCATATACTTAGAGTTATTCCTGTTTGCGACTCGACTCGCCGAGTCAGCCACTGACTCGCCGAGTCTACTGATTCCCGAGTCTTGCCCTGTCCAACTCACTGAGTCCTGGTTCGACTCGTTGACTCGAGTCTTAACTCGAAGGGTTTGGGACCACGCGACCTGACTCGTCGAGTCGAATAACAGACTCGCCGAGCACAAGGCAATCTCCAACCAACTCGCCGAGTTGTTCATCCAACTCGCCGAGTTCCTGCCCATCTTCATCCGACTCGTCGAGTTGTTCATCCCACTCGTCGAGTTCCTCCTCATCTTCAAGCTACTCGCCGAGTCCATTCGGTTCTACATACATGCAGAGGACTTTTGAGTCATGCATGGACTCCAAACTGTAGATCCACTCTTCTAAGGTCTATTCCTTACGTAAAGTGGCAAACTTTACGTGTGGCTGAGGAGATCTAGGCTCAAAACACTATAAACTAGGGTTTAAGACAAAGGGGCACAACAATCAACCCAACAACTGATGCTTTATGAGTCCCTAGGCCAAGATACACTTAGATCTAAAGTAGCAACTTCAGATCTGAGCTTCCAACTCGAAATGGGTCTTAATCAACCATAAAACCCCCAAAACTCATAACAAAATAGATCTAGATGCAAGGAAGGGAAAATGGCAGCTTAATACCTCCAAGAAGAACACAAACTGAAGTAGATCTAGGATCTACACCTCTCCTTTGAAGCCACCTTCCTGATCTTCAAGTCCCTTCCAAGATTTCCTTCCCCCAAAGCTATTTCTCTCAAATGATGGAGGCTCCCACGAATCTAGGGTTTACAGTTTCTCTAGGATGATATGGAGGCTGAGGGAGGGACATAACTCCCTTTTATATAGGATACAACTCCAATAATTAGGGTTTTCCTCGCACAAACCAGACTTGTCGAGTCTCCTTGGTCGACTCGCCGAGTCGGTCACTTACTCCCCGACCCGGATCCCACTCGGACTCGCCGAGTCCCTCCTTGGACTTGCCAAGTCGACCCCTAAACTTCGGGTTTTCTTTCATTTCTTGGTCTTCGAAACTTTGGGTGTTACACCATGCTGACTCAACTCGCCGAATACCGCTCATGAACTCGTCGAGTCCTTCAGAACTTAGTAAATCGCGAAAACTCGAGTCTAATTCCCGAGTTACTAGCCAACTCGTCGAGTTCATGCAGCACCCGAAAGATCAGTAAAACCTTACCTAATCATCGAGTTGTCTCATCAAATCGTTGAGTCCACTCTAAATCTAAAGACGGATAAAACCCTAGAGTTGGCTCACCAACTCGCTGAGTCTGCAAGCGTCAAAAACGATCGGGGTGAACCCTAACCGACTCGTCGAGTCAGCTCATCGACTCGTTGAGTCCTTTCAGACTCTTTTATCGTTCAGACATTTTAAGGTAGATTTACAACCCCAAACTCTAGATCTAGCCTCCCATGGTTGAGATACAACATAAAGCTACAAGCTTTACGTCCATGTGTAACACCGTAAATTTTCAAAAACAAAATTTTCATTTTAAAAATCACATAATTCTCATAAAACACTTCACAAAAACCCCATTTATTTAATTTACAAACACAACTACATAATTATTTGATTAATAATCCAGGATCCTCAAAACACAACTCTTTCTCTGGTGTGTACAATCAAGCCGACGCCTTCTCGCGATCCTGAGAAGAACCTAAAACACATATCACATAACACAGTAAGTACGAAGCTTAGTGAGTTCCCCAAAATACCACACACATCTTAGTAGCCTCTCATGGCTATACTCAGATAAGACCCTCTGGTCAATATGTCTCAATGGGACCCTCCGGTCCTAACCCGATAAGCTCATACTAACAATACACAACATAAATCACAGAGACATAATGCAGAATATCACAATACAAAAAAAGCACATAAAACATCTTAGTCACATAAGGATACCATTCATGGTAAGTATAATGAAAAGACTCACATCGGATGACGAACAACTCCTATAGACGCTGCTGCTACGCACCGGTCACTGACTCTATGCCAAACCCACAATTATCCAAATTAGGAACTAAATGCAAACTCTCACTCATCAGGTCTAAAGGTAGTCCACTAACCATCCCATCAATGACCTAAAACCTATTGGGCCTACCAAGGCCCAATAGATGGGCTCTCCTAAGGCCCAATCCTCAATCTAAATGGCAAGCCCAACTAAAGGGCCTAAAACACAATATAATATTTCTCTGCTCAAAGTCATTAATACACAAGCCCAAAAATCCAGGCCCAACCCTTAAGGCCCAATAATAAATTCAACCCAAAAGCTCACAGAGAGGTTACGCGGGGCGTACCTCCCTTGGTACGCTCAACGTACACTAGCATGCACGAATCTGATCAGGGACAGCAACCCAATACGGGGGGCGTACTGGAATTACGCTGGGCGTACGCCCAGTTTTGCTTAGTCCTTTCTCTTGGTCTTAACCCGTTAAGACCTTAGCTCATACATAGCTCTTACTCCATAAAGTCAGTGACTTTAAGCCTTTGCATGGCTGATAAGGTCACAAACACACAAAACTCTTACTCTCTTAACTCAAAATGCTCATATCTCATGCATGGGATGATTCTCACATTCAAGACCTCATTTTTATGGATCCTCTCCACTAGAAACACTTAAAAGGACAAATATTAAGCTTTGGAGTGCAACAACTCGTAAAGCCTCAAGCTTTGGGACCAAAAACCCTAAAATGGACCATATCATGCACAAAACAAAAGGATGGGAAAGCTTTGAGCTTTATACCTTCAAATGATGCTCCAATTATAGAAAAGCTTAGATCCAAAGCCTGGACTCCAACTCTATTCTCTTCCATGCTCATTCTTCACTCCAATAATCCCACAAGAACACTTAAAAACTTACCATGGTCACACACACAAGCTCAAGAACGAGGATTAGGGTTTGAGAGGGTTTATTGACTGAGGATGGTGGCCAGGAATGAGGTCATCTCATTCTTTATGTAGCATTTGGTTCCTGGTATGTATTTTATTCTAGTATCTTGCATTTTGCCCTTGGACTTGGTGAGTTGAGGTCCAACTCGTCGAGTCGGAGCGCATTGGACACAAAAGTTTAATAACCTACTCGACGAGTCCGCATCCGGACTCGGCGAGTAGGCGCTGTCCGGACAAAACCCTAGATGAGGGTTTGCACCTTATTTAAACCACTTATTCATCCTCCCTTTCGTCCCCAATGCTTCTAGAACTCCCCATAAGCAAACCCTAGCCGTTTTTTAGAGGAACTAAGGTATTTTTGGTGGATCTTGTTAGTTGTGACCATAAGGAGGAAGGGAAAGGCTTGAGCAAACAAGTGAAGACCAAGGGAACCCGAGTTTGTGCATCTTCCACGGTTCATTGGATGTATAAAGCTGTAACCTTGCTCTTTCGTTTGTTAGATCCCTTTTGGGGGAGATTTAGGGCTTTTATAAGCCATTTTTGGTGACCAACCATGATTGCAAGCATGGTTGTGGGTTGAGACTTCAGAATCAAGCCATTAAGGGAGTTACAAGGCAGTTAGGGGTTGCTTTTGCACCCATCTAAGTTCCCATGCATCATAAGAGCTTATTTTATGACCTTTTGAGCTCAAAGTACCATGCATGCACGTAAAGTTTGTATCTTTACGTGCTAGAATGATTGAAGGATCTTATATCTACCTTTTGGTCAAGAGTTGTAGGCTGGAAATCAAGAAATGAGACTTGGACATGCCCGACTCAACGAGTCGTTCTTGGGACTCGGCGAGTCCGATGCAAAACTCCTCTTTTTGTTAAGGTTTGAAGGAACCCAGTTAAGGACTAGACGGGTTTTTAGAGGGTCCAAGGGACCCAACGTATTGGACTTAGCCTTAGATATGGAGTTTATGGGACTCGATGAGTGCAAGAACGAACTCGGTGAGTCCAAGGCAATCTTCTTACAGTTGAAGATGAACTTGACGAGTTGTTCATACAACTCGGCTAGTCAAGGACAAGACTTGTTTATCAGATGAAGGTGAACTCGACGAGTTGTTCATACGACTCGGCAAGTCAGATGAAGATTCATTCGACGTTCATAAAGAAGGGAGAACTCATCGAGTCATTGCTGAACTCGACGAGTAGAGTCGTGGATAAGGACGGTAAAGAGTTAGGGACTCGACGAGTTGGGTCAATTGGAAGTTGACTTTGACTTGGACTTGGTTAGGGGTAAAATAATCATTTTACCCTAAGAGTAGATATTAGATTCTAACTGAGTGTTTTGTGGGATTATAGTCGGAGGGTTACCGGAGCAACAGTCGGTCAGTTACCGAGCAGTTTTTCAGCAGTCAGCCTTACGAGGTGAGTTGCCTTATAATAACGGTGGGTCTACAGCCACAATGCCGCCCCACTAGTAGGAGTTGTATGTTAGATGATTGTCTTTGTGATATTCATCTAGATTTGTTGCTACCTATTATGTTTATGTGCTTTCATGATATGTGTTTATGTGGTAGTAGAAGTAGGGGGTGAAATAGTCCTCGGTTGTCGGGTGAAAGACCGACGGGTACGTCAAGCACCCCAGAATGGCTTGACTTGGGTACATCAAACACCCCATAATGGTTTGACCTAGGTAAGTCAAACACCCTATAATTGTCTGACAGTACATTATGTTATGTTATGTGCTATATGGTGGTAGTAAGGGGTGAAATAGTCCCCAGTTGTCGGGTGGAATAGACCGACGGGTACGTCAAGCACCCCAGAATGGCTTGACCTGGGTACGTCAAACACCCCATAATGGTTTGACCTAGGTAAGTCAGGCACCCTAGAATTGCCTGACAATATATTGTATGGTATGTGGTATTGTGGGGGAACTCACTAAGCTTCGTGCTTACAGTTTTCAATTTTGTTTCAGGTACCTCTTCAGCGAATGGGAAGGAGCTGGCGCGGTAGCTGCACATCATACACACACCTCAGATTCCGCATTATGAGTTTTCCTTGGGATTGTAATTTGATATTATCACTATTTTATGATTTGGATTTTCAGACATTATACATAGTTTTATGAGATGTTATGATTTGACATTGTTTGCCTAAGAATGTTTTAATTAAAGTAATTTATAAAAATGAAATTTTTGGATGTGAAAATTTGGATTGTTACACTTTATATAGGGACACTCCTCTCAACTAGGGTTTTCCTTATGTGCATAGTACGCCCAGCGTACTAGGTGGCTCCGCTTAAAAGTCACGCACATGAGTACGCTAAGCGTACATACATGTACGCCCAACGTACTCCACTGCCACCTTTTTCAAATAAAGAACTTATCCTGCCATAACTTCAAACTTCCATTACTTCCTCGATATAACTCCATTTCCAATGAATCTTATATCCTCGGAAAGGTGTCGAGATGCTCTACGCTACTAGTAACTCGTCGCAACCTCGAGAGTTCCTCATGCACGGGTTGCAGCCCACAAACCTTAAGTACTGATGACCCGAAACAGGATGTTACACCATGCATGGCACTTAGGGCTTGAAATGCCAAAACATGTTCTATTTAGAGTCTTAAGCATAAAAACTCTTCTGTAGTTGGATATAGCTGGGACTTTTGGACTCTAGGGACCTCACAAGTTCAAATAAAGGACTTATCCTGCCATAACTTCAAACTTCCATTACTTCCTCGATATAACTCCATTTCCAATGAATCTTATATCCTCGGAAAGGTGTCGAGATGCTCTACGCTACTAGTAACTCGTCGCAACCTCAAGAGTTCCTCATGCACGGGTTGCAGCCCACAAACCTTAAGTACTGATGACCCGAAACAGGATGTTACACCATGCATGGCACTTAGGGCTTGAAATGCCAAAACATGTTCTATTTAGGGTCTTAAGCATAAAAACTCTTCTATAGTTGGATATAGCTGGGACTTTTGGACTCTAGGGACCTCACAAGGTCCAGATCTGAAGTCTAAATCTCTTGATAAGCTCAACACACTCAAAGTCCCAAGGAAAGATGGAAAAGCCCTAAAACTCCACATGTAACACCCCCTCTGGCACGTATCACAATATTGTCCGCTTTGGGCCACTCGACATGAGGACTTCCTAGGGGGTCACCCATCCTGGTACTACTCCCGCCCGAGCACGCTTAACTGCAGAGTTCTTATGGGATCTGCTGCCCTCACGGCTTTAAAACGCGTTGTGATAAGGAAGGTATCCACACCCCTTATAAGGAATGCTTAGTTCTCCTTCCCAGCCGATGTGGGATAAAATCTAACCCACTTTCACCCCCCATTATACCAGCACTAATGCACCGGATCCCATCAGAACTCCGCAAAGTGGGTTAGATTTTATCCCACATCGGTTGGGAAGGAGAACTAAGCATTCCTTATAAGGGGTGTGGATACCTTCCCTATCACAACGCGTTTTAAAGCCGTGAGGGCAGCAGATCCCATAAGAACTCTGCAGTTAAGCGTGCTCGGGCGGGAGTAGTACCAGGATGGGCGACCCCTTGGGAAGTCCTCGTGCCGAGTGGCCCAAAGCAGACAATATTGTGATACGTGCCAGAGGGGGTGTTACAAATGGTATCAGAGCCAGGGCATGGGTCGATGTGTTCGACGGGGACGTCGAACCCTATAATTGGGGGGGGGGGGGTGAAGGTGGGTTAGATTTTATCCCACATCGGCTGGGAAGGAGAACTAAGCATTCCTTATAAGGGGTGTGGATACCTTCCCTATCACAACACGTTTTAAAGCCGTGAGGGCAGCAGATCCCATAAGAACTTTGTAGTTAAGCGTGCTCGGGCGGGAGTAGTACCAGGATGGGTGACCCCCCTGGGAAGTCCTTGTGCCGAGTGGCCCAAAGCGGACAATATTGTGATACGTGCCAGAGGGGGGTGTTACAAATGGTATCAGAGCCAAGGCACGGGTCGATGTGTTCGACGGGGACGTCGAACCCTATAATGGGGGGGGGGGTGAAAGTGGGTTAGATTTTATCCCACATCGGCTGGGAAGGAGAACTAAGCATTCCTTATAAGGGGTGTGGATACCTTCCCAATCACAACGCGTTTTAAAGCCGTGAGGGCAGCAGATCCCATAAGAACTCTGCAGTTAAGCGTGCTCGGGCAGGAGTAGTACCAGGATGGGTGACCCCCTGGGAAGTCCTCGTGCCGAGTGGCCCAAAGCAGACAATATTGTGATACGTGCCAGAGGGGGTGTTACAAATGGTATCAGAGCCAGGGCATGGGTCGATGTGTTCGACGGGGACGTCGAACCCTATAATTGGGGGGGGGGGGTGAAGGTGGGTTAGATTTTATCCCACATCGGCTGGGAAGGAGAACTAAGCATTCCTTATAAGGGGTGTGGATACCTTCCCTATCACAACACGTTTTAAAGCCGTGAGGGCAGCAGATCCCATAAGAACTTTGTAGTTAAGCGTGCTCGGGCGGGAGTAGTACCAGGATGGGTGACCCCCCTGGGAAGTCCTTGTGCCGAGTGGCCCAAAGCGGACAATATTGTGATACGTGCCAGAGGGGGGTGTTACAAATGGTATCAGAGCCAAGGCACGGGTCGATGTGTTCGACGGGGACGTCGAACCCTATAATGGGGGGGGGGGGTGAAAGTGGGTTAGATTTTATCCCACATCGGCTGGGAAGGAGAACTAAGCATTCCTTATAAGGGGTGTGGATACCTTCCCAATCACAACGCGTTTTAAAGCTGTGAGGGCAGCAGATCCCATAAGAACTCTGCAGTTAAGCGTGCTCGGGCAGGAGTAGTACCAGGATGGGTGACCCCCTGGGAAGTCCTCGTGCCGAGTGGCCCAACGCGGACAATATTGTGATACGTGCTAGATGGGGGTGTTACACCACAAACATGAGATCTAATCAACATAATGAGAAATGTGAAGACTTTTTACCTTCAACAGAAACTATAGATGAAATAACACCAGATCTAATAGTCCTTTCTCGTTCTTTGCTTTCATACTCTTCTCTTCTCTTCAAATAATGCACTAAAATGCCCAAAGATTAGCTCTCTTTCTCTCTTAGCTCAATATAGACAATGAAGGTTTCACACATGGGAGTAAGGTAGCTGGTGAGGCGGAAATGAGGGCTTAAGGTCCTTTAAATAGGACCTAACCCCGGAGAATTAGGGTTTCCTCTCACAGCGCCAACTCGGCGAGTTGGTCTCTTTGACTCGTCGAGTTGGTCATAAAACCCACATGGACAATTCGACTCCACTCGCTGAGTTGGGCATCCAACTCGTCAAGTTGCTCTGTCATAATGAACATGATTTGCTTAAATTTGATACTTGAAATTTTGGGATATTACAACAACAGTGAAGGAAACTCACATCAGACTGAAGATATCAAATCACACTCGAGCTGCTGACTCGCGAAATCCTCTCATTCTAAATCACGAGTAATAAAACCCTAATTAGAAATTTGGTCAATAACCAATCCCAAAAGTCCAAACCCTAAATCTTGGCTTTAAGGGAAAAAGGCTACTTAATCCTTGCCTTATTGGGCCTAACCCACCAAGGCCCAAATACACTTAGTCTTAAAGCCCAAAAGATATACCATGTCCAAAATGGGCCCAAGTCGAAAGACCCATCATAGAAAATCTCATGACCCAACAAGGGCCCAAAGTCCCTAATTCCCAAAAATGTCCCGAAATAAAGCCCAAGTCCTTTCTGATGAGTACGCTAAGCGTACGCCCCAAATGGCCAAATTCCCTTTTTGAAGTCTTAATTAGTTAAGACCTAACACCAAACTTCAGATCTAGGCTCCTTAAAACGTATTAAGCCATAGTTTCAAACTTTACGCTTTTGCATGTCTTAATAAGCCAAATCTTGGACTTTATTACACTAACTTCATGAAACCACCTTCAACCCTTGCATGGTTGAACTTACCCATCAAGACTCCATTTTTATGCTCAAGGGACATTAGAAACCCTAGGATCTATCATTATAACCTTTTGGAGTAGCTCATACTCTCGAAACACCTTAAGGACCATTTTATGAAGAAATAAACCCTAACTAGAACTAACACATGGAGTCATCAAGGTAGAAACTTTTTACCTCTAACAAGCTTGAAATGGTGAATAACTTCTGGATCTACAAGTTTCCTCTTGTCCAATGCATCTCCACTAGTCTTCTTCTTCTTCTTCTTCACTAAGCACCACACACACCCAAAACACACACACAAGCTCAATCTCTTTGGAAATGGATTAGGGTTTTGAGGTTAGCTCAACAAGGCAATAGAGGCCGAGTAGGTAAAGGACTTAAGGGGCTTAATGAGCTTACATAGGGTGCAAACCCTAAAAATTAGGGTTTGCCCCTGGCGTGCGTACGCATGGGTATACCCAACGTACATAGGGGACACCGCGCTTCGCATATGTATAGGAATCCGCCGTGTGTACCTTGTGTACGCCCAACGTACGCACGTCTGGTCCCTAGATAATCAAATAATTAGCCAAAGTTTTTACTTGGCGACTTAGGCGTTACAATGGAGATTGGGGCACCAATGGAAGCGGTGACGTGGATGATGGTCGGTGAAGTGATGACCATCAAGAACAGATGCGTGTCATGAATGAGCAGTCGGAAAAAGTGTTTGTCGCCTATGAAGCAACAAGAAGAAGGAAAGACGATGGAAGGAAGATGAGCGTAATTTTTGTTTTTTAGGGCTTAGAAATCGAACATGTTTTTATTTTGATTTGAATAGTTCTGCAGTCTTAAGAAGAGTCTTATCCATAACTTTTAGGATAAGAGGACATAAAACGTTTGCGGTCTTCTAAAAAACAAATACCCTCCAAACAATTTGTCATTCCGCCTCGGACAAAAGAGACAAAAAAAAAAAAAAAAAAAAAAAAAAAAAATCCTCAAATAACTAAATAAACATTTAAAAAAAAGTTTAATAACTAATTTCAACCTTGAATCCAAATATGAACTCGTGAGACCCGAACCCAACCCACCAACATGGTTCGTTAACTAAGACTTGAGAGAGGGGGGTTTAAGAGAGAAACTGTGGTCACACTGATTGACACTCCAACGTTTTCCAACTTCGACCATATCGCCATCGTCGGAGCTTCCAAGACGAAAACCCTCTATCACCAACATCTTATAAAGCGACGCCAAACTTCTTCCTTCAATTTCATTTGTGGCGACCCCTACAATAGCTTCGCTTCGATATTCTTTCTCTTCACTTTCCGTATTCCCATCACTCATGGCTGCGTCTGCTTCTTTCGCCGGATCGGCTGTCGCCGCTTTCAAATCCACCGGAATCTCAGACAAGTCTGGCCATGGGAGAGTTTCGTTTTTCCGCAAGAATGCTTCGTCAGTTCAGCTCCAGCGGAGCTTCAACTATTCGCAATGCCGATCTAAGATGTCGTTCGCTTCATCCGGTATGCCGTTCTTCTCATTTTCATTTGAATATCACACTTTTGTACCGGAGAATCTGGAATATGGGACGTGTGGCTTCGGGGGAAAATGAATCCTATATACATATTTTAGCTTTTAACTAGATTCGACGCTTATGTTATATAATTGCACATATTTCTCAATTCCAGTGCTCCTCTTTGCGTAAAATTATTGTTCCTTTTAGGATTTAGTTAGAATTGTGTATGGAGCTCTTTGTTCATGTGAGCTGTTTAAGTTTTTTCAAATAAGAAATCCTTTAAATTAAATTAGTTTAAATCAGGGCTTTACAAAAACTGCTGATGAAAATCCTTGTAATAAACCTTGGTAGATGTTTGAATGGCTAAATCATAAAAGGCCTTCAGTTTGGCATAAAAGGAGATCTTTATATGATATGATCTAAACAGCTTGTACAATATAAAGCTGAATTCTTGATTTTAACGAGACTTGCAGGTGTAAAAGCTCAGGTGGCCACCATTGAACAAGCAAGTGTTGACGCAACACCAAAGGTGGAAGCTCCTGTTGTTATTGTGACTGGAGCCTCTAGAGGTATTGGCAAGGCAGTTGCACTGGCTTTAGGCAAAGCTGGTTGTAAGGTCAGACAAATTACTGAAAATTTGTTAAACCATGAATATCAAATACCATAAACCTCAATTCTCATGGCACATATGGCTTAATCTTGCAGGTTTTGGTTAATTATGCAAGGTCTTCTAAGGAGGCAGAAGAAGTTTGTAAGGAGGTATATTCTCAACATATCCCTAATATTTCTTGATATGATGCTCATGTTCTGGGTTTTCAAATGATTCTTGTAACTGGTGAACAAAGAGTGTGATTGCATATAATGAAAGCGACTATTTCCTCTCAGATTGAGTCAGTGGGTGGTGAAGCACTTACATTTGGGGGAGATGTCTCAAAAGAAGCAGATGTAGCATCCATGATCAAAACTGTGAGCAAAACTTCTGTCATATCTTTATTCTTTATTTATTTATTTATTAGTTGGAAGTTTGTTGACTTTACAATCATTACAGGCAGTTGATGCATGGGGGACTGTGGATGTATTGGTCAACAATGCAGGTTACCTAATTCTACCCTTTTTTTTTCTTCTGTATGACATATTTGGTTTTTAATGCAGTCTCAACCTAATATACAGGAATCACAAGAGATGGTTTATTGATGAGGATGAAGACTTCTCAATGGCAGGAAGTTATTGATTTGAATCTCACTGGTGTATTCCTATGTACACAGGTATATATGATTCTTGAAAATTCTCAAATATTTGTTTGACATATTTGTGTATAGTTTTTTACTTAATCTTTATCTGTTTTCAGGCAGCTGCCAAAATTATGATGAAGAAGAAAAAGGTACTTTTAGTATCTTGTTTCTTGCTCTTTTTGAGGAACTTGCATGTTTCTGTTAAATATAAACAGAGAAACTGTATAAATTTGTTTGTTTTTGGCTTTTATTTTTTAATTGTGTATTATTCTCAGGGAAGAATAATCAATATAGCATCTGTTGTTGGTTTGGTTGGCAATGTTGGACAAGCCAACTACAGTGCTGCAAAGGCTGGAGTAATTGGTTTTACTAAAACTGTGGCAAAGGAATACTCAAGCAGAAACATAAATGTGAGTTTTTTTTTTTTTTTTTTTTGGTAGCTGTTATTACTCAAACTGTCTGGGGGTATAATTGTAAATAAATAGGTTTCTTTTTGAGTTACAGGTGAATGCTATTGCTCCCGGATTTATTGCATCAGATATGACTGCTAAGCTTGGGGAAGACATTGAGAAAAAGATCTTGGAGACAATCCCCTTGGGTGAGTTTTTTCTTTCTAGCCTTGTCCTTAAAGCAGTAACTTGTATTTATTTATTATTTTTTATTTTTTTTATTAACAATTTGATTTACAGGAAGGTATGGGAAACCGGAAGAAGTTGCTGGGCTTGTTGAATTTTTGGCTCTTAATCCAGCAGCTGCTTACATGACTGGACAGGTACCCACCTCTTCTTACAAAACCTAATTGTAGCATTAATTAATTAATATTTACTTTTCTTTTATTTGAGCTGAGAAAATATTGAATATAATAGTGATTGATTATGATTATATGTTGGTTGCAGGTGCTTACCATTGATGGAGGAATGGTGATGTGAGAGCTGCACCAAAAGCTTATGGAGGCATATATTTTGCCTTGACTTGAGATAGCTACAAAATAATTAGTTGCCCAACCCCAAGATAATAGTATTTGTAGAGTTGTCAAAAAATTTCAATTAAACAAAAACACACAAGAGGTTTGTATTTTCTAATTGTATTTGAGGTGTTGCATTTTGAGTCTGTGTGCCATGTTATGTTCCTTCGACATTGTGGGTTTAAAGTTTTAAATCAAATCAAACAAGGGAAAATGCAAAAATTGAAGAGTTTTTCTTAACAGTTTTGTTAAATAAATGACACAAACAAATCATCATATCCCTTATTTTCAAAAATGGATGCGAATTAGATAATAAACTCGTAATCATTTAAAATTGAATCATTATGATTTTGCCAAACAGCCACTAACTCTTTCTTTCTATCAAATCTCTCTTAAAAAATCAACAAGAGAACGTAAATGACATATGGACTATGTATATTATTTTTTGGCATCTATCTTTTAACTTATATTATTGATGCACAAAAATGTTTGCTGTTATAAGTGTAAATATTAGGCAAATTTATCACAAATATTAGCAATGTTTTTACTGTTATCATTATTGATAATTACGTTTTACCTATAGTAGCAACATATTTATATTTTGTTAGTCACGAGGTTGTGTTTTTGAATTTCGTTACCAATATGGAAACTTTATACGTTTTTTATATTATTGATAAATAATATATTATAAGTAACTAATTTAAATATATTGCTATTGAGTATTAAAAGTATAAACATATCGCTATCACGATTACAAATTGATATTACTGTAAATAATGTAAATATGTTTTTATTACAAGTAATAAAAAAATCAAGTATATTATTGTTTTGAATGAAAAATAAGATACAATACAATTAATATGTTTGATGATAAAAATGTGTTGCTAATTCTTATCATTTGCATTCAATGTTTCTAAATAATACAATTGTAAAAAGAAAACTATTTCTTTAAGACGATTTAAGAGAAGCACCTCAAAGAAGAAAATGGAAGAAATTGAAGGGGAGAATTTAAGAGAAAAAAGAAAAAAAAACGAAGTCATACTCACCACCCTCCACCATCACCAAAAACCCCTCATATAGAAACAGAGAGGGAGAGCTTTTATTTATTCAACTCTCTCTCTCTCTCTCTCTCTCTCTCTCTCTGTGTGTATTCCCATGGCTGCATCTGCTTGTTTCAAATTCAGTGGAATGTCAGACATGTCTGGAACCACAAGCCGTGATCACAGAGTTTCTTTTCCCGCCAACAATGTATTTTCAGTTCGGTTCCAGCGTAGCTTCACTTACTTGAAATGCCTATCTAGATCGTCATTTGTTTCATCTGGTATGACTTTCTTCTAATTTTCATTTGATTATCAATCACCCCCCTGTGAATGTAAAATCTGAAATTCGGGACAGGAACAGGATACATTATTATTAATTTGAGGTTTTAACAGATTTTGACAAATTATTGTTATTCTGTAGAATGAGATGGATGAAATTAATATTGTTTTTCAGTCCAGTCTTTTTGAGGGCCTGTTTTTGTTACACCTCATCAATCCGTGTTAGCTAAGTTAGTTACATTTTGTGTTTCTTGTTAGAGAGTAGTATGTTAGTTGGCACGTATATATATGTTTCTCTTATTCTCCAGTATCGTATAGTTTTTTCAATCAATGAAATGAGAATCCTCTCTTTCAATATTTCTTCAATCAATTCATATCATCATAACAGTTTTTGGGTAAGTTAGACGACTGTTTTGCCCATCTTTTATACGATATAAATATGATTTGATATCGTAACTTGCACAATTCATACATATATAATAGTTATTGGAGTTGCAGGTGTAAAATCAAAATCTGAGGTGGTGATTATCGAACAAGAAGCAAAACACATTACAGAAGCTGAAGCTCCTGTTGTTATTGTTACCGGAGCGTCTAGAGGTATCGGGAAAGCGGTTGCCCTAGCTTTAGGCAAAGCTGGTTGTAAGGTTTTGGTTAATTATGCAAGATCATCTAATGAAGCAGAACAAGTTTGTAAACAGGTGAATCAATAGCTTAATTTCTCTTCTAATAAATTGTAAATTGTGAACGCAATCGCATATAATGGAAGTGACTATTTCCATTCTGATCCAGATCGAGGAAGCAGGTGGTCAGGCACTTACATTTAAAGGAGATGTTTCAAAAGAATCAGATGTTGCATCTATGATCAAAACCGTGACCCATAATTCATTCTTCACCACTTAATTAATTCTTCGTCTAGAAAAAAGATTTAAAATTTTGTTGACATTATAATTATTACAGGCAGTTGATGCGTGGGGGACTGTGGATGTATTGGTCAACAATGCAGGTTACAAAATTCTCTCTCCAATCTCTCCCTAAACCCTAAACCCTTTTAATTCAATCTCAATCAGTGCAATGATACATACAGGGATTATAAAGGATGGTTTGTTGATGAGGATGAAGACATCTCAATGGCAGGAAGTTATTGATTTGAATCTCACTGGTGTATTCCTATGTACACAGGTATATATGATTCTTGATTAATGATTATTCTCAAATATTTTTTTACTAATTAAATCTTTATATATTTGATTTCAGGCTGCTGCCAAGATTATGATGAAGAAGAAAAAGGTTGTCCCACTCCCATGTAGATATCTAGCGTATTTAGTATTTTATTTGTATGTATGTATGTATGTTCAATCTATGCTAAAATTATTTGAATTCAGGGAAGAATAATCAATATAGCATCTGTTGTTGGTTTGAGTGGCAATGTTGGGCAAGCCAACTACAGTGCTGCAAAAGCGGGAGTAATCGGGTTTACCAAAACTGTGGCAAAGGAATACTCCAACAGGGGCATAAACGTCAGTTCCAATCTGGATCTTTTTACCACTTAAATCTCAAATCTGTACTTAATCAATTTCTTATTTATAGCAAATATTACAGGTGAATGCTGTTGCTCCTGGATTTATTTCAACGGATATAATTGCTAATCTTGGGGAAGACATCAAGAAAAAGCTGTTGGAGACAATCCCCTTGGGTGAGAGTGAGATTTTCTATTTCTTGCCTTTTTTCTTTGTTTTTGTTATTTTTAATAATTTGATATACATGCAGGAAGGTATGGGCAACCTGAAGAAGTTGCTGGGCTTGTAGAATTTTTGGCTCTCAATCCAGCAACTGCTTACATGACTGGACAGGTACCCACCTCTTTTCTTACAAAACCTAACTAGATTAAGTAGGTTCCCATGCCCCTGAAACCTCAAAGTAAACATAGAATTATGAATTATGTTTTGCAGGTGATTACCATTGATGGAGGAATGGTGATGTAAGAGCATTCGGAAAACCAATCATATGTTTGAACTGAAGAAAGAAATATTCGATTATGTTTATGTTTAATTTAAAAACGTCATTTCATGTGTTCATGGTGTGTTGAAAGCAATGTTTTAAAAACAGGTTTGACCGGTTCGACCGCTGAGTAAACGGTTCTCTATAATTTTCATATTTTTTCGTGTTTTCCTATACATACACATACACAAATCAAGAATTTGATATCCACAAGTTCGAATATTAAAATACATATAAAAACAAGTTGTAAATCAATTTAAATACATTAAAATAACACATAACCATAAGTTTTACATCAACCCACATGCATTAAAAAGAAAAATAAAGTCCTAGATGAATATAACGCATCAAAAAACTTTATAACATCTATCATGTGCTTTTATTCAGAAAAATATTAATAAATGTGAAAAAACTACCAAAGTATATTATGTAGAAGGTTTCAATTTCATGTGTTTTTTATTCAATTTAACCGGTTCAACCAAATTTTTCTAAAAATCGGTCGATTCGATCCGGTTCAGAAATAAACATCAAACCGGTGATAGTTGAACCGCTCCTTTCCCTGGGTTTCGGTTCAACTGGTTCAACTGACCAGTTCAAACCGGTTTTTAAAACATTGGTTGAAAGCAAGATTTCCTATCCTAAAATAAATGACCCTTTAACCATTTTTAATACTAAGAAAATGTGGTGATTGTGTTGTTTTGCTTTATATAATTATAGATACAGGTATTTAAAACCGGATAGTAAAATTTTCGAATACGGATTTAGATATCTGAAATTCAACTCTTTTATTTGTTTATTTTATAAAAATTCTGATCAACCACGTATACTCTCATCTTACATAAGGGAATCCACAGTGTATCGAACTTGATAGAGTTCAATAGATTGTCATATCGTTATTTTATATTACATACAACTCTCAATTTTTTTTTTCTATTTCATAAAGCTTAACAGACAGTCAAAACTTTGTAGAGTTCAATGGAACGTATTTAAATATTTATTTAAGAGTTAAAAATGTTTCATTTTTCCTATTAAAGGGTTCAAATGTTTAGTGGCTATTAAACTCTAAATCCATTAAACGTCAAGGTGACATTTCATCCATTAAATTACAATTATGTTTGTCAGCTCATTCAACTCTTTCATTAAATTATTCATTGTAGATGCGATAAAAAGGTATCAATTGATAAACATTTAATATAAACAATACTTAAGACGTTGTAGGTTTTGCATTTTAGGTTGTGTGTAGATGATGTCTCATTTGAATTGAATTTGTCGGATTCTTGGATAATATTTTGAACACCCAAAATTATAGATGGATGAAGACGATATCTTTAAAACCATCTCCAACTCATAACATCATTTTTTACATAACATTGGTAAAATTGGAGTAAATATTTAGCACAAACACTAAATCATCTATAACCCATTAATACAAATTCTAACACTAAAAAGAATATCTTAGATATGTTCTTTTTTTTTTCCTTTTTCTTTTTTAATTTTTATATATTTTAAAAAACTAACTGTTATATTTACTAGTATTTTACAAACTTGACTTGTATCTTTTTATTACAAGGACTTAATAAATTATATTATTAAACAATTTTAACCAAAATAACATATTTTTGTATAATTAAATAACATATTCTTGTATAATTAAATACCATATTATTAAAACAACAATTTTAATTAATGAAACAAAATTACATTTAACACACATGTAATTAAAATTATGTATCTCTTTCAAAAAAAGTTAAATATTATACATGTATTTTGAAAATATAACAAATATAGTAAAAAAATTACATATTTATACAGTTGAATGATTTTGCTACGGATGATCAATTAAATCATTTTTAGACTAAATTGAAGTTATTTATCTTTAGTATGTTTATACTAAACAAGATGTTAAAATCAAATATCATCATTCATTGATGTTTAACTTCAATTGGATAATATATTTATGATTTTGAAGGAGTTGAATTTGTTGTACCAAATTATTATATTAGTAGTTGTTGAGTTATGTGGTATAATGAGCACAAACTTATAATTCAATATATTCAATATATCCTTTTAAGCATCCTTTGGTATTTTAATTTATTATAAATATATATTGGTATTTGTTTGTTATGATTTTGTGCAGGAGGATCTTTTGTGTATTGTTTACATAGATTTGGACTGAGTTGGAAGTTGTGATGAAGTTATACACACGGGTTTTGTTAGACCCGTATCATCACCCGTAACCCGGATTGATTTGTTCGATATATAAATAAGGTGTTGTGAAAGAGACAAGGATCTAATCTGATACGATCATCTTCTTCTTTCTCTCGTCTCTAGGTTTACAGTTCATAGAGTTCTTCTTGTAATCTAACTCAATCGTTCACAGAGTGTATAGATTAGTTGAGTGTTTATGTAGTGAGGTTGATTGTAGAGTGAAGAGTGTTTCTTGTAGTGATGTTTATTTTGTAAGTTTCTTGAAAACCTTCTGGTTCAATAAGAACTGTTGATATTGTATTTTTTTGTGTTTGGGTTTCTTTAGAGTAGTTTTATAATATAAAAGATTGAAATATAAAACTATTTTTAGAAAAAAGAGCTATCTATATTGTTTTCAAATGACAAACAAATGCATTTTATTATATCAAAGAGTAATGAATAATTATTTTTATGATTTCCACGTGAAATAGGTTCAACATTTCAACCTTATCTTTTATTTTGGTCCACCTTTAATTTTGTTATTTGTTATGAATTTGATTCAAACTTTAAATTTTATTTTATATATATATATATATATATATATATATATATATATATATATATATATATATATATATATATATATATATATATATATATATATATATACTACGTTACAACCCGTGAAACCACAGGTAAAATATTTATAAAATTTTATTAAACTAATAAAATATAAGGTGTTTTTAGACTTTTATATTATTGATTATATAAAATTAATATTTATTTTTATTCAAAAGATTTTTATTCAAAAGATCTTTTAATTAGATCATATGATATAGATTTTTAGTTATTAATAAAACTCATTTAGAATATATTTTTATTCAAAAGATCTTTTACATTAATTTATTAGAAAAATAGATTATCACTATAATAAATTTATTTGATTAATACAAAATTATGAAAATTGATGCACTAAAAATAATAAGAATGGATGGACTAATTTAACTAACTACAAAATATATTATTAGTTTGATAATTTTTTCTATTACAAGCTATTTTTTTTGTCATTACCTCACAAAAACTTATAAAATAGATTAAAACTTTTAGTGTACTTGTTGCATAACCGTATAGATACACAAGTCAAGTATACACATGGTCAAATATAGGTAAATCGAAGCCTAAATTTTGCAATACCCATGAATATCAAATAAAATTAAGTTGAAGCGAACCATACCAAATAGCTTTTGTGGTGCTTGAAAATATTCATAGGAAATAATTAGCATAAGGTATAAACTTGAAATATTAAAACTTGTTACGAATTATTTTTTGGAAACGTTTGAATTTACAGAATGATAAACATTAAAATGATGACTGCAATATCTATTATTTAAAAGAAAATAATTCTCTTTTCCATTGTGTTTTGTACAACGTTATACTTCAAAATTTTCCAGTCTACTAAACCTTAGGGTACCCTGTATCAATGATTCTCTCCTCCACTATGTTTCGTAAAAAGATTGTCTTTGTGATGATACAATTCCCATTCCAATCACAAACAAATGCATATTGTTAAGCCTTATGGTTCATTGGCATCAGAACATAGAAAACAAAGTGCTTCAGTAATTCAAATCAAAACGTGGATGAAGTCTTTTGTAAAACATTCAAAGAATGACAAAATCATATTGTTGTGTACTAAAGCAAGGTAATCCCAACAGAAAAAATCTTTTGGTGTTTTAAACCGGCAAAATGAATAATAACATCATCCCCAGGATTTCATTGCTTTGTACTTATTACATAGTTTAGTATTTGTCGGTCTCCATTAAACATCTATCTGAATCTCTTTAATATCAACTGTGAAAAATCAAAAATTACCTCCATGACTCAGTCAAGCAAATGATCGAATAGTTGGTGAGCAAATGATAATGCAAGACTAGCTGCCAATAGTAAGAAATTTATGCAATCTAAGTATCATGAATTTCATTGCTTTTTACTTATTACATAGTTTAGTATTTGTTGATCCCTATTAAACATCTATATGAATCTTTAAAACTATATTAATTGTGAAAAATCAAAAATTACCTCCATGACTCAGTCAAGCAAATGATTGAATAGTTGATGGGCAAATGATTTTTACAGGTGTAAAAGCAGCAGTCATGATTTTTACAGACTGAAAATCAACTACTTTTTCCATGGCCTTCATGGAAGGATTCAAGACTCACGCATCTGTAAGAAATGAATGCACACCTAAAATTCCTCAAAGAGATGGACAAAGAGATAGACAGAGGATGGAGAGAGAAAGACAGTAGTGGCATCGACATTATTTAGATCTAGGCTTTAATGAGTTTCTGGAAAAATTGATACAAAGAATGAGGGAAATGGAAATAGATACAAAGAATTACTGATATATATCAACTTCATATTTGGAAATTCCAAAGAATTAGGGAAAAAGGGAGAGACGGAGCATAGAAAAAGAGACGGTGGACACGAGACGGTGGACACAATGGCAGAGACAATATACGCAAATTCGTTCGTTAAAGTTACTGATTTATCGGCTTCAGTTTAGAATGTTGAGCGTTATTTGCAGAATAGATTAGCATCATATTTGTTCTGATCTTCAGTTTCAAAACCAAAATCTCGATGAAATAGTTTGGGGTATATTCGATATTTCTTATTGAAACTTTTAGGCGGGAAAATTTTGCAGGGAGGGGCTATGGAGTTGCCATGTGGACACAATGGTACTGTTTTATTAACATAGAGGAAGAGGATATATATATATATATATATATATATATATATATATATATATATATATATATATATATATATCCAACTATTTTTACTTTTCTTCAAGCTTAAAAAAAAAACTATTGTATTAATTTTCTACAACTTTTAAACACTTTTCTACACCCTCTTTTTATAAATATCATCTTTTAATAAAACAAAGTGCATATGTTGAGGCCTGTCTTTTAAAAAATTTATAACTATTATTTTCAAGGTGTAAAATATATGTGCTCTCATATTAACTCTTCAAAAGAATTCTTATTGAGAGAACGAAGACTTTAACATATACAGACATTTATTTGAATTTTGATCATGTGACATCGATAAGAGATACATTAAGGTGTTGTTTGTTTTTTTGAAGTCAAAATGTCTGCAGTCTGCTGACCACATCTGCAAGCCTCTGCGGCAGAAGAGGTGGACCAAATGTCTATAGTTTGCAATAAGAAGACTGTTTGTTTTTAACGTCTGCGGGCTGTTAAAATAAATTGAATTTTTAAACTTAATTTCATGTCATAAACATTAAAAATACATTTTTAACAAAAAAACAGAAAGAAAAAAGAAACTGTATGGTGGGCCATGTTTTTTTTTGTTTAGGTTAAAATGAGGTCTGAAGACCTTTGAAGACAGTGACCCATGTCTGTGCCAAGAAGACCTCGCGCAGACGTTTTCTGATCTGCGCACTTCCAAAAAACAAACAATCTGCGATGGCATATGTCTGCGCGTTGTCTGCGTGGCGCAGACAAAAGTGGTTGCGCAGATCTTCACACAAAAAACAAACAGCTTCTTAACATAATTTTGTAAATTTTATTTTATTTATTTTCAAAAGTTGATTCCTTTTATTATGGTGCTTAATTTTGAGAAAAAAACGTAATAAGATTTACAAAACAAAAGCATTTATAAAGGTATCTAAATAAATATATATTCTAGAAAAAACATAAAAGAAATGTTGTCGATGAGCATGGACAAATTTTGATAACTCTAAAACCAAATTTAAATACTTAAAAATGTTGATAGATATCAAGTTGGAAGTAAAATATTATTGGATAAAGGTTGGATCGAGTTGGTTAAAGTTAAAGGCGTGACTGGAAGGGTGTATGATCGTTTGACGGTTTGAAAAGAAAATATGTTACTTTTATACGTACGTAAATCTACAATTAATTCACGTGTTTCTACTTTCTAGACTGGTCCTTGCTGCATCATGCCATTGGGTCATTGCCTTTGTGGCAGTCCTTATCGCTATTTTGGATTACACTATAAGAATAAGAATAAGATTTCTCTCTCCCTCTCCCTCTCCCTCTCTACTTAATCTGCACGTAGCAGCCGTATAGTGTGGTGATTTAGATTCTGAGAACACATAGGATCGATACCAATGACCATGGTGGGAGGAGGAAACAGAAGAAGAGTTCTGATTCTATCATCGGCATTACTGTTGATGCTGATACTACTAGTGGAGGCGTCTGCCGGAGGAGGAGAAGGACAAGGGCGCATTTACAAGAATATTTCTCCGGAGGGGGAGAGACGTAAGCTTCTTGCCAATGGCCTTGCAGATACTCCACCCATGGGGTTCGTCTTATATATCTCCATCTTCTTAATTCATATAGAGCTATCCGTTAATCTAATTAGATCTAACTAAATACTACTTCATGGATTTGATTTCATTTGTTCAGGTGGAATAGTTGGAATCACTTCGGCTGCAACATCAGTGAATCCATGATTAGAGAAACCGGTGCGCCAGCCTTGCTAATTTGGCATATAGTTACAAAACAGATCATTCCAAATATATTTTCTCTTTTAACCATTAACTAATTTGTTCTACAGCTGATGCTATTGTTTCTACTGGTCTCGCGAAACTTGGATACAAGTACGTAAATATAGGTACGTATATATGTGACTACATTACTATTCGCCATTACAGATCCTTGCTTAATTTACTCCTGTTTTAGAAATACGCAACTAACTAACCTGAAAATTCAATTCTTCATCACTGTAGATGATTGCTGGGCTGAATATACTCGTGATCAACAGGTTTGCACAGTGTTTCTGATTTCTGAACGAGTTTTGATCTAAAAGGTATGAAATCTAAACGTACGTGTAATCAATTTTAGGGTAACTTTGTGGCTAGGAAATCAACATTCCCATCTGGCATCAAAGCCCTTGCAGACTATGTCCATAACAAAGGTCTTAAGCTTGGTATATATAGCGATTCAGGGTAAGATGATCAAACTATATATGATTTCTTTACTATCTTCTTCTTAAGCAACATATACCATAATCGCTTTTTTTATTTTTTATTTTCAGTTCCATGACTTGTAGCAAGACCATGCCTGGTTCACTTGGTTATGAGGAACAGGATGCCAAAATGTTTGCTTCTTGGGTATGATTGCAAATGGTTTCTTATACAACCTTCCTTTTTTATATGGGAATTATCTATGCCTTGTTTTGTAGGGTATCGACTATTTGAAATATGATAACTGTAACAATGAAGGTCTTAAGCCAACTATTAGGTTAGTACTCCCACTCCCCATGAATTTAATGTAGTACATAAACATTGTTTTCTAGCTTTATGTTTTGGTAATAACATGATCATATTCTTTCTTAATAAATGCAGATACCCGATCATGACTAGAGCTCTCATGAACGCAGGCCGTCCTATCTTCTTCTCACTATGTGAATGGTGACTTAATTTGTTTTTTTTCAACCAGTTACACTCAATATTACTTGCTATATATAATATATCAAATCAAATTGTCAGTTTCAATTCCTTCAATTTCATTTGATATGTAGGGGAGATATGCATCCTGCTCTATGGGGTTCTAAGATAGGAAATAGTTGGAGAACTACTAATGACATTACGGATACTTGGCTTAGGTAATTCCAGTATATGTCATCACATTTATGTTTAATCACAACTTGTTTTATTTCAGTTATTAATTGATGTTTGAAATTGTATACAGCATGATGTATATAGCAGATATGAATGAGTACTATGCAGATTATGCAAGACCTGGTGGCTGGAATGGTATGTTTTTATTATTTTGTTAATTTATTTTAGTAATTTGTTTTGAGATAAAGATTCATACTTTTGGAGTCGCAGATCCAGACATGCTTGAAGTTGGAAATGGAGGGATGACAAAAGACGAATACATTGTCCATTTTAGCATATGGGCCATCTCCAAAGTACGTTGCCATTTTGACCAATCTTGTTAATGTTAAAAATAATAATAATAATAATAATTTAAGTCCGGAATCATTGCATTGCAGGCTCCCCTTCTTATTGGTTGTGATGTTAGAAATGTGACAAAAGAGACCCTTGATATCTTAGGAAACACGGAGGTCATTGGTGTCAACCAAGGTAACTAAAATTGACTTTTAAAGGTCACACTTATCACAAATTTTTTTTTTTAAATCTTGAAAATCCAACCATTAATTTATTAGAGATTTAAACGTCAAACTAAAAATGTTGAAATGCTTATTATTATACATCTCCACATACAGATAAACTTGGTGTTCAGGCCAAAAAGGTGAGAATGGAAGGTGATCTTGAGGTACTTACTTTACTTTACTGAACCCATCTTTTAATAAAGAGTTTAAATTAAGCATGTGGTCGTTTTTATGCACCAAGATTTTGAGATTTTTGTACAATTTTAATTGGCAGGTGTGGGCGGGACCCCTTTCCAAATACAGAGTGGTGGTGCTGATGGTGAACCGTGGTCCAGCAACCTCTCTGATGACAGCCCATTGGGATGATATAGGACTCCCTCCAAACACCACTGTCATTGCCAGAGATCTTTGGCTTGTAAATCTCAAATCACTTTTCAACTGCTACTGTTACTGTTATTATACTGTTTTGTGATAGTTTATCATATTGGTATTGTTTATGTCGTTTGATTTATGCTTTTTTTTTAAACTGGTTTTCCAAATGCAGCACAAGGCATTGAGGCAAAGACCTGTGGGGAACCTGAGCGTTACTGTAGCTTCTCATGCTTGCAAGATGTTCATTTTGAAATCGGTATCTTGACAACTTCAAATTATACACTTTCTTGTGTATCACAATTGAGTTACAACTTACAACTTATA